>NC_136415.1:57403071-58003071 GCF_051521515.1 Lactuca serriola
TTGGACCAAATAAGCAACAAAATGAAAACTTTGGACCTTTGGTGCTAGTCCAAACTTTTTTGGACCAAAGTGGCAATTTTTGACAAACCACAGGGACCATTTGTGCAGTTTTGTCATAATTTTACGAATTTGGGTTTTAATTTTTTTATTTTTTTATTGGTTTAGATTTACCCATTACCCTTTTATTAGAGTGGTTGGCTATGTTGATAATTGTCAACTCCCTCTACTTATAACCCTCCCAATATATATATATATATATATATATATATATATATATATATATATATATATATATATATATATATACTAGACGAATTCCCGCGCGTTGTGCAGCGTAGATTAAAAATATATTATTAAAATGTTAAAAAATATATGTTTAAAATGGTTATATTATTGACATAATATTTTGAACAATATTATTTACTGACATCAATCCACATTCCTCGTTAATAAAATTAAATTAAATATAATTATCTATTTCATATTATTTTTAACAATTTTTATGATTGATTAATTTAAAATTTTACTTATAAGATTATTTTATAATTTCAATAATGATGTTCATTTAAAATACAATTTATTCGTTGTTAACATTATATAATTTATAAATTGATGTTCTTATCATTTAAAATTATTATTATTTAGTTTTAAATCACTTATTATTAATAATAAGTTAAATAAGACTTTTAAGAAACTCTTAATATTACTATTAAAATGTGAAACATATACTAAATAATAAACTGATAAGATAGACAATTTAAATTTCAAAAGAGATTTGCATGGATAATATGACATATCCATGATTTTTATAATTTGATTTTATTATTTATAATTATGGTTAGTTTTAAAACCACTTATTATTATTAATAAACAAAAGCAAACTTTTTATTATAATTAAAATGTTAAACATATACTAAAATATAAAGTGATAAGATAGACAATTTATATTTTAAAGAGACTTACATGGATATTATGTATAATATTGCATATCGAAGATTTTTTATTATTTATTATTGATGCGACATCTCCGACCATCTGAGGTTGTTCTTCCACGCCGGAGACGTATCTGCGAGGTCACAATCAGAGAGATGTGTTAGAGCCGCCGCAGGGACAGTGCCCCGGGAGCGGACTCCGACGATCAAGTTAGATCATCTTGTAGATCTGATATGGTCCTCCATTGCTAGAGAGAACCATCTTGGTGCTGGTGGCGGTGTATGGTGGCTCACGGCGGCGGGTGGCGGCTAAGCCACCCGGCCGGAGTATAGTGTGGAGGCTGAGTTATGGGGGAAGTCTAGTTGTGGCTGAGTTATGGCGGAAGTCTAGTGGTGGCTGAGCCACTTGGGGAAGAGTCCAATGAAAAAGGTCCTCCTTCATGGAGAAGGCACTATTCTATTTATAGGGGACAACTAGGTCAAGGGGAATTATGTCAGGCCTTGGGCCAGCCTAATTCAGGCCTAACTAGCAAGGAGCTTGGCAAGGCCGCCCGGAGGCGCCTGGCGGGGCTGGCGGACATGCCCCATGCAAGACTGGCGGGCGCGCACCAGGAAAGGCTGGCAGGGGAACACCAGGCGAGGGAGCGCTGGGCCAGGCCGGTAGGAGAGTCCTCAGCACGACCAACAAGGGAGCGTCAGGCAAGACTGGCAAGGGAAAGCCAGGCAGGGCTGGCAAGAGCGCGCCAGGCCAGTGACGACGCACAGTTTTTATGACTAAGTCCAGTCTGATGTCATTGGTCATGTACTAATAACATCAGACTGGGGGGACTTGATGACACATGGTTTATATATGACTAAGTCCAGTCCGATGTCATTGGCCGTATACCAATAACAACGGACTGGGGGGACTTGATGATATATGGTCCACTAGCATGGCCTAGACTACTCTAGAGCGCTAGCCTGGCCTGGCAAGGGTGTTGAACCTTGAAGGGTTGGGCATAGCATCCTACAATCTATGTGTTTGAACCAACTGATCAGGGCGATATTTTGGTGGTTCTTGTTGGAGAATCGCCGCCTGGAGGCAAGATCAGCTAGATCGTTTGGGAGTCAGATCTCGGTGACTGATTGAAGAACGTGGTCCTTGTTGAAGATGGTCCAAAGGTCACGGCGATGACAGAGCAGTGTTCTATAGTCTATTTTTTTGTAGGTTTGGTTGTTTTCTTTGTACTTCGTTGGTTAAGGATGACAGGCTATAGCCTGCTTTCAACTCCCGATGGTTGGCTGGTGGAACTTCAGATCAGGTTACCAGCGGAGAATTGAGAGACATGAGCTGAGCAAAGCTGCCCTGTCGGAGACGACAGTTGCGTCGGGTGGTGCTCGGAGGTGGCTCACCTTTTCTGGATGGAAGAGATAAACACATGGGCCACCTGTATTTGACTTTATTATATATCGATATTTGGACTAAGCAGGTCCCACTCGAGAATGCTTTCGTTTTTTGTATTTTGTTTGTATTGGTGCCAGACGCTTTCACCCCCCCCCCTTTCGTCGGGTGGTGAGAGGCAAAAGCACCAGACGCTTTTTTGTATTTTATTTAGCAGTAAACGGTAATTGTAAGTTTGTAGGGTAAATTTTTGGTGACTTTGTTTGTATTTTGGTAAAAAGGATAGATGATTTTCTGGAAATTTCACGAGATGTACAAACATTTTAGATGTGTATACAAACAACAACTTCAAGGTTGTGGATAGGTACAACTTTTGAGATTGAGTTTGAAAAATAATATGATGTGTTTTGATAAGAGAACCTGTGATTTTCTTTTTCTAAAATGTTTGTGAAATGTAAAAGAAACACAACAACATTTACATCTTAAACAAAGTTGTGCACTTAAAATCATCACTAAATTTTCCATAAATTATGAACTGAAAAGATGATAAAAACTCACAAGAGCTTCTTTTCTTCTTAAATTTGAACAAAACTACCAAAGATAAATGTAAAATCATAAATTAAATGAAGTTTCTGAAAAGCTATGAACTGAGGGTGGGTTAAGACCCATTAAAACTTCTCCTCCCTTCTCCTTTTCTTTTAAAATGTCTTGTAAAATATACAAGCCATACAACTATGTATACAAATAGTTGTTACAGGGGTGGGATAGCACACAGAATCATAGCTAAAAATGATTTATTGGTAATATGTGAACTGAAAATGAGATGAAAATTCTTAAAACTTCTTTTCTCCCTACTTGCTGAGAAAACCCATATTAAAAATAAAAAACGGATTTGATGAAGTGCTGCTCATAAAACTTCCTTTTCTTTCAGCTTGCTCAACAAGCTATGAAGATATGAGCAAGAAACAGATCTGAAAAAAAAAATCATTTTCTATCTCTAATCTTTTAGAGAAAAAACAAAATAGACAACTTTAGAGGAGTTTTGCAAAGAAAATCATAGGCTGAAGGTGATTTCTTTGTAACAGAAACTGAAAATAAGGTAAAAAAATCACGAAAAAATTTCTTCTCCTCTCAAGTTGCTTGGATAAACACCAAACTATGAACAAAGATGGAGAAATGTTCGAAAGAACCTCTTCTCTCCCCAAAAGTACAAGTAAAAACGGGTCTAAATTGGTGTTTTTAAACTTGAGAGGTGAATAAGTGAACACAAACATACAGATCTGGGGATCCAAGCTAAAAACGTTGATAGATCTAAAATGTCTTTGCAAGCTTCATAAATGTTCAGATAAGTTAAGAGCTCAACAGATTTTGAGATCTAAGCTTCAAGACGAAAATAGATCTACAGATCTGAACTTAAGAACGAAAATATATCTTCAGATCTGAACTGAAAATGGAATAGATCTTGAGATCTAAACGATGGTGAAACAGATCTGATGAGATCTTGTCAAGAACCAAATTGATCGAAACAAATCTTGGCAAAACCCAAATGTATCTGAACCAAATGGTACTAGAAATGAATAGATATGAGGAAAACCTTAGCTAAAACGACAGATCCGAGTAGATCTAGACAAGAATGAGATGATAGATGCTCGTTCGTGTCCGGGATGGCGCCAAATGATGCGACATCGGCTGCGACCACCTGCTCTGAGGATGTTCTTCCATGCCGGAGAAGGATCTATGAGGTCACAATCAGAGAGATGCGTTAGAGCCTCCCCAGGGACTATGCCCTAGGAGCGGATTCTGACGATCAAGTTAGATCATCTTGTAGATCTGAGATGGTCCTACCTAGCTGGAGAGAACCATCTTGGTGCTGGTGGCAGTGTATGGTGGCTCACAGCGGCTGGTGGGGGCTGAGCCACCTGGCCGGAGTATAGTGTGGAGGCTGAGTTATGGGGGATGTCTAGTGGCGGCTGAGTTATGGGGGAAGTCTAGTGGCGGCTGAGCCACTAGAGGAAGAGTCCAAGGGAAAAGGTCCTCCTTCATGGAGAAGGCACTATTCTATTTATAGGGGACAACTAGGTCAAGGGGAAATAGGTTAGGCCTTATGTCAGCCTAATTCAGGCCCAACTAGCAAGGAGCTTGGCAAGGCCGCCCGGAGGCACCGAGCGGGGCTGGCGGACGTGCCCCAAGCAAGGCTGGCAGGCACGCACCAGGAACGGCTGGCAGGGGAGTGCCAAGTAAGGGAGCGCCGAGTCGGGCCGACAGGAGAGTCCTCAACACGACCGGCAAGGGAGCATCGGGTAAGACTGACAAGGGAATGCCAGGCAGGACTGGCAGGAGTGCGCCAGGCCATGTTGGCGCTCTAGAGCAGTCTAGGCCATGCTAATGGACAATATATCATCAATTACTTTAAAGCAACACAAACATACAAACATATATGCAATATTTAGTTAAATATTATCTATATCAGTTTCCAAAACATATGATCGATAATATGAATCTAATCTAATTTACATTAAAGTTTCAACCACAACATACAATGATTGTTTTAAAAGAATAACTAAACCAAGAAAAATATAAAAAAAGAATTAGTATATAATAAATTTACAAATTAAAAACTTTAACATAATAGCATGGCTCGAAAAATGGTCCAAAGCCCTCATACCAACACAAAACATTTAAACTTGTTTTATTTGTGAATTTTGTATGTGAATTGTATTTGTGTGTCTACTCAAAGAGAATGACATTTTGTCCAAACAATGATTGTTTTAAAAGAAAAACATTTAAACACTCTAATGTTATATTTAAATTAACAATTTAAGTATTTTGTCTAAACTGTTCAAAAGTTGTAGCTTTAAACTGATAATGGTTTACATACAACAACATATTAAATCTAATAAATTAAGTATAATATGTTAAAAGTTAAAGACATAACTTTATAAGTAGAAGTAAAAATATTATTTTAATATTAAAATTTAGTTTATTTATGGTTACACTTTATATTTGATAGTTATTTAACATCATTAACAAACTTATAATGTTATAAAATATATTTGGGTTATTTAAGTTGACTTATAATGTTATATTTAAATTAACAATTTAAGTATTTTATACAAATTAAAAACCAATAGGTTAAATATAATATGTTAAAAGTTAAAAATATAACTTTGTAAGTAAAAGTAAATATATTCTTTTAATATTGAAATTTAGTTTATATATGATTACACTTTAGGTTTGATATTTATTTAACATTATTAACCAACTTATAATCATTATTAGAAATAAATTGAAAAGTCATGAGAGTTTCAAATGAATGTGGTGAAAGGAAAAATGTTTCCTTTATAAGTATAGTGGATGAATTCTCGCGCGTTGCGCAGTGTGCAATTATATTGTTTAAAATCAAGATTTTTATAACGGGTGTTTAGTTATTAGAAGTTACTATAACCAAGTTAATAAAATTCATCAACGTCCAGATTAAAACGCAAGACCTTCAATCTAAAAGAAAAATCTCTACTAAGTGGGCTAGTCTCACATTGACGATTAATTAAATATACATTTCAGTTTAGGTTTTATATTTAAAAATATACATAAATTTTAACTATTAAAAAAATAGTCTTATGATATTTTGATTAATGGTTGTGATTTAAAACCATTTTTATTTTAACCAATAAGTTATATGTATATATTTGGTTGAAAAACGAAGAGTTAGTTTGAACTTAGACTAATAGTTGATTTTAATGTATTAAACAAATCAAATTAAGTAGGTTAAAGTGAATCATTTAATTAAGTTAAAAAAACTGAGTATGTTTGGTTAATTACTTGAAAGATCATGAGTTTGTGTAACTTTCAAATGAATATTTTGCATTAATATGACATTTATTATAAAATAAAAACCAAGATTAGTGAATAACTAAAAAAATACACATTTTAACAATCTTGGCGTTGATATATCTTATTAGGTGTTTGTTTTATAGTTCCAATATTTATTATCATTTCTATTATTAAAATTTAAGATTTTTTTTGTAGGTTTAAGCTGTGGAGGTAGCTTGTTCGAGCTATGTGTTTCTTCATAAAAGTCCAATTATTATTTTATTACAATTAGTGTGTTTGACTCATTACTCTGTTAATGTTGATTTAAGAAAATCATTGCATTGATCATTTTCAAGAATATGAAACATGTGAATGGATAACAACAATAGAATTAAAAACAAGAGATACAATTTGTACAACAAACCTACAACAATTAACAACAGTAAAGGGTAAAGTTTCTGGCATCATCTTTAAAAACATCAATGCATCATCTCATTAAAAACTACAAATTTCCTCATAAAGCGATAAACTCGTTAGCTCATAAAAGTGAATTTCTACATCTCAATATGAACTTCAACACAAAAACTTGCATATTGTTCAAAATGTGAGGTAATCTTCAACTTAAACCTAAGAGCTACTTTTATTCACGATTAAAAACACAATATATGAACAAACCAACAAAAAAACCAATTGTTTTGATTAAAACCACAAAAAGCATACCTTGCTTATTATATATTATTGAACTTCAATATTATATTGACAACATAAGACTTTTATTTACACCAAAACATAGAACAAATGATCACTAATTAGACAAAAGAAGTATTTTGTTTTGGTTTAGGATATTTGTTTCTATAGAAGTAAGTATTTATAGGCTAACTACATTTGTGTGAAGGGAATTTCAAAAGTCAAATTAAATCCTAAAAGTTGAATAGTCTTGGAAGTTTCAAATGAGTGTGATTCATTACATTGAAGGTGAAAGGGTGTGGGAGTTTCAAATGCATGAAATTCAACGAAAAATGCTAGCTTTATATAACCTCGCGCGTTGCGCAAGAATGCATTTAAGTGGTTAAAATAATTATGGGAAAAAATAGAAATATGTTGAAATTTACATTTTTAGTCATGTTTTGGGCATTAACCGAATTATCAAATAATATAAAAATCTTTCAATTTATATTTTCATACTATCTAATATAGTCCATATCTTATAAACTTTACTTTTACTTTTATAATATCCAATATATATTATAAGTTTTTTATAACACTAATATAATCTACTTTTCTTATGTCCGATTACATTTTTTGGATAAAATAAAAAATAAGTTGTTATGAATGAGCTATTAATAAACAATATTGAACTAATAAACTTTATATTACACTATTTATATTACACCAAAGATTCATATATGAACTTTCAAATATTAAACATTGAAATTAAGAATTGAAGTCATACAAAATGTATTATTATATGTAACGACCCCATTTATGGTATATTATTTAATGTTTATTTTTCTAAGTATTCAAGAGGGACTCGACGAGTCTGTTACCCGACTCGTCGAGTAGAGACGGGATTTCCAGCACGTGAAAGTGGGCGACTCCACGAGTCCATATCCTGGACTCGGCGAGTCTTCCAGTCTGGAAGAAACCCTAGATCCACGGGTTTTACACCCTATATAATCCCCGTTATGCACCCAATCTAGCCTCCTTCACCCTTAGAACGTTCCATAGCAACACCTTAACCTATCTTGAGTGTTTTTGGGCATTTTTGTGTAAAGAGTGAAGATTAGAAGAGAAGAGGAAGGCTAGATCCAAAGGAGAAGAAGGGAATCAAGTTCTTGCATCCATTTCAGAGGCATTTGAGGTATTAATCGGACTCTTTCTATTCCTTGGTTGTTTCTCTTTAAGAAATCTCATTTAGGTTACCTTTTTTCCCATTTATGAGTTTAATCTAGTAAAGGAGCTTGTGTGGTGGTATGGCTTTCAGATCTAATCATATTTCTGTCCCCAAAGCCAGATCTAATACCTTTATTGAACCTTGTTGCATATAAACCCTAGATCTAACCTTATTCATGCATTTTAAGCCTATAAACCTCTTTAGGAGTATATGTACACGTAAAAATGGAACCTTTACGTGCAAACCAAGCCTTAGGAGCCCAGATCTATCAGTTGGATGCGTTGGTTTTGAGCAGAATCGTATTTATAGTAATTGCATGCATGTGACTCGGTGAGTCATTCTTCGTACTTGGCGAGTCGATTCGTGAGTCCAAGACAGTCTTCATACCTCAAGATCAGACTCGACGAGTTGTTCATATAACTCGGCGAGTCACGGCTTGAGTGTTCATGCGTTGAAGGAGGACTCGACGAGTTGTTCATGCAAATCGGCGAGTCGGATGCAGATTGACTGAGTGATAGCATTGAAGGGGAACTCACTGAGTCTATGCCAAACTCGACGAGTAGTAGCGAACAGAAGCAAAGAAGTAAGGGTGAGGACTCGACGAGTTGTTGACCCAACTCGACGAGTCAGGTCAACTGCATGTTGACTTTGACCAATAGGGTTGACTTTGACTAGGGGTAAAATAGTCATTTTACCCTCAGTATAGTTATCAATATTTGATTCAGTGTGGTATGGAAATTGTAGCCGGGGAGATACCGGAGCAACAGCAGACAGTTTCCAGAGCAGTTCATTTACCAGCCAATTTACGAGGTGAGTTTCCTTCCGGTAGGAACGGGTCTAAGGCCACAATGCCGACCCGTTTAACTAGTAGTAGTTTCTGGACTTCGGTCCGATGCTGTTTTTAATATGTTGATGCCTTCGTGGCTCAGACAGGATTTACGTGTTACGTGTTCCGGGCCACAGCCCGATACAGTATGTAGTTTATGTGTTCATGCTAGTTGATCTGTTTATGTCATGCTATGTTATGCTCAGTCAGTTTCCGGGCTTCGGTCCGATGCAGTTAGTTCCGGACTTCGGTCCGATGCAGGTGACAAGGTTCCAGTCAGTTCCGGACTTCGGTCCGATGCAGTTTCCGGACTTTTGTCTGATGCAGAGGGCAAGGCTCTGGTTAGTTTCGGACCTCGGTCCGATGCAGTTTCCGGACTTCGGTCCGATGCAGTGAGCAATGCCCAGTATGTGTTTATATGTTATTGTATGGTATGTGGTAGTTTGGGGGAGCTCACTAAGCTTTGTGCTTACAGTTTCAGTTTTGGTTTCAGGTACTTCTGCAAGTAAAGGGAAGAGCTCGGGATGATGGCATTGCACACACCACAGCTTCAGCTTTATTCCTGGGAGTTTTGTTCAGATACTTAGATATGATTTGATACAATTTTTGATATGACATTTTTATTATGGCTTTTGAGATACCCGTCGCATGGTTTTATTATATGACATTCAGTGCTATGACTTTTATTGTTATTTAAAAACAAAATTTTTGGGTCGTATTTTTGGGATGTTTCAAGTTGGTATCAGAGCCTTGGTTTGAGGGATTCGGGTACACTTCCGGGTGTGTCTGAACTCAAACTAAGGAAATGGTAAAATGTTTTTCGAAAGAAAAGAGTTTTAGAAAAGTAAAAAGAATTTTAGTAAGAAAAGAACTTTGAAAAGAGAAAGAGGGTGTGGTGCATGCGATCAGCCGAGCTCAAGTAAGTACTCCCAAATTACCCATACAATAGTATGTATCAATTAATGTTCAGTTTCAATTTCAGTAGAACACCATGCTAGTATAGGACTAAGGATCTAGGAGGATGCCTTATATGCCTGCTTTATGTGTTTCAGCTTTATAAGAATTGCATGCTAGCATCGAGTAGTCAGCAGTAGGATAGCCTGTTTAGGTTATGCCTGATATCATGAGCTTAGCATTGTATGCTAGTATAGTTTCCCATTATGAGGATAGAATTGCTTGAGTAGTCTCTTGTGTCTGAATGCTGATTGCTTTATGCTTTGTGGGACTCTGAGTGATGAGAGTTAGCCATTAGGTGAATGCGTCACGTCACATGTGAACAGGGTTGAATAATCTCAGAGTGCTAGACTTGGCCCTATTGTGCAGCTCTTGTCTGAGTCTAACCATTGTAGGGATGAGTCTTTTACTTGAAGGATTATCTAAGCCTCGCCGTATGTGATGGTATTCAGGTTATGGCTAATTGGCATCACAAGGAGGCTTTCAGCAGCTGAGGACCGGATCGGGTATAGTCAGAGAATTCCCTAGGGCAAGCCTAGGATGGGAGTAGCAGAGATTATTAGTAGTAACAGTGACTTGGTGGAGTCAAGGCAGTACTTGAGGAAAGTACAGATAGATGTGGAAGGTAGTATGGGCCCGTACTACTGAAAGCAGAGGATCCGTACTCGAATCAAGGAAAGCTGAGATGAGACCAGCAAACTTGTGGTAATAGTGATTCCTCGAGATATATCAGTGTTCCTGACATTTATTATGTTGTGTTTCAGAATGATGGTATTACGCCCTAGACCAGCAGTCGACAGTTCAGGTGCCGGAGGGGGATCAGGATTAGGCACGGAGGCCAGGCAGTTGGATGAGCAAACTAGGGAGTTTCTCTCTTTAGAGATTACTCGCACCATACTTGAGCAGACTCCTGTGATCTTCGGTTCGATCAAGGAGGGTATCTTAGAGATGACGGACGAGAGGTTGAGCACCTACCGTGCTGAGGTGGCGGCCATGATGGGCTCGCGCACACTTACTTTTAGGGAGTTTCGGGCATGCGGAGCTCTGAATTATCACGGGGCGCGGGACCCTATAGCGAGCACCAGATGGTTGGCATATGTGGCCAACGCTTTCCACACTAGCAAATGTCCCGAGGGGGACAAGGTCAGATTGGCGTCCTGTCTTTCAAAGGACAGAGCACGGGATTGGTGGGAGGAGATTGGTCATGCCATCGGGGATGATGCAGCTTTGGATGCCATGACCTGGACAGACTTTACTACCAGGTTCAGAGCTGAGTTCGCACCGGTTATTGAGGTGCAACAGTTAGCACGCGAGTTTCAGGATCTTACCCAGATTACAGAGACAGTGGCAGAGATTACCGCCAAGTTCAGGGAGAGGGCTCTTCTTGTTCGTCAGTACGTGGATGATGAGGAATTGAAGAAGGCTCGTTATCGTGAGATGCTACGGAGTGATATCCGCCAGTTTGTGAGCCGGTCTAACTATAAAACGTTGGATGACATGATTGCTAGGGCGAGAGAGAGAGAGAGAGAGAGAGATTGACCTTGAGATGGAGAGAAAGAGGAAGTCGGAGGCGGCTCCAGGTACAGGGAGTGCGGGCAAAAAGCCCAAGGGTTCATATCACAGAGCTAGGATTCAGCAGAGCCACGCTCGGTGTGGCAGGTGTGGGAGATTGCACGATGGGGCGTGCAAGGCAGGGAGTACCGGTTGCTACAAGTGCGTCGGACTGGGCATATGAGCAGAGATTATACAGCATTACTGTCACCGTTGCGACATCAGATCTGATTTGCTTCCATTGCAATCAGAGGGGACATAAAAAGTCCCAGTGTCCGAGTTTAGCTACTGCAGGAAAGGTGTCAGCACCTGCTCCTGCTACTTTGAGGATTACAAATGGTCGTCAGGGCAGAGCTGAGACGCCGGTGGCAAAGAGTAGGGCTTTTCAGCTGACAGCAGAGGAGGCGCGAGCGACTCCTGATGTGGTGACGGGTATGTATCTTTCCCTTATCTCTGCATTTATTATTGATTGTTTCTTATGGTTATATGTTTTGTATAGGGTCGTTCTCAGTGAACGGCATTTCAGCTACAGTATTGTTTGATTCGGGGGCTACTCGATCATTTGTCTCTCTTGCGCTTAGCAAGAGGTTTAGCAGAGATCCTGGGGAGCTAGATTGTCCACTTGAGGTTGAGATAGCAGTTGATAGGACCGTTAGGGCCGCAAGGGTACACAGAGGATGTTCTCTTCAGTTATTCGATGAGCGGTTTCCGGTGGACTTGGTCCCTATTCCCCTACGAGGGAATAAGGTTATAGTAGGCATGGATTGGCTGAGCCCCAATGGGGGCGGTGATAGATTGTGAGCTGCAGTTAGTGAGGGTTCTCACTCCCAGTAGGGGAGAGTTAGTGATTCAGGGAGAAAGGCCACAGCGCGGACCAATTCTGTGTTCAGCGGCAAGAGCAAGGCGTTATTTTTAGCAGGGTTGTGTCGGTTTTGTTGCCTATGTTCTAGATGCCCGGGAGAAGGGCAAGACGACAGTTGATGATGTTCCTCTGGTACGAGACTACCCGGATGTATTTCCTGAGGATTTGTCGGGAATACCTCTTGAGAGGCAGGTCGAGTTCGGGATTGACCTAATCCCTGGTGCGGCTCCGATAGCCAAGGCACCGTATCAGTTGGCTCCTCTAGAGATACAAGAGTTATCTACGCAGCTGCAAGAGCTGCTAGACAAGGGTTTTATCAGGCCGAGCAGTTCGCCCTGGGGTGCACCGATTTTGTTTGTGAAGAAAAAGGACGGGTCGCACCGTATGTGTATAGATTACCGGGAGCTGAATAAGGTAACAGTGAAGAACCGTTACCCACTTCCGAAGATAGACAATTTGTTTGATCAGCTTCAGGGAGCGTCTTGGTTTTCCAATATCGATTTACGCTCCGGGTATCATCAGATGTGAGTCAGAGACGAGGATGTGCAGAAGACTGCTTTCAGGACCCGGTATGGTCATTATGAGTTCATGGTGATGCCGTTTGGGCTCACCAACGCTCCAGCAGCGTTCATGGATCTCATGAACCGCGTGTGTAGGCCGATGCTGGATAGGTCTGTAATAGTATTCATAGATGATATCTTGGTGTATTCCAAGACTCAGGAGCAGCACGAGGAGCACCTAAGAGAGGTGCTAGAGATTTTGAGGAGGGAGAGACTTTTCGCAAAGTTCTCCAAGTGCGAGTTATGGTTGCGCGAGGTGCAGTTCCTTGGACATCTCGTCAACCAGAAGGGTATTTTGGTAGATCCGGCCAAGATAGAGGCCATGATGCAGTGGGAGGTCCCGAGATCTCCATCTGAGATTCGGATCTTCCTAGGTTTGGCAGGATATTACAAGAGATTCATCCAGGATTTCTCCAAGATAGCAGTATCGCTCACCCGACTGGCCAAGAAGTCGGTGGCGTTTCGTTGGGGGCCTGAGCAGCAGGTAGTGTTTGAGACTCTCAGGCAGAGATTGTGCGAGGTACCTTCTTACCTTGCCAGAAGGAGTAGAGGATTTCGTAGTATACTGTGATGCCTCGATCACAGGTATGGGAGCAGTGTTGATGCAGTGAGGCCGTGTGATAGCCTACGCCTCAAGACAGTTGAAGCCTCACGAGGCTAACTATCCTACGCATGATTTGGAGTTGGGGGCAGTGGTGTTTGCCCTCAAGATTTAGAGACATTACCTCTATGGGGTCTGGTGTACCATTTACACAGATCACAAGAGCTTGAGGTACCTCATGGACCAGCCGAATTTGAACATGAGGCAGAGAAGATGGTTAGATGTGTTGAAGGATTATGATTGTGAGATCCTTTATCACCCAGGGAAGGCCAACGTGGTGGCCGACGCCCTGAGCCGCAAGGCAGTAGTGGCCCCGATCAGAGACATTTGTTTGAGGATGACGGTGATTACTCCATTATTGGAGCAAATCAAAGAGGCGCAGGCCGAGGGCCTCAAGGAGGAGAGGCAAAAGTGTGAGAGAATTGTGGGCCGAGTAGCTTCTTTTGAATATGATAGCCAAGGTTTGTTGACCCTTCATGGGAGGGTATGGGTACCGTACTGGGGCGGAGTGTGGCAGGTGTTGATGGACGAGACCCATAAGTCTCGATTTTCCATCCATCCAGGGGAAACGAAGATGTATAGGGATCTTCGACCCGACTATTGGTGGCCCTGCATGAAGCGGGATGTCGTCTGGTATGTGGAAAGATGCTTGACCTGCAGGAAGGTTAAGGCGGAGCACCAGAGGCCTCACGGCAAGATGCAGCCGTTGGACATACCCATGTGGAAATGGGAGGATATCATTATGGATTTCATCACTAAGCTTCCCAGGACCACACGTGGAGTGGATTCGATTTAGGGATGAAGAGTGCTCAAGTTATACCGATTCGGGAGAGCATATCGGTTGAGAAGCTAGCCGATATATATGTGCGAGAGGTGGTGGCATGGCATGGAGTGCCTGTTTCAGTGGTGTCAGACCGAGATGTCCGTTTTACTTCTCGATTCTGGAAGCGGTTTCATGACGAGATGGGTACTCGTCTCCATTTTAGCACCGCTTTTCACCCTCAGACGGACGGGCAGAGCGAGAGAACGATTCAGAATCTCAAGGACATGCTGCGGGCATGTGTTCTAGACTTCGGTGGCAGTTGGGATACGTATCTTCCGTTAGCGGAATTTTCGTATAATGATAGTTACCATGCGAGTATTGACTGCCCTCTCTTCGAGATGCTTTATGGGAGGAAGTGCAGGACCCCGATTTGTTGGGGCGAGGTCGGTCAGCAAGTCATTAGGAGCACCGAAGTGGTGCTCAAGATGACAGAGTTGATCCAGCAGGTTCGTAGCAGACTGCAGACTGCGCAGAGTCGGCAGAAGAGTTACGCCGATAGGAGGCGTTCAGACTTGGAGTTCCAGGTGGGTGATATGGTCCTCCTGAAGGTATCACCCTAGAAGGTTGTTATCAGGTTTCGGAAGAGGGGCAAGTTGGGCCCCAGGTTCATCGGTCCTTTTAGGGTTTTGGCCTGGGTGGGACGGGTTGCTTATCGGTTGGATCTTCCGGCAGAGCTCAGTCAGATCCACAACACTTTCCATGTTTCTCGGTTGAGGAAGTGCTTGGTGGATGAGACAGCAGTAGTACCCTTGGAGGACATTTAGGTTTATAGCAGCTTGAATTATATTGAGAAACCCATAGCGATCATGGATCGGAAGACGAAAGCCTTGAGGAACAAGGTGGTTCAGTTAGTAAAGGTGCAGTGGCAGCACCGAAAGGGATCTGAGTGGACGTGGGAGGTAGAGGAGGAAATGAGGGAGCACTATCCAGAGTTGTTCGCAGATACAACAGCAACAGACTTCGAGGACGAAGTCTGAGACAAGTGGGGGAGAGTTGTAATGACCCTATTTCTGGTATGTTATTTAATGTTTATTTTTCTAAGTATTCAAGATGGACTCGACGAGTCTGTTGCCCGACTTGTCGAGTAGAGACGGGATTTCCAGCACGTGAAAGTGGGCGACTCGACGAGTCCATATCCTAGACTCGGCGGGTCCGCCAGTCTGGAAGAAACCCTAAATCCACGAGTTTTGCACTCTATATAATCCCCCTTATGCACCCAATCTGGCCTCCCTCACCCTCAGAACGTTCCATAGCAACACCTTAACCTATCGTAAGTGTTTTTGGGCATTTTTGTGTAAATAGTGAAGATTGGAAGAGAAGAGGAAGGCTATATCCAATGGAGAAGAAGGGAATCAAGTTCTTGCATCCATTTCAGAGGCATTTGAGGTATTAATCGGACTCTTTCTATTCCTTGGTTGTTTCTCTTTAAGAAATCTCATTTAGGTTACCTTTTTTCCCATTTATGAGTTTAATCTAGTAAAGGAGCTTGTGTAGTGGTATGGCTTTCAGATCTAATCATATTTCTGTCCCCAAACCCAGATCTAATACCTTTATTGAACCTTGTTGCATATAAACCCTAGATCTAACCTTGTTCATGCATTTTAAGCCTATAAAACTCTTTAGGAGTATATGTACATGTAAAAATGGAACCTTTACGTGCAAACCAAGCCTTAGGAGCCCCGATCTATCAGTTGGATGCGTTGGTTTTGAACAGAATCGTTTGTATAGTAATTACATGCATGTGACTCGGCGAGTCATTCTTCGTACTCGGCGAGTCGAGTCGTGAGTCCAAGACAGTCTTCATAGCTCTAGATCAGACTCGACGAGTTGTTCATATAACTCGGCGAATCACAACCTGAGTGTTCATGCGTTGAAGGAGGACTCGACGAGTTGTTCATACAACTCGGCGAGTCGGATGTAGATTGACTGAGTGATAGCATTGAAGGGGAACTCGCCTAGTCTATGCCAAACTCAACAAGTAGTAGCAAACAGAAGCAAAGAAGTAAGGGTGAGGACTCGACGAGTTGGTGACCCAACTCAACGAGTCAGGTCAACTGTATGTTGACTTTGACCAATAGGGTTGACTTTGACCAGGGGTAAAATAGTCATTTTACCCTCAGTATAGTTATCAGTATTTGATTCAGTGTGTTATGGAAATTGTAGTCGGGGAGATACCGGAGCAGCAGCAGACAGTTTCCAGAGCAGTTCATTTACCAGCCAATTTACGATGTGAGTTTCTTTCCAGTAGGAACGGGTCTAAGGCCACAATGCCGGCCCGTTTAGCTAGTAGTAGTTTCCGGACTTCGGTCCGATGCAGTTTTTAGTATGTTGATGCCTTCGTGGCCTAGACAGGATTTATGTGTTATGTGTTCCGGGCTACGGCCCGATACAATATGCAGTTTATGTGTTCATGCTAGTTGATCTGTTTATGCCATGCTATGTTATGCTCAGTCAGTTTCCGGGCTTCGGTCCGATGCAGTTAGTTCTGGACTCCGTTCCGATGCAGGGGACAAGGTTCCAGTCAGTTTCGGACTTCGGTCTGATGCAGTTTCCGAACTTATGTCCGATGCAGAGGGCAAGGCCCTGGTTAGTTCCAGACCTCGGTCCGATGCAGTTTTCGGACTTCGGTCTGATGCAGTGGGCAAGGCCCAATATGTGTTTATATGTTATTGTATGGTATGTGGTAGTTTGGGGGAGCTCACTAAGCTTTGTGCTTACAGTTTCAGTTTTGGTTTCAGGTACTTCTGCAAGTAAAGGGAAGAGCTCGGGATGATGGCATCGCACACACCACAGCTTCAGCTTTATTCCTGGGAGTTTTGTTCAGATACTTAGATATGATTTGATACAGTTTTTGATATGACATTTTTATTATGGCTTTTGAGATACCCGACGTATGGTTTTATTATATGACATTTAGTGTTATGACTTTTATTGTTATTTAAAAACAAAATTTTTGGATCGTATTTTTGGGATGTTTCATTATACATAAATATCATCAAGATTTTTAAAATAAGTCGATTTGTAAATATGATATTTAATTTTAATTACATATTTTGCAAGGCGTACGTTTGACTTTATGTTGGTACGCAGATAATCATCTTCCTTAATTTGTACGTAAAATTGAATATAAAATAGATATTACTAAGAATTAATATAAATAATTAAAAAGGGTACGTGGATCTTCTACCATCGGTTTAAGACAACATATCTCTCTAGTTGTATCAATTTCTACGTGAAATTGAAGTATTCATTCTATATACACGTTGTTTTCTAATTACATAAACACATATGAGTAACCAAACATAAAAATGTTATCTTTATATAGGAAAAATATTTTAGTTAACTAACAAATTAAATAATATAAGTTTAAGGGTTAGGAGTTTCAAAACATTAATATTTTTATTAATCAATCAATTAAGTAACACATGTTGAAATTTTTACAATCATTATTAAAGTGCATTTGAAATATTAGATTTTAAATGAATTTTGGTTGAAGTGTTTTGACCTCTATTATATATATATATATATATATATATATATATATATATATATATATATATATATATATATATATATATAGAGAGAGAGAGAGAGAGAGAGAGAGAGAAAGAAAGAGAAAGAGATGAAAAGTATAACATATGTATGAGTTTTAATTAATTATCTTTTTGAAACAATACAATTACAAAACAAAAAAAAAACATATTTAAAATATTTAATTAAATATGGTGGACATCGCCCTATATAACATGTGAGTAATATATTAACGATTAAACCATTATATACAACGACTGTATTACAATAATGCAAAAACGAAGAAAATATAAAAACAAATTAGTATAACAAACGCTCTAATATAATAACATATCTCCAAAAATGGTCATAAGACCTCAACCCAACACAAAGCCTTTAGTTTGTTTTCTTTCTGAAATTTATATATGATTTGTATGCATGTCTTTCCAAAATATTGAGCTTTTTATAGTAAACTTTTCACTAAATACTAATTAAACATAATATAAGTTATAAAACTTTTGAGTGTTAAATCATAATTGAAAAAACTTTGGAGTTGTATTCGTTAAAAAATTGTGTTTCAAATGTGGTTTGAGGAAGTTAAAAAAGGGGGTTTCAAATGCATGAGATTCAAAAAAAAAATGCTAGTTATATATATATATATATATATATATATATATATATATATATATATATATATATATATATATATATATATATGACTGATTGACTAACTGCCCTTACTTCTCTTAGTAAAACATAAATCTTATTGTATTAGATTTTGAGTATTAAATAAAGTAATTATTATTATAGTAGACTTATATATTTTTTGAGAAATATTACTTTGTGGAACATATTAAAATTATATAATTTTAATATTATAAAAGGGTCATGTTAATGGATCAGGTATTCATTGATTTGGTGTCTTGGTGGATATGAGTTTTGATTCAATTAGTCAAAAACTTTGAGGGTTACAAAAGCATGACAAATCACGTTTTCAAATTTGTTAAAAGAGTTTGGATCAATAGTGATTCGTTCAAAACTCTCTCCATTGGTCTATTGTTTTTGTGCATTTCAAGATTATTCTCTAACTTTTTTCCTTACTTCAAAGTTTTTTTTTGTGTGTATTTCTTCCTCCTATTAACGATATTTAAATTTTGTCATTAACCCATGGTAAATTGCAAATTTACTCTTAATTTTACATTTATTATATCATTGTTCTAAAAATGGATAATGACTTGCAAGGGTAACAAACTTTCGACTTTGTTCACATCTAACCACTAAACTTTTTTTTCGTTATCTATATGCCACTGAACTATTAAAACTGTTCATATTTTACACTTATGACCGGTTGTTACCGTTCATAAGGGTAAAATGTGAACAATTTCAATAGTTCAGTGACAAATAGATAATGAAAAAAAATTTAGTGACTAAATATGAACAAAATTGAAAGTTAGTTTCCCTCTAAAAAAGTTCAATAACTAAATGTGGACAAACTTCCTCTTGTATTATGTTTTAGCAAATTATTTATTTTTGTTAAATTCTAGCAACATCTGTTGATGAAGAAATCTACGAAAAACTGAAACCGAAATAAAAAAACCAATGGTTTGGTATTTTCCAAAATAAAAAATCAAAATTTACAATCTAATTTTGGTTTTACTGAATCTCGAACTAGCCTTCGCTAGGATAATTATCTCTAATTAACACTTAAATCAAAATTCTAAATAAACTAAGTTATTTTCTCCATCTCAACTCTTGGAATGGGTAAAAGACCATTTTACCCCTCCATGGTCCCATAATCCCTGCCATAACCAAAACCCTAAAGTCAACAGAAGTCAACACTCAGTCAACAGTCCATGTTGACCCGACTTGCCGAGTGCATTTACGTGGTCAGTTCGTCTCTACTCGATGAGTTAGGGCACCCACTTGTTGATTCGTTCAGTTTACTCATAAATAAATATGTAAATATATAATACTTGGGAGTCGGGGTGTTACAGTTTTTTTTTTTTTTTTTTTTTTTTTTTTTTTTTTTTTTTTTATTTCATAGATTTGTCCATCAACAAAATGTTGTTATAATTTAACCAAAATAAATAATTTGTTCAAACATAATACACGAGTAAGTTTGTTCACATTTAGTCATTGAACTTTTTTAGAGGGAAATGAACTTTCCATTTTGTTCACTTTTAGTCACTAAACTTTTTTTTATTATCTATTTGTCACTAAACTATTGAAACTGTTCACATTTTACCATTATCACCGGTAACAACCGGCCATAATGGTAAAATGTGAACAATTTTAATAGTTCAATGACAAATAGATAACAAAAAAAATAAAAATAAATAGTGACTAAACGAGAAAAAAATCGAAAATTTGTTACCCTTTTAAGTCATTATCCCTTCTAAAAATATACCTTTTTACCCACCTTGTGCCGTAGAAACTCCCGGACCCTTATTTATGGTGCTGCATCTCCTTCTCACCGCATCATCTTCGGCGTCAAATTTTGGCCGTCGAAGAATTAAAAAAGCAATATAATAAATAAAATAGAAAATGTAAAACTTAAGCTAAAATTGTCATTTTAGGAAGAATTTACAACTTTTTCACATTACATCCAACTTAATGACAAAATCCTAACAAATGAATACCCATGGATCAACATAGTAGAGAAAAGAAGCTTTGGAAGAAAATTGCAATTTACCCCAAACACAGACGATTAAGACGATTATAACTCACTCTTGAAACCATAACATCGCACTTAGATTTATTTGTCTAATTTCTACGAAACGTTGCTTAAGTAAATGCATGTGAAAATATGCAATAAAAACAATAAATAACAAACTAAAAATAGGTTCGTTAGCTCGAATTTGATGTTGGTTCTAATTAAAACCACAAATACGAAGGGGGGCTCGTATCTTATGATTATTATCGTTTGAAGTTTAAAAACATAACCTCATAGTTTGGGCTGTTAGTAATTTTTATGTGAAAAATGTTACTTCAATTCATGTAAGTAAGATTGTAAAAAATTAATGTAGAAATGAGCTCATTCGAGCTCCATATTCAAAATCATGAAAACAAAATGGTATTGGGTCAATGTCTCAATGATCAGTTAAAAAATGGACCGAAATTGGATTTAGGGTAAACTGGACTAAATGCAGATTGGGGCCTTAGGCCAAGTGAGGTTGGGATTGCTTGTAGTTTGAGCCCAATTGGTACGACGAATCTGAAAAAAAAATCGATTCTCTACTTTATATTGTTTCCCTTTAAGTTTAAGACGAAAATGTTCTTGGACATCATTTGAAAGGATTCTTTTGCCAAACCTTATTATTCTTGAATTATTGAATGTTATAAATGAGATTGTATATTTTATCTGTGTATCAATGTTTTAAAACCAGTGTTTTAGTTGAAATCGTCAAGTGAACGGTTTTCGGTTACACCGGTTCGACTAGGGATGAGAGTGAATCTACACCCGGACCAAGAAAACCCAGGAACCTGTTAATGAGATTTTGTAGTACTGAAAACCGGACTGGTATATAATAAACGGTTACGGTTCCGTTCCGGGTAAAGTGAGTCTAGAATTGGAAAACCCGGTAACATCAAAGTGGTTCAGATGGAACCGGATAAAGTGGGTCTAGAACGGGAAAACCTGAGAAAACCATAATTTTTTGGTAATTACTTAGTGGTTGAACTTTGAAAATTTTCAACTTTGATATCCCAACTTTAGGGGACTATAAATCATTGAATATTAAACCAAAAATAACAAACTTATAGTCTAAAATCATGTATAAATTCTAAACTAAAAGTTGAAAAAACACCATGATAATTCGACTTCAAACGAATTAAATATGCATGTTTTACAATTTCACAAAATACAAAACTAAAGCTGAAAAACAGAAAATTCGCAGCTTTGATCCCGACTTTGGGAGACTATAAATCAATGAATATGAAACAAAAAATGACAAAATTAAAGTCTAAAATCATGTACAAACTCTATACTATACTTTGAAAAACCCACATACTATTCCGACTTCAAACGAATTAGATATGCATGTTTTAAAACTAACACATAATACAAAAAAAAAGCTAAACAACATAAAATTTCCAGCTTTGATATCCCAACTTTGAGAGACTGTAAGTTAATGAATGTAAACCCAAAAATGACAAAATTATAGTCTAAAATCATGTACAAACTATGAACTACGCTCTGGAAAAAAAACCTTATGCCAATTTGACTTCAAACGAATGAGATATACATGTTTTAAACTTTTCATAAAAACTGGTTCTGGCCCTAAAACTGGTTCCAGTTTCTAACATGGTTCCGTTTCTTAAACCTGGTTTACCCGGACCCGAAGGACCCGAAACCTGGATAAAGTCATTCTTTGAACCCGGGACCCAGACCGGTTTTCCATGTTCCGGTTCTAACACGACCGGTCCGGGTTCCGGATTTCTAGTTTTAAATCTCATCCTTAGGTTCGACCATCATGTTACATATATCAGTGGTGTGCATTAGCATTTGAGTTGTGTACACTCCGGATAGCCCAGTCGATCAATCTATTCAATTTACATTGGAAATTGACTGTGTTTTTAAAAGGGATAAGTGAAATCCAACGATCAAAGTTCACAACGGTTTAATATTAATTGATATTTAAGTCAATTTTATCTAGAAACTCATGATATTATCATGGTTTTTGTGTAGAATGATGTTTGGCGCGACAAATCTAACTGATAAGCTAATTTATTTTTTGAGTTTTTTAAGGTGTTGTATTTTACAAGCCAAAAAATAGCTTATAAGCCAAATTTTTAAAAATGTACTTAGAATAGTTTTTCTGAAGTTTTTTATAAATTTTCAAATATACATTCAATTAATTACAAAAAAAACATATTATTTTAAATAGCATTTTATGTTATTTTATATCTTAAAGCTAGCTTATTAGCTAGTTTTTAACAAACATTATTTTTTTATCAAATAACTTATAAGCTAATAGTTAGCTTTCCACCTAACAACTAGTTTTTCATCTATTACACCAACTATAATCAAAGTGGATTTTATTTATGGTTGCTTACAAATAATTTATTGTACAAGGTAGTGTCACTAAATATATAAGTGTATGTACTTGTTTTTTAGAAGCAACCATACATTAAAAAACACTAGGAAAGATCTAGAACAAAATACCTATTACAAAGTATTTCAAGGTTGTTGCAACCAACAAACTCAATTAATTGGACATTTCAAATTCCTATTACTATACCACAAAAAATGTCTAATAGAATTGAAAACCTCGTCCTTTCTCAACACCTTATCTACAAATAAAGCATTCATGTATTTCCAATATACCAGATTATGGTATCAATAATAACATCGACCAACAACTTATTTTTTAGGGGAGTATCACGTTGTTCAAATTTTTGAGATCTCCACCTACTCCCGCCTCCATAACAGCAACATCTACTTGCTCTGTTGCAAAGTTGTACAAATAATTTCTTCCCGTGAATATCAGAACGACATATAAGTTAAAAACTTACCCTGCAAGTGAAACATTTTACCAAACAATTAGTGAGTATATTAATAAAATCACTATGTAAAGTCTCTTCTAAGCTTTTGTGTTTCTCCCTTAATAGTGGCATTTACATATCACAAACCATAAAATTTCTCAAATGATTTAGTGAAGTTCAATAGATTAACTAATTAAGTAGGTGTATTGAAAGGGAAAAAAATAAACCTTAATCGAACAAAATCCACAAGCAGGCATAGGGGTGAAACAGATTAAATTCCATCTAGAAAACTACATGCCTCTCTAATTTGGTTTAAGCTTAGGAAGCATGTCAGGCATGTCATCCATAAAGCATCAAGTAATCCATGCAATTTTATTACTAAATAAAAATGAATAAAAATATAATCTATATATAATCATCCGATATCAACACTCTGGACACTTTAACCTTATTTTATTCCAAAATCGAAATCGCATTTTGTAAAACCAATCGACCTTTTTTATAGTTAAAATTATCAATTTAATACTTTAATCAGCAAATTTATTCATCAAGTCAAGGATAAAATTGAACTAAAGAAACACCAAAATTGCACATCAAAGTAATTCATAACGAATTCATTCAGACTCCAAAACCAGAAGTTGGTGCTTTATCGGAAAATTAGGGTTTACAATAGCGGTTCAAAATAAATTCAAAATCGACAAATTAAAATTAAAAGTGAGTTTATAACTTGTTTATCGATAAATCGACCGCAAAAGAAAAGACGAAGCCAGAGACGTCAAGTGACACGATCGGCTCCAAAAACAAAACCAAAAATTACAAAACTGAATTTGAGAAATCAAATCAATTAAAAAACAGGATTAAGGTTAAAAACATACGAAATAGACAGAGTAATAACAAGCTAACCTATTGATTGAAGCTGTGAACGGTATACCTAAGTGGTTGAATGGATAGTATCATATGAAATGGGTCAACGTTCACCACCAACAACTTAATTCGCAAAGAAACACCAAAAGTGGAAAGGATGTTTGTGAGATGGATGGCGAAGGAATAAGAGCGTTAATATGAAATTATAATTGTGTTAATGTAGACTATAGAGAAAACATGGTGACGACTATCCTCCAATTAGTTACGGGAAAGCGAGGGACATCAACTTTCTTGAAGCGTCGTCTCCAAGGCAAATCAACCAAGAAAAAATGTTCGTCTTTGAAGAATGAATCATGACAGGTAGGTCGAAAATTAAGAACCATGGTAGAAGCGTGAAGATGAAGAGACCCACAGAGGATATGGGCGTATAGATAAATAAAATAGAGGACAATAGGACATAAAACATATGATAGGAGAGGTGTCGTTTGGAGGAAAATGGTGTAACCTAGACCTATAGAGAAATAAACACATTTTGACTTGGCGCCTG
The DNA here is from genome assembly GCF_051521515.1 of Lactuca serriola. Taxonomy (NCBI): domain Eukaryota; kingdom Viridiplantae; phylum Streptophyta; class Magnoliopsida; order Asterales; family Asteraceae; genus Lactuca; species Lactuca serriola. Next base: position 57,427,671 of record NC_136415.1, read on the forward strand.
AAACCAAGCAAGAGGTGGTGAGCAGCCTTGGAGGAAACGCCGAGGAGAAAGAAAACCCAACAACGAAGTATTGAAACGCCACAATGAGAGAATCATGAGGTCACTAAAGATGACGGTGAGGCGACATGAAGAACCCAAGTTGCTGACCACCATACAAGTTAAAAATGGCCACCCATAACCATCTTATTAGAGGAACGAAGCAACTTATTGACGTGTGCCCAAGTATAACCCCTTAACATATAGGTAAGGGTTAATGAACTAGAAAGGCAACGAATTTTGATCTTTGTTCACATTAAGGTAATCATGTTTTTTTCGTACACATTTGACCATTGAACTTGTTTGACTTGTTCAAAATAAGGTAATATGACTGGTAATCAGCAGTAACATTACCCATTTATGAACAGGTCAAGCAAGTTTACTGGTCAAATGTGTATGAAAAAAAAATATAGTTACCTAAATATGGACAAAAACCAAAGTTCCTTACCCGTTTTAATATTATTAGGTTTTTTATGTTAAGTGCAACTGTCATAAGACCCATTGATGTGACATGAAATTGGGTTGTCTGGTCTTTGTGTATGAGGAGATGGTCAGGTCTTAGACCAAGCTAGTTAAGGGTTAGGTTGTATACGTATAAGGGGCTAGGTTGTATGTGCTTTAAAGACCTAGCAGTACAACGTAGCCCATAACTAGCCGCTCCTGAATTGGGTTAGACCAAGTCTAACCTAATTGTTCGTTGACTGTAATACCCTGACTCTCATGTATTAATTTTACAACTTTATTTTTCATATTGAAAGGTCTACTCGACGAGTTAGATGCCCTGATTCGTCGAGTAGGAACGTTTTGGCCATGTGTTTAAGTGACCAACTTGACGAGTCGGAGGACACGAATTGACGAGTTGGAGCTGAAGGATGAAACCCTAATTTTCAGAGTTTTGCACCCTATTTAAAGGATCATTTTCTCCCTTAGCCCCTTCTTACAACCCTTTGTGAGTCCAGAAACCCTAATTCGTGTGTGCACTCCATTCTTGTGTGATTTTCAAGATTGGAAGATGATTTGCAAGAAGAAGACTTGATGTATAAGAGGAGTAGTGCACGAAGAGCTAGTGGATCTGACTCTTCTGCTTATTGGCATCAGTTTGAAGGTAACAAGTCATTACCTTGACCTTCCCTCTTTCTAGATCTCTTTATGTTTAAGATTAGGGCTTTTCTAGTATATATCTTATCCATTTTTGAGTGTAAGCTAGGATTTGAAGTTGCAACTTTAGATCTGAGCTTATCTTGGTCTTTATAGCTATAAAGTCTCCAGCTTTAGCAAGTATAAACTTTCCCTTTTGAGTTAAACCCCATTATAAGCTTGGATCTGACATTCTAAACCTTTAGAGCCTTGCATGCACGTAAAGTTTGCAACTTTACGTGATAAAAATGCCTTAGGAAGCTTGATATGTAATATAGAGCTTTGGATTGGCTTAAAAAGCATCTGAATGAAGGAAGGACTGAAGGGACTCGATGAGTTGCATGGTCAACTCAGCGAGTCTGATGAAGATTGTCGTGCAAGGATTTCTACATGGACTCGGCGAGTCAGCTTGGGTTTTCCCGACATTTGGACATACATGAACTCGGCGAGTTGCAGGGAAACTCGACGAGTCAACTGGGGATTTCATGACTTCTCGAGTTCAGGAAGGACTCGACGAGTCGGTGAACTGCACTCGACGAGTCGGGTTAACATGGATTTTTGGCCTTGACAATTGACTTGGACATTGACCAAGGGTTGACTAGTTGACTTCTGGGGTATTTTGGTAAATTAGAAATTTATGGAAATGATCTTATGGTAAATATAGGTGCTGGAGTTCGTGGCCATGGTTTGAGAATTTGAGTTTATCACTTCAATTCGACAGTTGAGAGGTGAGTTATCCTCACTATACTAAGGGGTCGAAGGCACTAATGTCGACCTATTAGATATGTTATCCTAGCAGCTGGTATTATGTTGAGTATGAGTTAGTTTTTCATGCTAGTTGCTATGCCAGTTTGGTAGATCTGTCGGACTACCTATGTTATTATCTGATTATCTGTATATGAATTAGTTATGTTATATGTCGCCATATTATGTAGGTTGGGTTGAGGTTATACTGCTCCGTACGGTAGCCAACAAACCCTAGAGTATTCCAGATATGAGTTAAGGGGCGGGCGGGGCATGTGAGACTCATATTGAGGACTCGGGAGCATTCCAGATACAAGCTGAGAGCCGGGTAGGGCATGCCAGACTTGTATTGTGGGCTCGTGAGCATTCCAAATACGAGCTGAGGGTCGGGTAGGGCATACCAGACTCGTACTGTGGGCTCGGAGGTAATCCAGATGTGAGTTGTGGGTCCGGAAGGTAATCCAGACTCACACTGTGGGTCAGGGGTAATCCGGTCTGTAAAGCTATGGGCCCAATACATGTTGTTATTTGTATATGTGTTATTTGCAGTGTATCGGTATTTTAGGGGAACTCACTATGCTTTGGGCTTACAGTTTCAGTTTTTTTTAGGTACATCAGATGATCGCGGGAAGGCAAAGGCGTAATCGTACAACTCCTCATGTTTATGACTTGTTTCTAGGATACTCTGATATTTTACTATTTGAAAACAAGTTTTGTAATGATTAATGGATTTGAAATGTTTTGAAAAAATTTAAATTTGACATGATTTTTATGGGTGTTACATTGACCGTCGGAGCTTGATCACATGACATAGTCCCTGAGACGGTTCTTGTCCAATATTACCAAAACAGGTAAGAGACTTTGGTTTTTTTTTATCCATATTTAGGTAACCGTGTTTGTTTCGTACACATTTGACTAATAAAGTTGTTTGACCTGTTCATAATAAGGTAATATTACCTTAATTACCAGTCATATTACCCTATTTTGATCAGGTCAAACAAGTTCAATAGTAAAATGTGAACGAAAAAAACATGATTATCCAAATATGCATAAAGACCAAAGTTTGTTACCTATCTAGGTCATTAAACATATATATATATATATATATATATATATATATATATATATATATATATATATATATATATAGGTTATTGCGAAAACATAAGTAACTTGCGAAAACGAAAAGAACCTATCAAAATGTGCTGCTTATTTATGTTTAATATTTTTAAAGTTAATTTATTTTTAATTATATATAGTCGTGAAGGATAATTTAGTAAAAAAGTTACTACTAATTTAAGATATTACAGTTAGGTGTTGTTTGTTTTTAAAAACAAAACCTCTTCAAACAACTTTTTGCTGCGGGGCGCAGTACACGCACAACACCTGTCTTCTCACAACAGTTTGTTTTTTTTTAAGACTTCAGACTACACAACTTCTGTGCATGTTCTGCTCGACATAACACTTGACTTGCATCTTCAAACTTCTTCAACTTTAATTTTTTCCAAGTGGTTTTTTTTAGAATTTTGGTATAATTTTTTTTTAAAACTTATTTTTTTTAACTTTGATTTTTCTAAACGTTTATTTATGGATTTGATACAATTTCTTTTTATAGTTTCTACAATTTTTTATAACTTGATTTTTAAAATAAAAAAAAACTATGATTTTTAAATTTTTTTTTACAATTTCTATTAATAAAATTTTCAGTTTCAATTACATATTTTTTAATGTGTGTAATTTTGTACGAAATTTGTAGACATCGTTTGCAATATTTTCTTCAATTATTATTATTTTTTATGTTTTTTAAAATTAATATTTTTTCTAGAATAAAACAGATAGTTTCTTTTATAATTTTTTTTCTAGATTTTTTATTTTTTAAGTTTTATATTTTTGTTTTTTATATGTTTCTTTTAGTATTATTTTAATATTTTAAACCTATCATTATTAAAATTTCGGTTTAAAGATTAACCTGACGCCGCTGCTCCTCCTTCTTCAACCTTTTAATCCTCTTCCCCCAACCCAACTTCCATGTATACTTATCATCGCCGATTCAATATGTTAGTCCCGATACTCTATAATGTCTTTTTTTTTAGTTTAATTCCATCATCTTCTCACAATTATATCTAACTCACACCTCCTCACTCTTCTTCGCCATCAGTCGTTGCTTCTATGTCGCATACAATCAACCATCGCACCATATGACGATCAATATCTAGGGTTTTGCCGTTTGCATATGAGAAAACGCCCTCGTTTGGCTGCCACTGTTTCTTCTCCACTGCCACTGCTTCACTCATCTCCGACAACTGTCATCGGTGGTCACTACTCCGGTTAAGGTATACCCTTCTATCTATATGTCGATTTCTAGAAAAATCGTTGTGGTTGGCCCTTTTACTTTTGATTTCTGCCTTTATGGTTCGTCCTTCTCCGATAAACGTCTTCTGTTTATGGGTCGTTTTGTATAGGGTTAATGTCACTGTATATACATCATAAACTTCTTCTGTTTATGGGTCATTTTGTATATACTTAGACAACAAGTGAAGTGTTCATTTCAAAACGGATTCAAAGTGACTCTATTCTATTTGTGAGGATGGTAGTAGGACCTGTAATTTTTGGTGATCTGGACTTCATTCTTACAACGAACCTGACTATGAAATGATTCCTTGTCCTTTGATCTCAAATAAGTATTTGCACTTGTAGTCCAATAGAAGTGCCTAATATTTTGGTGTTTTTATTGTGTGAAACTCTATTATGTTATGCAAGATTTCATGATGAGGTTTGGTATGGAGAGTATAAAGGGTAGGGTCATATAAGTGAATCTTTTAACTTTTTTTTTAATCTATTAAAACGATGTGATGATGAGGAAGTGGGTGAAATCCTTTGTTTGTTTTGTAGGTGAGGATGACATGATTAGGGAAGTTGAAGATGATCCAAAAGCAAATGGTAACGTTTTTTTTTCATTTTGTGTCTCTTCACACCACACACTATATACACTAGCAATTGTTCAGGATCTAAAAACAACATTTTGCTAAAAAAACGTTGCACCTTCCTCCATCCCTTCTTAAAAACTAAGTTTGAATTAATGATGGTTTATGCATTTACTAATGATGATGATTAAATGAATGTGCATACATTTATATGATGATTAAAAAAGAATTGATTGATACAAAAAATAAAAGGAAAAATTGTTGGACAAGAAGTTGCTACAAGTCGATTGGAAAATTTATTCAAACGCAAGCACAAAGAAGCTCATAAACTAACCATAACTTTAGGATATGGTGGTTTTGTGCATTTCTGGATAATAGGTTAAAACCCATGAATTTAAATCAAGAACCCATGAGTATATGAGTTGAACCCAAAAAACCGAACCGACCAGAAACCGACCCTATTGGGTTCTAAAAACCATAATTGAACATTTTTGGTTTAGGTTAGATTTGGGTCCAAAACCGACACATGCACGACCCTAATTAATATTCCAGACTGCTCTATGATTTACTAAGTCTCTAGATAATTAATACAAAAAAAGAAATTAAATACCCTCCTACTTTTTGTTCATACATATCATCCTACCAAATTAAATAGTGATATGTGTAACATAATTCTCATTTAATGAAATTTAATGATATCTTAGGATACTAATATGACACATGTCATCATTTAAATTGATAGAAGAATTGGTAGGAATAAAATTAGGAGTATATTTTATTTCTCTAAAAAAAACGAAATGACCTGTTAAGATACCTCCACTGGCTGCTTAATTATGTGGGTGTCGGTGTGCTATCCATGGCTTGTATGCGGCAGTGGGGTCTAAATACTATGAGGTATATATATCGGTTACAAAAGCACAAGACTGAAGAAGTGATATGGATCCGAAAACAAGTAGACCATTCATCGAGGAAATACTGTGTGGAAGACAACTTATTCCTATAAACCCTATATTTATCCCTTCTAAAAGCTTTAGTTTCCAAAATCCTTTGAAAATTTCTCAACTTGACTACATTGGCGGAGATAGAGATGACTCAAAGATTTCATGTTATAGATGTTGTTTGGAATATCTTGTAAAGATTCAAACTGTCCCAGGTTCAACATCGCTAAACTCTTTAATTGCCCAATATGCTCGGGTAACTTCTCGAGACGTCTGCAAGACTCAAGGTATAGAGATTTCTGATGAATCAACATGCAAATGCTATCTAGAATACGTCTAATACTTATAGAAATGTACATTAGCTCCTCTAAATTTTCTTAGAAACCAAGATTCTCTGGTAACTCTTCAAGGTGCTGGCAGTCACTAAGTTTGAGAGATTTCAAATGTTTCAACATACAAATGCTATCAGGAAGACGTTTGACGGGTGTAGACAACAAAATGAGTTGTTATAAGCCTTTCAACTGGTCAATGTCTTTGGGCACCTCCGGAATGCAGCCCTGGAATTTAACTTCTCTTAGATGTTGTAAGCCACAAATGCTTGCTGAAACACTCCCAAGTTTTTGGCAAGACATAATATCTAGAAAAACAGCCTTCAAATAAATTCTCATTGTTGACGAGGGTAGATCTTCATAATATACAAATGTAAATCGTAGATTGTTTGTGGAGTCCCTTGGAAAATCCTCCAAAGGATCCACATTCACAGCTAATACAGGTAGACTAAGAAGTACATGTGGTTGCAATTGTTTAACAAAAGGAAAATATACAAACTATAGGCAACCACGTAAATCTATGTAGATTAGCCTTTCTAGACATCCAACACGTGCATAACTCTCTTTCAAACCATGACATCCTTCAAGATCTATCCTGTCAAGATTGGGAGCCATTCCAAGGTCAAAGGTGCTGACCTTCAAATTTTTAAGGTTGTGGAACCGGAGTTTCTTAAGAACCTATCAAATGTAAAAACAAAAACAAAATTAGATAGAGTATTGTTGTTGACGAAAAGTATTATAATGAATCAACCATTGTACCTCTCTTTCCCCCTTCCCCGAAAGGTCCTTAAGTTTGAACTACCCATGTGGAAGAACTTGTGCTTCTTAAGAGATTTTATCATATGCAGAAAGAACAAAAATTAAACAGAGTACCGATGTATCAACCAAAAAATAGACGAAAAACATTACAATGAATCAACCATTGTACATTGTCTAAGTTTTATTGGTTGATACATCAGTATTCTGTCTAATTTTTGTTCTTTTTGCATATGATATAATCTTTTAAGAGGCTAAGTTCTTCCACCTGGGTAGTTCAAACTTAAGGACCCTTCGGGAAAGGGGGAAAGAAAGGTACAATGGTTGATTCATTGGAATGCTTTTTGTCTACAACAATACTCTGTCTATTTTTTTTTTCTTTTTGCATTTGATAGATTCTTGAGAAACTCATCTTCCTCGACGTTAAAAATTTGAAGGTCAGGACCCTTGACTGTGGGATGGCTCTCAATCTTAAGAGGTTAGATCTTCAAGGATGTCATGATTTGAAAGTAATTTATGTGTGTGTTGGATGTCTAGAAAGACTTTATTTATGCAGATTTACATGGTTGCCCATGGTCTGTATCTTTTCCTTCTGTTAAACAATTGGAACCACATGTACTTCTTAGTCTACCTATGTTAGATGTGAAAGTGGATCCTTGGAGGATTTTCCAAGGGACTCCACAAACAATCTACGATTTACATTTGTATATTATAAAGAACTACCCTCGTCAACAACAAGAATTGATTTTAAGGCTGTTTTTCTAGATCTTAAGCCTTGCCAAAAACTTGAGAGTGTTTCAGGAAGCATTTGTGGCTTACAACATCTAAGAGAAATTAAATTCCAGAGCTATATTCCGGAGGTGCCCAAGGACATTGACCAGTTGAAAGGCTTAGAACAACTCATTTTGTTGTTTACAACCGCTAAACGTCTTCCTGATAGCATTTGTATGTTGAAACATCTGAAATCTCTCAAACTTAGTGATTGTCAGCACCTTGAAAAAAATTTAGAGGATCTAATGTTCATTTCTATAAGTATTAGACGTCTTCCAGATAGCATTTTGTGACATCCCCATGTTTACGGCCAGAAAAAGACCGATTTTGTTTATGCTTTATGAAAATCGGAGTACCTCTTTTAATAAAAATGTTGCGGAATTTGTTCCTAGTAAAACATGATAAATACGTTATCAAAGCATTTCCGAAGAAAAGTATTTTTATTCATTTTAAAACATTTGGGATGTCATTTTCAATACAGAAACATAAGTATAAGCAGAACTTGCATTCATTATCACTAGTGATTTAGATCTCCTTCATTTCTCAGTGTAATGTGACTTCATAACCACACATGCGATATAAATAAATTGAGTGGGTCAGGTTGGGAAACCTGGTGAGTACATAGAGTTTTCAACCCACAATACTATAATTATTATGTTTAAACAATTAAGCAATCAACCCAATTACCCATCCCCATTATCTTCTTTATTCTTAAGGATCTACCTTAAGAATCAGCTATTCCTCGTTCATTTATTCCTAAAGATCATCCTAAGGAATCGGCATGAAGTCCATCATTGCCACGGTTTACACAACAGGCACTAAGTCTGCATAGTCGCCAGGGGTTAGGCATCAAGTCTGCATGATCGCCAAGGTTTACACAACGAGCACTAAGTCTACATAGTCGCCAGGGTTTAGGCATCAAGTCTGCATGATCGCCAAGGTTTAGGCACCAAGTCTGCATGGTCGCCAATGTTTAGAGTACACTGGGTGAACTCATCGTTCACAACGCCTATAGGTTACGAGCCTGCTAGTGTTCCACTGGATTGTCTAGAATAGTTCGTGGTTGTCATCCATACTCTACTGAATGACGGGGCCATCGTTTGGGAAAAGGCTTCTCACATCGTCCACATCTCACCCTTACCTCATGGTCTATATCACCTCTTCACTCATATTTCATTTACCCATGTTTTACCCAACATATTATGTAGATATAAATACATATACAATTTAAATCATATAAAACTTGTATAAAATCGTTCATCCAACATAGATAGCAATTATACAGATAATATGCACACATAGCATATAGTTTATATAAAATACTTCATATCTATGTGTAAGATGAAAGAGACCATGCACTCACCTAAGAAGGTGGTGACTCGGTACTCGGACAACGCTTCGTTTACTTTAAAATAATTCCCTTCGACGAAACCTAGTATTATTACCACTAGATTTTTGTCTAATATTTACCGTGACTAATTATTAGTCTTATTATTATTATTATTATTATTATTATTATTATTATTATTATTATATAAGCGTTTAAACAATACTTTCCAACCGCTATGTACAGACAGGGGCCAGACATAAAACATCGGAGGGCAGGACCATTTTGGCGTATAACACTTCTGAAATCCAACAACCCTATGCGGCCCTTTAAACAATATTGATTTTAAATATAAGCTATATTAAAATAGGGTAAGAATAACTTACTTACAAGGGGATTTTAGCTAGGAGTCGGGCTCTGCATGGGCAGAACTTCATCACTGAATCTTTCTAAGAAAGATTTGTGTAGCGCTTCAGTGCTCACCTTACTATACTAATAACTACAGAAAGAGAAGTCGAATCACGAGGGACCGAAATGCTCGGGGGATAAGGAGAGAAAGACTCTTGAATCAAGAGAATGGTGCAAGAAATATGAGAGCCTAAGGCTCTTATTTATACTAATTGAATTTTCAAAAGCTACCCTGCATAATTACTTAATGACCTTTTAGTTATATAAACAACTAAACACTCCTCTATAATACTATTTTAAATGGATTTAATGATACTTGTACTAAACTAATGTTGAAAGAACTCAACATTAGTCTTATAATGACCGCATCGTCGATACCTTTTTAATGATATATACATATGTATATATATGTGTACGTATATATGATTTATACTTTATTTTAATATGTAAATATGCTATTATAATTTGTAACTTGTTCATACGAACACCGTTTTTGATGTTCTTTATATCCACGCGTAGGTGGAGACGTACTCTACAACTTTCGTTTAGACTCCGTCGGGTAATTTTGACTTTATTTTTAAAGTTATATTTTTAACAGGCCGGAACAGGATTGGTCCGTTAAAATCTCATAACTTCTTCATCCGATGTTCATTTTCGTCTGTCTTTTTATCGTTACGCTAATAATAATGAGGTCTTCGATTCTTGTTTAGGTTGTGTCGGCTAAAAACCGCTCGATCTAATACTCGAACTTCGGACTGTACATCGCTAAGCCGAAACTTCAAAAAATCATAACTTCCCCATACGAAGTCAGATTTTGGTGTTCTTTTTATGGATGCAACTTCCCCATACGAAGTCAGATTTGGGTGTTCTTTTTATGGATGCTCTCAGGTTAACATATTCTACGACTTTCATTTAGATTACTAAGGCTAAAAGTCGCTCTATCATAAATTCACTATTTACGTCTCCCCGGTGCCGTGCCGGTTCCGTCGCGAAACTTTGACGGGTCATAACTCGGATTTCGGCGCTCTTTATATGTACGGAACCCTTGAGACATATTCTACAACTTGGTTAAGATGATTTATTCTAAATAATATTTTGTAGAAAAGTCATTTTCGACCCCTATTATCTCTAAATTGACTAGCCCGGATCTATGGGCGTTACAATTATCTCCCCCTTAGGATGATTACGTCCCGGAATCATCAACGAAACAGGACTCACATGATGACTCCATACATTATCTCTTCGTCCTAAGTAATAACCATAACTTCTATGTCATTTCGAACAAGTATCTAACTCTTGGACCCCTTGATTGTAGGTGGTGCTCGATTTTACACTTGCTCCCTATCTCACGTTAGACTCCAAATTATGATCTTCAAGTCACAATCTCGATCCTCAATGGATACAAACTTAAGAAAAGTTGTTTTATTACTACAATGGAACGATGTGTCATATCCTAATGACCTATCATCGTATGATGCATCGCTTGGACTCAGGTCTTTTAGGGTTAAATTTTAGAACAGACTATACTTTCCTTCATGTTCTAAGCATATCTTAAAAGGTAGCATTTCTAGCTACAAGCAACCTTTCGTGATACCTCTACTGATCGCTTTTTATTTAAATCTTTCGTCTTAAGTCAGACGCTACGTCGAACTTGATTCTCTAAACCACATAAAATACTCAACGTAGTCGGATTCAATTTGATATGACCACTAGGGTTGGAATAACAATCATCTTTTTAGTCATTACCCAAATGATGGTAATGACATACTTGAATAAAACGATATCAGTTACTAGCTTCTTGGTAACCTTGTGACTTTCCCTGATCCAAGCGTGAGTCATGTGCTTCCGGTAGTACATGCATCTACTACCTTTCACACCTACTCATTCTCATCCCAAGTATTCTCTCGCAGTTTTCCAAGTCACCATACAAGAAAATCACATAACAGTTTAACACATCAGATAACAAAACGAAGGCTTTATTATTTCCCGAAACTATTACATAGGTGTTCAAGTTCACCCTAGACTATGCCTCTAATAGGCTACATCATATGATTCTATCCCCTTGGTTACTTCATAACTTGATCCTCGGGTATGAATTCCTCATCCTTGGTTCCTCGCATGGTTTTCTGCTTCATCAAGGATCATGTGGAATGCCCTTGGCCTTGGTGGTGTGTTTGGTCTTGCTGCCTCATTTTTCTTTGGGCAGTCCCTAGAAATATGCCCTTCTTTGTTACATCCATAGCACACCTTTTTGTTGGACGCACACTTGCTGGCGTAATGCCCTATCTTTCTACAGTTGTAGCAAGTCACCTCCTCACTACATTTACCGAAGTGCTTCTTTTTACACTTCTTGCACCACTTGGCTTCACCTCTTCCTCCTTCTTCAGTCTTTGGGAATTTCCTTTCTTTGTTGGATTTTGAAGATCCTTCATGCTTCCTTTTCTCGCCAACTTCAGCTTTCTCCAGACCCTTTTCCCTAATCTGGGTCTCAACATTCCTGGCTGCCTAGATGGTGGCTTTCAAAGTGGTTGCTTGTTTGACCATTGGACCAAAGTCTGCTGGTAATCGATGGGCAAAGTTGTTAACCTTGGAGAGTTCGGTTGGGACTAGGTAAGGAACCAACTTCCTCTTTTCCGTAAAGCTTGCAGCGTATTCTGTAATGCTCATTCTTCCCTTCTTCAGATTCTGGAAGTCATTTTTGATCTCCAGAAGATCCTGCTCAGAGCAGTACTGCATCTTTAACTGTACCAGAAAATCTTCCCACGACATCTTGCTCGCTTCTCCTTTGGGCATCGAATCAGCTAGTAGCTTCCACCAGCTTAGTACTCTAGATTTCAACAGAGGAACTGCGAGAGTGGTCTTCTGCCTGTTGCTACACTCGCAACTCTCAAACATCGTCTCCATCTCGGAGATCCAGTTCATGACTTCCACCGGCGTCGGTTTTCCAGATAGACTCGATGGTTTGGATGCCATGAAATCCTTGTATTTGCATCCACGTCCGTCATTTCCTCTATCCTGATTGTTTTGTCTAATTATCGGTGGGTTGGCTTGGCCAAACGTCCCACTGTAGTTTCCTCCTTCTGACTGCCCATCATTCAGCTCGAGTTGTTCAATTGGTATCGCAAGTTCTTCTTGGTTCTCTTGAAGTAAACGCCTTGTTTCCTACATTTGGCGATCCAAAATCATCTGGATCATCGCTTGAAGTAAAAGAAAGTCGTAGAGTTCGTTAAACCATGAGCGTGCATAAAAAGAATGTTTGAATCTGACTTCGTATGAGGAAGTTATGATTTTTCTAAGTTTCGACTTAGCGGTATGCAGCCCGAATACTCGATTTGAGATCGAGCGGTTTTTAGCCGAAACAATCTAAACGAGAATCGAAGATCTTGTTGATAGTAGTGCAACGGTAAAAAGACAGACGAAAATGGACGTCGGATGAAGAAGTTATGAATTTATAACGGAGTTTTCCTGTCCCGGCCTACTAAAATAATATAATAAAAATAAAGTCAAAATTAGCCGACGGAGTCTAAAAGAAAGTTGTAGATCGTAGTCTCACCTACGCGAGAATATAAAGAACATCGAAAACGGAACTCATATGAGGAAGATATGAATTTTTGAAGTTTATTAAATAATTAAAGTATTTAATTTAAATATAAATTCGGATATTATCCAAAGGGGGGAGTCACCGGGCTTATCCGAGTTACGCGCAGCGTACCTAGATTTACGCCCAACGTAATTCGAAGAATCAGCCCCTATATAAAGGGTACAAGGGCAGTCGAGTTCCTTGCTCAATTCCTCTCATCTCTCTCCAGTTTTACCTCATTTTTCGTGCAAGAAATATCCCGAAGTCCCGGTATCATTCCTGAGCCCCGAAGTGAGTCCCGAAGCCCCGAAGATCCCGAGAAGAAAGATTTCCAAGCCGGAGCTTTGCCCGCGAGAAGCCAAATTTTGTGAAGATCTTCCAGATCTACCAAAGAATACTACTTCTACAAGTCGTAGTGTTATCCAATCATCTTCTGATCAAGTGAGTGTGTGGTCACTTTCTTCTAACACATAAATATTAAGTATTTGCTATGAAATACGTGCTATGTGTATAATATATTATGTTTTAATGAGTTAAACTATATATGTATTTTGTATCTAAAAATATGTTGGGTTGAACATGGGTAGATGAGGTTGTTGGTAGGTGATAAAAGATGGGTTGGACCATGAGATAAAAGGATAAAGAGATAAACTTGTTTTAGATCCGAGAGTATGGATCAGATCAAGAGGTTAGTTTTAGATCTGAGAGTATGGATCAGATCAAGAGGTTAGTTTTAGATCCGGGAATATGGATTAGGTAATGAGGCAAATTTAAGATCTGGGAGTACGGATTATGTATTTTTGAACTACGTGTTCATTGATAAGGTATCATGTGTATAGTCCTTTTTAGGAACGTGATTTTAATATGAGTATTGATTAAAATACAAAATATACATATGTATGTGAAGTATATGTTATTGTCCGAAATACGGGTTGGATATATTTGATGATATACAACGTGCGAATCAGATATGGTTCAATATGTGTTAAGATGTGTGTATATATACGATATTATTACTTAAAACCTTGTGTTAAGTATACACTAGTTGGCATTGCCTAAACGGAGATAGTATAAAAAAAATAGATTATAAACATTGTAGGTTTGCCTAGTGATGGGTTAAGACTTAAATGAGATGTTTAGTTCAATTAAGTTTGGACATTGGGTAGTCTCTTATTAAGAGTACGTGTGTTGCGAGATTGATGATCGGTGGAGTACGTCCTCCGTACAGAAGTACATTTTATGTATGAAGTCTTTTTCAAAGCTTTGTGTCTTGGGTGCTGCTTGTGCCAGGGTACTATTATGTTCTCGGGTATGAGTCTTTCGCATACCAGAGTACTATAATGTGCCAGAAGTACTATCATGTACAAAGTCTTTTTGACAATTTTGTGTGTCGGTTACGGGAGCGTACGGGAGTACTCTAGTAGTATTTCCCCATACTTTTATTTTGAGAGAGCTATAGAGTCAGTGTTTCTTTTATGAGGTGATTGATCGAGCTTCATATGTCAGCGTTTTCTTTCACAAAGTAATTACGTGAACTTCGTAGACTGCCTAATAATGTGTGTCGGTAATAGACCACTGCTAGTTATGTCTGGTGTTAAATTGTTGGATAGGGTGCATCTGGGGGTGAAATACCTCATGTATTCAGGCCACTGCTAGGCAAAGTTCGATGCTTGATAGGGAGAGTCTAGGGGTATAATACCTCACGATATTCGGACCACGCCTAGGCATTGTTATCTAGATAACTACCCCTGACTTAAAATGTCTTGTGGTTCTTTCTTTTACGAACAAAGGTTCGTGGTGAAACTTATTCCATTCCCCTCATTTGATGTCTTTATTGATCCTCGTTTGCTGCCAGGGAATTTCCGAAGCAGCTTCGTCGGTTTGTTGTTCATATCGATTCCTTATGCTAGATCTCGTAAGATCATAGTATAGGGTCACTATGTGGGGATCGACGAGATAGGATGGATTGTTTTAGAAATATGATTTATATGTGTTAATAATATTAGTGGTTTTACAGGATCGAGATCTACATTATTATCACGTGGTTTGAGCTAAGAGCTTTCGTACTCTGTGTTCCTTAGGTGATTGAGTTCACCAGGGATATTTGAACTAAGTGTTCACTAGATGTTTTGAACTATGTGTTCGCCAGGGATATTTGAACTAAGTATTCATTATGTATTTTTGAACTAGGTGTTCATTAGGTATTATTGAACGGAGTGTGTTCAATGGGTGTTCTTGAACTAGGTGTTCATTAATTATTTTGAACTGCATGTTCACCAGAGGTAATCTAAGAACCTTGGCAGCACTAGACTTTGTGCCAGTTCCTTTGGGCAATCCTTAAGAATGAATGGGAGAAGGGTAATCGGTTCCTAGGATAGATCTTTAAGGAATAAATAGAGATAATGGGGTGGGTAATTAGATTGATTATTTGATAACTGAATATAATAATTATATTATTGTGGGTTGAAAACCCTATATGCTCACTAGGATCTTAAGCCTGACCCACTCAGTTTTCTTTGCATTACAGGTAATGGCACAGGATTATAAGTTGGTGGACTTGATGAAAGATTTTGGATTATAGATCAGTAATTATGAATAACTGTTGTAAGGTCTATTTTGTTCTGTTTATGCTTTTGGTCTGTATTGAACATGACATCCCGAGATTTTGTTATATAATGAAAATACATTTCTTTAAAGGAATGCTTTGATAAATTCGTATCATATTTTTGTTTTGGGAACAAATTACGCAATTGTTTTTCTTTAAAAGATTACTCTGATTTTAAAAACAAAGCATAAACAAATCGGTTTTTTCTGGCCGTGAAATTGGGGATGTCACAGTGGTTCGCATGCAACCCATGTCCGTGGTAATGATATTGATTGCCATTCCAAAAAAACATATTTGAGTTTTGTAACGAGCCAAAAATAGTAATAAAATTTTCATTTTAATTCGACCAGAAACCATTGAATATTAAAAACGTTCCCAAATAAAATATGTCAGTGTGAGAATAAACATTAGAGTACAAAATCCAAATCATAAAGATATGCAGAATATGAGTGGATGTGTTGCGATCAAGTCGGGTCCTTCCCATTCGAAACGAATGTACCTGAAACCATAAACATAAACTGTAAGCAGAAGATTAGTGAGTTCCCCCTAAAGTACCATATACTATACATGATAAAGTAAATTGCTACGAGCCAGGTCATAGTCTTTCCTTGCAATGTAGAGGGCCAAATCTTGGTCTTACATTCAAGTGCCAGGGACCGAATTCTGGTCTTTCATACATTTGCCTGGGGTAGATCCTGGTCTTTCATACAATTTCTAAGGGCCATATCTTAGTCTTTCATACGATTGCCAAGGGCTAGATCCTGGTATTTCTTACACATATCGCAAAGATTACTAGAATTCTATAACAGACTAATGGGTCAACATTGGTACCTTCGACCCATGGATACAATGAGGAGACTCACCTCACCTCACATCCTAAACCAACGTCCTTAACCATAAAATTATTAAATTAACGCCTTTGCATGGCTCAAATGGACTCCAATCCTATATTAGCATCATACTTTCACCAAATTATGACAACCGTCAATTTTGGTCAAGCAAAGTCAAACAAAGTCAACATGTCAATAAAAATCAAACGAGTCAACGAAAGTCAACTATTTAAAGCCCCAAAACATTGGGATTTAGGTTAGGCACCTGGACCGAAATCATTAGGTGATATCGGCAGGATCATGGCCGAAATAAGCATTGCGATCTCGGTTGGACCATGGCCGAAATCACCATAGTGATCTCGGTTGGTGCTAAGGCTGAAATCACATGTGATTTCGGTTGTACCATGCCACTTGATTGGTTGATTCCTTTCCCAATGTGATATATTAGACATAACAATGCAAACATCACTTCACCCTCACTCCCCTCCTTTATATATATGGCTGAAATCACCTTAAGGATCATCATTTACATCTTCAAACTCTCCCACTTTTCTCTCAAGAAATCATGCTCAAGCTTTCCCAGAGGGTTATTCTTCAAGTTTTGTTCTTAGGATTATGGTAAGTTCCTTCTTAATCTAGTGTTTTTACAAAAACTTTCATGCTAGTTTCATCTCATTTATACAACTCTTAGGATAATAGTATCTTCAAAGAGTTTTTCGACCACCCTCAAGAGTTCTAGGCTTGAAGATCTTCATGATCACTTTTTTTTATCCAACCACAATCACGCTCAAGTTGAGTTCATACCCCTACATTTTTCGATATTTTCATGTTTTTAGGGGGAGGATACAAGTTAAACACAATAGAACTTGTATTAATATAAAAATCGTTATATATGTTTTCTTACATTTTATGTAAAAATACTAGATACATGGAATAACGTTACTACCCAACTTATGAACTTTTACATGCAAAGTTTGCTAAAATACAAAGGTTTTCATTTCAACCGACCATACATTATAAACTATAATACGTATAGTTTATGGGTCATTTACGTTATTTTTCCATTTCGGGATGCAATACAAAAAAATAATTATTTGAAGGCATAATTATTTTACACTACGTAACTACTATGGAAGGATAATACTTCTACATAAAAAATTGGTTTCTTTATTACACTACACGTAAACCGTCAATACATCTTTGTGAGACACTATCTTCAAGTACTTACTAGAGTACCTACAAAAGTCTTATATTATAAGCAAAATCTCCCGTAAGAAAGTGTGATACTTGTGTATAGATCTATACGGCATCGATAATGCCGCACCTAAACTGTTAGCTACAATTGGACCGGCAGGTCTTGGGTGACAAATGTCATTAAAATTCCGATGCCTGAAGAACGTCGTAGCAGACATATCAGGTCATAGTACGGTTATAATAACTCACATGGGGTATTGACTATACATTTGGTTTACAGAACTAATATACCTTCAAATGGTTTTATACAAATAAAACTACATTACACTATTTTCCTGTACAATACAACTTGCATTTCTGGAATCATACATTCAAATGGTTTTATATAGATGTAAAATACAAAATACTATTTTATGTATAATAATATTTAAATATATTGGTCTTAAGGTTTCTAAAGCAACAACTCATTTTAAGAGAAAATATTGGATTTTCAGGAAACACACTCTATCATTTTACAAGGATAAGTGGCAATCTTTTCCTCATACAAAATTCTTATGAACTCACAAACTTAATTGTTGACACTCTTTCAAAACTACTTATACTCTTAGGAAATCATTAAACATGTAACCAAAGAGGTTTTGAAGATGGGGCGTTGTAGCATCACGTCACATATTTTTGTCACATGTATTTTGTATCAAGCAAACAATGTTTTGAACACAATGTAAACTTATAAATTATCAATATGATGATTGTATGGATTTGATCATTAATATTCAATTGTTATGATAATATATATGAAGTCATCTACCCTCGGGCATTTCCGCCGTTCTGGTTTGGGGTGTGACAGATTGGTATCACAACAATGTTTATAGTGAACTAAGTATATCAAACCATATAAGATATACAACTATAAATACAGTGGGACTAAAACTCTCTAACTAAACTTTTTTTCACACAAATATACTTTTAAAATAGAATGATATTTTTATAAAAATATAAATACATGCATACATTTTAGAATAGTGTCATAACTAGAAGAATACAAAAGTAAAAAAAAAAAAAAAAAAAAAAAAAAAAAAAAAAAAAAGACAAATTGGACACTACGATTATGCCTAGATAGTTATGTAATCATATCTGGGATAAATATAGCTTGATCAACTATATTTATGCGAGATATGACTAACATGTGTTTGGGAATAGTCGTGGTGAACAATGAGTCTAAGACTTACCAACCCTATATACCTAGAAACTCTAGAACCAAACATAAAGTTTAAAAATACTATAGGAGTATTTTACGATACCATAGAACCATACACATAGATTCTTTATATACCCCTATTCTTGCACAAACGACATAGTTGGATATCGCCACAAAGACCCCTACTACCCTACCACAACAGTCAACAGATGAATCGAGGAAGAACCAGAAGCGGTTCATGAGGAGGGATCAAACAAGGAGGCAAGTGTTGGAAAGATCGTTAATGAGCCTTACCCTATCAGGAGGAGGCATGAGACCCTTTCACCCCTCTCTTTCCAGGATGCACCCCTACAATAGGCGACCCAACTACATTCATAGGCTTGAGAAGACAGTCGACGATCCACATTCGGCATACACCCACTACACCATGCTCCGGGCCCTAGCACCCAGGGATCGAGCACTACCTCTGATTGTACTATGAGTGACTCGCTTGAGAACTCGGGTTCAGGCTCTCCATTATAAAATAGTGAAGATCAGTGGCGAAGCCCGAAACACAACGGTGCGAATTCGACACATCCACGAGGAACAAGAACACCATATGGATGACATGCCAAACCTACAAGCAGATTTGGAGAACAATACGGACCGCCTACACTCCTTAGAGGAGGAGATAGCCGCCATAAGACGACAGATCCTTGCAGCTGAAACTAGGGCAGTCATAGCGAAACAGAAAGAGGAGGAGGCCACTCGCGAGACGTATGAGATGGCAGGGCACCTTGTGTATCATTTTGGTATATGACATACTAGTATAGCCTAGTGAGTTAGCGACTACACTACTCACACTATGTGTTAGGCTTATTGCATCTTTCATTGTAAATCAAACGAGATACGACCTCCTAAAACCCATGAAACCCAAACCAACTTAAGGTTTTGACATCTATGTTCTATTTTGGTAACTTAACATTTGTACAATGCCTACTACTACTCACTGTCATAAGTACATCACGAGGATGTTGGCCAAAACATTGGGAATCATACAGCAAAACATGAAATTTATATGTATATATAAATATAGATGGGATACAACTAGCAATGACCATAGTTACTTAGGAACTCGTTTCATACCATGTAACAAAATCATGCCACCACGTGGAAGTAACCGACATACCGGCGCAACACTAGTTCTACAAATGGACCTTGCCACATTCCAAGTCGCTGTAGCAGCCGCCTTGATAGCCGTCATGACACAACTTAGCAATAACAACACGAACGGAAACGGGAATGGTAACCACAGTTCCAATCATGGTGACAACCAAGGACACCGAGTGTGCTCCTTCAAAGACTTCCCAAATTACGAACCTAAGAACACCTACGACGAAGGAGTATTGCCCAGAAGCGAAAATTTTGGAACAAGAAAAAGGGTTGTCCGACTAAATAGCCAGCCAAAATACAACAAACTGTGGCGGTCTATACTACCACTATCCCTACTGCCTTAGTACCGACAAAACCATATGATGGAAACCTGCCTAAATGCAACCAGTGTAACTTCTATCACAATGGATTCTACTAATAGATACATTGCAACAACTACAACAAGAAGGGGCATACCACTCGTTCCTATAGGGTGCCAGCTCAACAGACCACTGAGGTTATCGATGTTGGGATGGGTCAGGCTTGCTACAGATGTGTGGAGGTGGAGCATTTAAAATGGGAGTGCCTAAACACGAGAAACCAAAATGTACGAGGTGTCAGGAAAGTTTCAACAATAGGATATGAGGAAGCAACAAGGGACCCCGTTGGGATTACCGGTACGTTTCTCCCTAACTAACTCATATGCATGCATACCCTACAATAACGGTGTGGAGAGGAGTTTCATGAGCAATAAATTTGAACATTTCCTCAAACAAAAACCTCAAAGTAGAAATGGCTATCGGGAAGACTGAAACCACAAAAGGCAAGTACGTAGGATGCACTCTAACACTAAACAACCATTCTTCCAAATCGGCCCAATGTTGGTTACAATAGAAAATGCGATGTGATTACCGGCACATATCCCCATACCAATATCAGGTGTTACAAAAAGGCCGTTCAACTTAACTTACCAAATGACGACAACCCTTGTAATCTATAATGACAAACCTGACATAAACCTCTGAATCGTCTCTCGCTTCAAGGCTCAGAAGTATCCACACAAGAGGTACCACGCCTTCCTAGCCCACGCTGTGAATGAGAAACAAGAAGCGAAAGACATCATGGATGTTCCAGAAGTCCGTAACCTTTTCGATGTATTCCCAGAAGACCTCCCAGGAATACCACCCGTATGACAAGTCAAGTTCAAAATCAACTTAAAAAATAGCAGCTATGGAAAGAGTAGTTGTAAATACTGTCTCACCCAAATTAATCACTTCACTCACGTAGAAACTAAGGACCCATGCTGGTAATCTATGATTACTAAGTGTATACGTTAGGTTTATACATAATTAAGATTCTACAGACTTAGGATTTGTGATTCCGCTTTAACTTCTGTTCCTGGTTTGGTTATGGGCTTAGGGTAGAATCACTTATTCGACTGTCTTTTCAATCTTGATTATATACAAACTTTATACACAAAGCAGTTATGGAAGGACCACATATGGATCATACCACAAACTTCATGACAATGTTGCCCAGTACTATGGGTGGATATGCTACCATTTGGGCGATCATAGACAAGTTAACCAAATCTACACACTTCCTATCGATCAAAGCAACAGATGAAATAGAAAAGCTGAAAGGAACGTATCACAAGGAGGTTGTGAGACTACATAGTGTTCCACTACATATTATCTCGAATAAGGGACAACGGATTTCGCCTCGCGTTTTTGATAGTTGTTACAGAAATCTTTGGAAACCCAAATCTTCTTGAGTACAACTTATCATCCCTAAAACAAACATTCAGAATGAGCAAAACATTCAAACAATGGAAGATATGTTTCATGCCTACGTGATAAACTTTGGAAAAGTATGGGGCGCTCACCTACCACTGGTTGAGTTCTCTTGTAACAGTAACTACCCCACCAGCATCAAAGCCACTCCGTTAGAAGCACTATACGGATATAAGTAGAGATCACCGTTAGGTTGGACTGAAGTTGGGGGCTCCCAACTTGCTGAGGGGTCGAACGACCAGTAGCACCCTCATCGGCCCTGAGATCATACATGAGGTGACAAAGAAGATCGTTCGGATCCGTGAGCGATTAAAGGTATCTTGGGATCGACAAAAGAGCTATGCGGATAAACGACGAAAGCCCTTGGAATTACAGGTTGTGACCGCGTACTGTTAAAGGACTCACCATGGAAGGGGATGATATGTTTTGGAAAACGTGGGAAATTGAATCCAAGATATATCGGGCCGTTTGAGATCCTCTCTAGGATTGGCCCGGTAGCTTACAAACTTCAACTATCATAGGAACTCAGTAACGTGCACCCCACCTTTCATATGTCCAACTTGAAGAAGTACTTATCCGATGACACTCTTGTCATTGCACTTGACTAAATTGAAGTCAACAAGAGTCTAAACTTCATCGAAGAACCAGTGGAAATCATGGACAGGGAAATCAAGAGAACAAAGCAAATTTGTATACCAAGAGTGAAGGTCTGATGGAACGCCAAGAGAGGACTAGAATTTACTTGGAAATGCGAGGACCGGATGAAGAAAAAATACCCACATCTTTTCCCCAACCCTTGAAGTCCCACACAAAATGCTAATTTCAGGATAAAATTCTTCCTAACGGGTGAAAAATGTGAAAACTCTCAATTTTGGTCAAGCAAAGTCAACAAGTCAGTAAAAATCAAATGATCCAATGAAAGTCAACTGGTTAAGGCCCCAAAACATTGGAATTTCGGTTAGGCACCTAGACCAAAATCACTAGGTGATTTCGGTTGGACCATGGCCGAAATCACCATTGTGATCTTGGTTGGACCATGGCCGAAATCACCATAGTGATCTCGGTTGGTGCTAAGGCCGAAATCACATGTGATTTCGGTTGTACCATGTCACTTGATTGTTGGATTCCTTTTCCAATGTGATATATTACACATACCAATGCAAACATCACTTCACCCTCACCCCCTCTTTTATATATATAGCCGAAATCACCTTAAGGACCCTCATTTACATCTTCAAACTCTCCCACTTTTCTCTCAAGAAATCGAGTTCAAGCTTTCCCAAAGGGTTATTCTTCAAGTTTGGTTCTTAGGATTGTGGTAAATTCCTTCTTAATCTAGTGTTTTTATAAACATTTTCATGCTAGTTTCATCTCATTAGTTTCATCTCATTTATACGCATTATCATGTGTTAAAACTCTTAGGATAATACCATCTTCAAAGAGTTTTTGGACCACCCTAAAGAGTTCTAGGCTTGAAGATTTTTACCATCGCTTTTTTATCCAACCGCAATCATGATCAAGGTGAGTTCATACCCCTACATTTTTCGAGATTTTCATGTTTTTAGGGGGAGGATACAAGTTAAACACAAGAGAACTTGCGTTAATATACAAATCTTTATTTATGTTTTCTTACATTTTATGTAAAAATACTAAATACATGAAACAACATTACTACCAAGCTTATGAATTTTTACATGCAAAGTTTACTAAAAATACAAAGATTTTCATTTCAACGGAACATACATTATAAACTATAATATGTATAGTTTATGAGTCATTTACGCTATTTTTCTGTTTCGGGATACAATACAAAAAAATAATTATTTAAAGGCATAATTGTTTTACTCTACGTAACTGTTATGGAAGGATAATACTTCTACATACAAAATTGGTTTTTTCATTACACTACACGTAAACCGTCAATACAGTTTTGTGAGACACTATCTTCAAGTACTTACTAGAGTACCTACAAAATTCATGTATTATAACCAAAATCTCTCGTAAGAGAGCGTGATACTTATGTATAGATCTTTATGGGACTAACAATCTCACACCTAAATTGTTAGCTACAGTTGGATCAGCAGGTCTGGGGTGACAAATGTCATTAACATTCTAACACCCGAAGAACGTTTGGTTTACGGAACTAACATACCTTCAATTGGTTATAATAACTAACATGTGGTATTAACAATACATTTGGTTTACGGAACTAACATACATTCTAATGGTTTTATATAAATAAAACTACATTACACTATTTTCCAGTACGATACAACTTGCATTTCTGGAATCATACATTCAAATGGTTTTATATAAATTTAAACTACAAAAATACTATTTTAAGTATAACATATCGGTCTTAAGGTTTATAAAACGACAACTCATTTTAAAAGAAAATATTGGATTTTCTGGAAACACACTCTATCATTTTACAAGGATAAATGACATTCTTTTCCTCATACAAAACTCTTAAGAACTCACAAACTTAAATGTTGACACTTTTTCAAAACTACTTGTATTCTCAGGAAATAAATAAACATGTAACCAAAGAGGTTTTGAAGATGGGGCATTGTAGCGTCACGTCACATATTTTTGTCATATGTATTTTGTATCAAGAAAACAATATTTTGAACACAATGTAAACTTATAAATTATCAATATGATGGTTGTATAACTTTGATCATTAATATTCAATTGTTATGATATTGTACATGAAGTTATCCAACCCCAAACATTTCCGTCGTTCTTGTTTGGAGGTGTGACAGATGGACTTAAAATCATGCATAGTTGATCCTCAATCATCAATATGCTAACTTTATGGACTAAGGATCTCAAAAATATCAAGAGAAACAACTTCTAACTTTTGGAGTGGAAGAAATCCACTAGATCTCATTCAATGGACTAAAAAGTGAACATAACTCCATAATACTAGATCTAAGCATGTAATGAACAAGTTCCAAGATTTACACCTCAATGAATCTGGAATGATGAGTAGAATCTGGATCTATAAGCTCTCCATTTGTCAAAGCTCCTTCAAGACTCTTCTTCCTCAAGAATCACCAACACATACTAAAACACACACAAATAGGGTTAATCTTCTCTAAAGGGGTTAGGGTTTCGAAATGAGGTTCAAAGGGAAATGGAGGTAGAGAAATGAGGGGATCATGGGTCATTAAGATGCTTAAAGAGTGTCCAAACCTAAAAATTGAGGTTTTGGTCCTGACCGAGAACGCATTGCGTTCCTGCATGGACGCATAACGTTCCTAATGGACGCATTTCGTTCGTGTGAATGGAAATTTTCCTCAACTGCTAAAAGGGTCCTATTTTGCCAATCATTCTCATATCAAGGGTATAAATGGAATACCTGGAAAACAAGGTGTTACAACTCTCCCTCCTTTAAACTAGAATTCGTCCTCGATATCTGCTGCTGCAAATAAGTCTGGGTAGTGCTTCCTCATCTCATCTTCTTGCTACCACATTCACTCAGAGCCCTCTCGGTGCTGCCATTGCATCTTCACCAGATTCACCACTTTATTACGCAGAGTCTTGGTCTTCCTGTCAAGAACCGCAATCATCCTCTCCATGTAGTTCAAGCACTCATCCACTTGAATATTACCCAAAGAAATCACTACCGAATCATCAGATAAATCCTGTCGGTATGCAACCTTGCCTACCCGGGCAAAAATCCTGAATGGACCAATAAATCGGGGGCCTAACTTTTCCTGCTTCCAAAACCAGATGATACCTTTCCAAGGTGACACCTACAGAAGCTCTAAGTCCCCACCTGAAACTCGAGGTCCGAACGTCGCAAGGAATAACTAGTTCTACACTACTTTGGGTTCGAACTCTCACTAACTGGCGCTCACAGTCATGGCCCCCTTGTGGCCCAACCAGTTCATCTCGATGATAACCTTCGATCCTCGCAGAGGAATCGACACCAGATCAATTGAGCACCTCTCATTGAACAGGTGCAGGACACATCTACGATGAATCCTCGAAGCACTCACGAAATGATCATTAACAATATCGACCTCCAATGGGTAATCCAGAATCCTGGGATCATCACTAAACTTCTTGCTAAGCGCAAGATATATAAAGGATCGGGTAGCTCCCGAATCAAATAAAACATGAGCAATCATACCATTGACCGGAAAGGTCCGTATACAAGATCAGATATAACATGAGCATATGAATAAAGAAAGCAATAAAATGTATGAATCAGTTATGTACCAGTAACCACATCGCTGCACAGGCCTCATCAGTGGTCAGCTGAAATGCCCTGCTCCTCACCACATGTGCCTCTATCTAGCCCTGGCGGCCATCCGTAATCCTCAATGTGGTTGGTATTGGCGTCGCCACTGCCCCTCCCATCAATCTCGGACAATCGGCCTTTTTATGTCCGATTTGACTGTAATGGAAGCAAATCAGAGCATCCTGGGGGTAGTCCCTACTAACGTGGCCCCACAGACCACAGCTGAAACATCCTGGACCCACCGCTCAACATGCCCTAATATGCGGCTTTCCGTACTTTCCACAATGGTCCCGACCCTGCTGACCCTAAGTGTGTGAATCGAAAGTCTTAGACCTCTTAGCCTGGCCTACTGTTGTCTGTACCTGCTTTGGTTTATGTTTTTTTTGAAGCTCTAGCTCAATCTCCTTACAGGCCCTGTTGATCATACCATTCAGGGTCCTGCACCCCGAAATGCTCACGAACTCCCAGATATTATCCCTCAACATGCATGGTATATTTTCTTCTTCATTTCCTCATATGTGGCGTATTGGGGAACCAAAAGAGTCGTCTCCCTGAACTTGGCAGTGAACTCCGCTGCAGTATCAGTATTCTGGTGAAGATTCTAGAATACACTCGCCAACTTGATAGCCGGTGCAAACTCCATCTGGAATCTCGAAACGAAATCCTACCAAGTCATGACTGCCACAATCGTCGTCCCTATAGCTCGACCAACCTCATCCCACCAGTCACATGCCTAATCCCTCAACAAGCATGATACAAATCCTACCTTCGCCTCCTCAGGACAAAAGCTCGTCCGATGAGAATTCTCCATGTCAGCGATCCAATGTCGGCTAGCTATGTGTCCTTAGCCCCAAAGAACTTAGAACCTCCACACGCCTTGAACTCTTGAAATGAGAGAGTTCGTGCTCCTATCTGACTCGCAATGACCTCGACCCGAAAAGCCCTTAGCAACTCCTCCATAATCTCTATGATACCCTCCTTGATGGTACCAAACATCACCAAACATCACAGTGGTACCATCCAAAATGTCATGAGTAACCTCTGTTGCAATAAGCTCACACAGCCTCTCATCAATTGTTCTTGTGCTTGAGCCAAAACCTGAACTAGAACCTCATCCTCGAGTAATCACCGCCATCCTCAAACTAAAACACAACATAGAAACAATCAACATAAGACTCGAGGGGATTCTCACTATTCGGGTCTCCTTAGAATCTCCAGGTCTATCCTTGTCTCAATTATAAATCTTATGCTTCCAGTAGTACAAACCCAATACTATCTTCCATACCTATCTGTACCTTCCTCAAGAATCGTCTTGATTTCTCTAAGTCACCATACTAGGACTATATACCAATCTTATGCTAAACATCATACATATCCTAGGCTCTCCTAAGAATCCTCAACTCTCATCGCTCACAAACTAAGAACCAAAATCAGCACCGTTGGTTGCCTTATGTATGCAAGTTATACATAAAATGGGATCACATAGACTGTCAAATGATGATTCTAACCTAATTCCACAACCAAAAAAGGAACATGCAATAAGGCTAAATCGATCATTCTAGGGATATATAATCCTAATCGTATACAACTTTGAAAGCATACATTTAGCAATTAAATGAGTCGATATCAATTCGAAGTAATACATAGCAATCAATCCTCCTAGGCTATAAGGAATCACATAAATCAGGTAATTCTAACATATTATTCCTGAAGCTATCCTTAGCCCTGATTTAACATGCAGTTCACATATCAAGCATACTACTCATAATACATAAATATGGGTACTTAGGAACCACTTACTTGAGCTCGACTGATTGCATGCATCGCACCCTGTTTACTTAATAAAAAATCTTTTTTTTTCAAAAAATTCGATTTCTTTTTCTTTTGAAAAGATTATCATTTCCTCAGTTTGAGTTCTGACACACCATAAAGTGTGTCTGAATCCCTCAAACCAAGGCACTGAGATTAACTTGTAACCACCCAGAAATAGTGAGAAAATTTTCATTTTAATTTAACCAGAAACCATTGAGTATTCAAAAACACTCCCAAATAAAATATGTCAGTGTGAGAATAAACATCAGAGTACAAAATCCAAATCATAAAAATATGCAAAATATGGGTGGATGCGTTGAAATCTAGTTGGGCCCTTCTCCTTCGAACCAAAAATACTTGAAACCATAAACATAAACTGTAAGCAGAAGCTTAGTGAGTTCTCCCAAAATACCACATAATATACATAATAAAGTAAATTGCTATGATCCAGATCATAGTCTTTCCTTGCAATGTCGAGGGCCAAATACCGGTCTTACATTCAAGTGTCAGGGGCAGGATCCTGGTCCTTCATACGATTGCTATGAGCCAAATCCTGGTCTTCCATACAATAGCCATGGGCCAAATCCTGGTCTTCCATAAAATAGGTAAGGGCCAAATCATGGTCTTTCTTACATATATCGTATAGATAACCAGCATCCTCTATAACAAAGTAATGGGTCGGCATTGGTGCCTTCGACCCATAGATACAGTGAGGAGACACACCTCATAGACAGGCGAAAAAACTGAAACAATACGTTGCTCCAAAAACTGCTCTATTGATCACCTTAACAAATAACAGTGACCAAAACTCAGACTACAACTCAAAATACCCTAAGGTCAAACTTTGTCAAAAGTCAAAAACTCAACCGAGTCAACCTAGCGTGAGAACGCATAGTATCTAGAATGCATGAATTACGTTCAGAACACATAGCGTTCCTAGGAGGACAGATTGCCTTCTTCAACCGACTCCATTTCATTCCATTAATAGCCTAATCCTTAAGCTCTTTTGCTAAATTTTCAAATCTAGTCCTAAGCCAACATCCTTAACCACAAAGTTATTAACTTGATTCCTTTGCATGGCTCAAATGGACTCAAACCCTAGATTTAGCATCTTACTTTCACTAGATGGACTTAAACTCATGAATGGTTGATCCTCAATCATCAATATGCTAACTTTATGGACTAGAGATCTCAGAAACATCAAGAGAAACAACTCCTAACTTCTGGAGTAGAAGAAATCAACTAGATCTTATTTATGGGACTAAAAAGTGAACAAAACCCCATGATACTAGATCTAAGCATGCAATGAACAAGTTCTAAGCTTTATACCTTAATGAAGCTGGAAATAATGAGTAGAATTTGGATCTACATGCTCTCCCTTGGTCAAAGCTCCTTCTTCAAGACTCTTCTTCCTCGAGACTCACCAACACACACTAAAACACACACACAAAGTGGGTTAAATCTTCCCTAGAGGGGTTAGGGTTTCGAAATGAGGCTCAAAGGGAAATGGAGGTTGACAAATGAGGGGATCATGGGTTATAAAGATGCTTAAATAGAGTCCAAACCCTAAAAATTAGGGGTTTGGTCCAGGATGAGAACGCACTGCATTCTTGCATGGATGTAACGTCCAGAACGTATAGCATTGCTAATGGACGCATTGTGTTCCTGTCAATGGAAATTTCCCTCAGTTGCTACAAGGGACCCATTTTGCCAATAATTCTCATATCAATGGTATAAATTGAATACCTGGAAAACAAGGTGTTACAACTTTTTCTAATATAATTGCTATAATATATTTATTTTAACTTTTTGTAAAATTAAGATTAAAATAAACATTACATTTCTATAATATTAAAAAAGTTGAAAAGATCTTTTTTGTACAAAGATAATATATTTTTTCATAATGTAGTTTTACGCTTTTTTTTTGTTTGTTAAAATATTAATTAGAAGGTTAAACATGTAATGTATAATGAGGTCTATAGTGAATTGAAGAAATATATAATAATATTACATTATTAAGGTTATTTTGTTTATTAATCTATTATAGGAGCTCTATATATTTAATACATATTAGAGTATATTTTAAATAAATTTGGTAAAATACAAAATAATTGTTTCGTATAAATTTTGAAAAAAGATAATTCTAATGCTATAAATCATGAAGTAAATTAAATTATAGGAAGCTTTAGGAGTTTATTATATTAATAATAAAAATTTATATATCTATAAAGTTGTATTTTTTAATGACTACAAATTTTTAACGATAACATCATAAGTATCTTTAAAAAAAATAATAGCAACATACTTACCTTTCATTCCAATAATAGCAATGAACTTATCTTTTTTAAAATAATAAAAACATACTTTTCTTTTCAACCAATAATAGCAACATATTTACCTTTTAATCCACTAATAGCAATGAAGTTATCTATTGTTACAAATAATAGCAACATATTTATTTTTTTAACAAATAATAGCAATATACTTTTCTTTTACACAAATAATAGCACCATTATTTTCTTTTCAATCAATAATAGCAACATACTTATATTGTTATCGAATAATAGCATCATACTTATCTTTTCAAGTAACTATTGTTTATTTGACACCATGTAATGCATTATCAATTGTATAGACAATTATATTAAACAAAGCTCAACCTACATTTCAGCATCTAATCAAAATCAAAACTCTCTTGGATGAGAAAATTTACGAACACCTAAATTTGATTTTAGAGGGAGAAACACCCCTCTCTCCGCCTTTCTCTGCTCCTCTCCATCCCACTCCATCTTCAACCTCCCACGACTCCGTTTTCAACTCTTACACTCCCCTCTTCCCCCCGCTTCTTATCTCCTTCTATTTGGGATCATCTCTCCCATACATCTACCCCATGCTATCTCCACCACCAAAAACTATTTTCTTAAAAAACCTTTGCTTTCAGCCGCTTCTTCAAACTCGATATCTCTCCTAGAATTTCACGTTTCTTCAACCCACATGGTTCCTACCACACGCTCCATCAACTCCTCCCACAGTTCACGTATATAATCATTGGTTATAGAGAGGTATATATGGCATATAACGTTAGTTGATATTAGATGCTTTTGGGGTTTGATTTTTATGGGGAGGGGATATGGACTAAATGTTGTAATCCAAAGGTGTGGATCTAAGGAAATTGGATTATTACTAGGAAAAGTTGGTTCTTGTGGTGGAAATCAAATGGAAACTTGGTGGAACAATTTATAAGTATTTTTTTTGTAGACTAGTTCAAAATATCCCAAGTAATCCAATATCTTGAATAGATATTATGTTTGGAAAGTTGTTTGCTTTTCATCTAACAATTTTCTGGGTTCGGGTTTCAGGAAAAAAGCAAGACAAATTGGATATTCTTTAAAATGAAAAATTTTCATTGCAAATTAGTTTTTTTTGTTCTTTCCAAAATTTTTTATGTTAAAAAATAATCTTTGTTGATGACTCCTCCAAACGTAATAATTTGGCACAATAAATAAAATATCATAAGCAATTTTGCTACACTGTAAAATCTATATAGACAAATTACTGGAAATACCAATGTACTTTACTCGCTATACTAATACGACAATATATTTTACTTTTTAACCATAATAGCAATGTACTTATATATATTTTCCAACGCTGGCAACATGCTTATATTTTTTTTATTACATGCAATAGCAATACGTAACCTATAATAGCAACATATTTCCTTTGTTTTTTGCTAATAATAGCAATATGTAAGAAAATAAAGTACATTTACTGGTAAGAATAAATAAACCTCGCTGTTATCAATACAAAATTCCCTAAATTTATTTATTTATTTATTATATTTTTGTTTATACTAAAACCACCTCAAACTTGGAGTGAAATTGGTCTGAACCAAATCTCAATGAGCTTCATGGTTTAGAAGTGATAAAGAGGCAACGAGCTTCATATGATATCGATACAATTTCCTTATTTTAGTATTAGAAATAGAGAAGGATTCCAAGATGTAGTGTATAAATATCTTTATGTTTAATCATAATGCATCATACAATAATTGAAATATATTTTGATATAGGTTACATAAGGTCATGAAAGTATATAAAACATTGACAGGTTGACTCATTGTTCCAAAATAATTCATAAAATCCAGCCACGCATGCCCAGGATTTACCTATCCAAAATTTAAATTCAAGAGCATTAATTAAGTGACTGTTTTTACATGTCTTTCCATTACCTTTTTTCTTTTTTTTCTAATTGCCAATGAATCCAAGCCAATGGAGAAAGATTGCAAAAAGAAGCATAAATACGACCATAAGAAACCCCTGCCTCCCCAGAAGCCAATTTTTGGTTTTTACAGCACCTTCACATGCTGTTTTTATTCGATCAGCCAACTTTATCTGTAACAACCCCACCACATCTTTAATAAAACAAAATCCAAAATCCAAAAATCTAGAAACAATAAATGCATGAATATATAAATAGTGTTTAATTACCAGTCTATCGATGGTCTCCGGTGACAAAGACGACATGACTTGTTGGGCTCTTTCTGCATCCTCCTGAGAGAGTTTGATGTCAGGTGTCATCTTTCCAGTCAATAAAACAAACATCAGTTAATCAAATGTCAATTGATACACAATCTGTTAATATGCTTTTTGATTATACAATAGCATATATACCTCACGCATGTCTGGATTCGTCAATTGGCTTTGTGGAATATTACTCCTATTTGTTTCCATTGGATTTTGGGTGTTGAAAGATGATGTCATTTCAGACCTCTTTTGGAGCTCTTCTTTTAGCATCTTAATAATCATGTCAGTTTCCTTTTCACTCATTTCTGAAGAACCATTGTTGTCACCTTGAAAGGAGGTGATCACTTGGAGCATATTTTCGAAATCTTCTGGTTCTGCTGCAGACATGAAGTTCTCCAAGAATCTATTCAATAAACCAACAAAATACCATACCAAACACTAGATTACTTCTCAAATACTGTACAGCCTGTCATGTCATGCGTAAGAAAATGTACACAAACCTGATGAGTTCTTGGTTCTACAGATACTCTGAAGATTCTGAAATACATACAAGATGTGACAAAAGAATACATACATGTTGGTCAATAAAAAACTTGACTTGAAAAAAAAAAAAAAAAAAAAAAAAAAAAAACAAAATACCTCCTCCTGGTGTACCCTCATCACTATCTTCAATTAATATTTCCTTGTCCTCCCTTTATCAGTACATAAAGGAAATTAATATATTTTATTAAAGATTACATGATTAATAATTTATAAAATTGAATTTGGAAAGAATATCAATATTAGCTGTGAATGAACCAATTTTTGCAAGGTTTCTACAAATTATCGTGAATTCAAAAGGGATTGGCCGAAAATTATATTTTTCAATTCGAAAGGTTGATTTGAATTTAAATTGAATTTAATACATTGATTGACAAATTATTGAAAATTTATGGAGACATTTAAGTTTTCTTATCTTCTTTATTATATTTTTAGATTAGATTTTTTTATAATTTAATTTAATAACAAAGCCAAAAAAACCACAAATTGCCAAGTGGATTTAAATGGTTTTGAAAAAATTAAAAAAATGTCATGTGGCATATTGAATTAGGTGATTACATATGGCAAAAAACATTCATTTATTAGGTAGGAAGGATATAAGGATCAAAGGCATAGTTCATTCAAAATCTTAAATGAAAATCAATGATTAGTCGATTACTGCTTCCAATTAGATCAAAGGTATGAAAAACAACTCATAAAATAAAAATAATATTTTTTTTGTTTGTATATATAGTCGAGTTTTGATCCTCATATTTGGTTTTTCATCAGATCGATGCGTGCATGTGTTTGAATTAATGATGGTTGATACATTTACTAATGATTCGTGATTAATTGAATGTGCAGACATTCGTATGCCCATTAAAAGAGAATTGATTGATACAAAAATAAAAGGAAAAATTGTTGGACAAGAAGTTGCTACAAGTCGATTGGAAAACTCACTCCAACACAAGCACACAAAAGCTTATAAATTAACCACAACTTTAGGATATGATGGTTTTGTGCATTTCCGGAAAATGGGTTAAAATCCGTGGGTTTTAACCTAGAACCCATGAGTATATGAGTTGAACTCAAGAAACCGAAAAACCGCCAAAACCGACTCCAGAAACCAAGAAACCGAACTGAACAAAAACCGACCCTATTAGGTTCTGAAAACCATAAACCGACAGTGGGGTCCAAAACCGACCCATGTACAGCCCTGATTAATATTCCACACCACTCCATGATTTACTAAAGTATATAAGAAAATTAATAAAAAAAAAAAAGAAGAAGAAAATACCTGGTAAGATACTTCTGTGTGGACTGGCTCCTTAATTCTGTGCGTGCCAGTGTGCTATCCATGGCCTGTATGCGGCAGGAGGGTCCAAATTCTTCATGGGTATATATATCGGTTGTAAAAGCACAAGACTGAAGAAGTGATATGGATCCACAAACAAGTAGGTCATCAATCGAGGAAATACTGTGTGGAAGGTGACTTATTCCTGTAAACGCTATATTTAACCCTTGTAAAAGCTTTAGGTTTCCCAAATCCTCTGGCAATTTCTCAACTTGACTACATTCGCGGAGATAGAGAAGAGTCAAAGATTTCATCTTACAGATGCTGTTTGGAATATCTCGTAAAGATTCACATTGTCCCAGGTACAGCATCTCTAAACTCTCTAATTTCCCAATATCATCGGGTAACTTCTCGAGGCGTCCACAAGAGTCAAAGTATAGAGATTTCAGATGACTCAGCATGCAAATGCTATCTGGAATACGTCTAATATTTATAGAAATGAACACCAGCTCCTCTAAATTTCCTAACCAGCCAAGGTTCTCCGGTAACTCTTCAAGATGTTGGCAATCTCCAAGTTCGAGAGATTTCAGATTTTTCAACATACAAACACTATCAGGAAGACGCTGAATACTTGTAGTCGATAAACTCAGCTCCATTAAATTTTCTAACAAACCAAGATTCTCCGGCAACTCTTCAAGATGCTGGCAATCACTAATGTTGAGAGATTTCAGATGTTTCAACATACACTACTGGAAAATTGGTAATAGAGTACACCCCCATCTAATACGGTTGTAAAAAAACCCGTATTATAAAGGGATAAATAAATATAATACACACAATTGCAGCATCTAATACGGTTAATTGCAGCATCTAATACGGCAATGAGATGTACTAGAAACAAAATCAAATAACTAAAAAAATACGCCCCCATTTTGATTAAGTACGACTAATACATAAACATGATCAACTTCCTCTTTAGTTAGAAATCCAACTTTAATGCCTTTATCCTTGCTGCTACAACTTTGATCCTGTTTTCAACTATTAAAGTATTTGTCCCTGGAAAACCTCCTGTTGACTACCAAGGAGCTAGAGAAGCAAAACCAATCACAGAATTTGCACTCAAACAAGTGAAGACACTCCTTAAAGACAGATTAAGTTGAAAAACTACAATTACTGAAACAAGTGTACAGGTTTGTATGATGATATAAAACCATTATTCTCAAAGGAATGGAATTGATAGGGGAATGGAATGACTGATTCCATTCTTGTCATAGAAAAGAAAAGAGAGGTACATAACAGAAACATATAGAGATGTGCATCAAAAAAGTGTACAAGTTTGTATGATGATATAAAAGTACAATTTTACCCTTGGGGTAATATATTTTTAATTTGACCATTTTGCCCCTTTATAGGCCATGAAAGCACAAATGGGCGATCTTGGACAGAGCTTAGGAATGACCCAAGGTTTGGGCAACCAGTTCAAGCAATAATCGAATTCCCATTTTGCCCTCATCCTTCAGAAAGCTGCAGTTTTGTAGACTAACTGTGCCAAAAGGTCAATATTACCCCTCAATTTTTAATAATAATAATTGTAGCAGTTCTTGTTCAGTTTATTGATTCAGCCACTTGACTATTTTCTGTATTTTATCGTTTTTATTTTCTGTATTTTCATCCTTTTTTGTAAGAAGAATTGTGGGGTAACACAAGTGACTTTTTTTATTTTTATTTTTTATTATTTTAGGTTTGTTATCGGTTTATTTTAAAAAATTACCAAACATCAAAAACCAATAACCAGATGAGGGTCAAGTTTCAATAGATTACATGCAAAGTTTGGACCATAAAAATGGTCAAATGGAATGAACAGATTACATTCAAATGATTTTTCTTTAAAATTTTTGTTTTATTTTCTGTATTAAACATAATGAAAGCTTGTTATAACCAAAGGTCATAAACAAAATAACTTTTCCAATTTAATTAGAATAAGAAATTTTAGATTATTATTGTAAAAAGGATGAATCTTTTGTAGGTTATATTTTACAGTGTACTCTATAGATTATTTTTAAATACAATTAATGAACTTTTATTCCATGTCGAGTACAAGGGAAGAAAATACCATGAGGCAATTAAATTCAATAGGATATTTTTATGAGTAAAAATACTTGAAATAAAAAATTAAATAAGTTCATTTGATTAAGCCCCGCAGCAGAATTCATTCTTTGAGACGCTTTCTCCCTTTGAGACGCTTCCGGCATATGACCAAACAAATTCATCGCCATTTTCGATCTATTACTTAGAGTTGTTTATACGAAACCTTAGCCTTCGGTCGACGACGCCTCCGCCTCCGGTTGACGACGCCTCCACCTCCGGTCTCCAGTCGACGAGACTGACGAAGTCTCCTACTCCGGCATACAGCCGCTTCTGCCTCCTTCTTTCACGTTGTTTACAGGTACGCTCGGACTTTGGGTGTAGTTGATTTATTCGTTGATTAATGTTGTGTTTATGACAATGTCTTCTCTGTGTACGAAATATTACTTCATATTTCTGGTTGATAACCCTAGAAAGCATCATCGACTCTGTTTTGAACTTCATCTGCTGTTGCTCCAAAAAGAAAAAATTGTCCTCTCCAACTTCCTTCCTGATTTCAATATTAGCCCCATCTAATGTTCCTATAATCAGGCATCCATTGAGTGCAGATTTCATATTAAGAATATTTCAAAACCACTCAATGATCACACATCCTCCTCTATAACTATTCGATTTTGACATTATAATTTTGTTAAAGTTCACATTTATTGCTTAATTATATAGAAACCAATATTTAGAAAAGCAAGATTTTTCATCAAATGTTGACCAAGATATATGCTTATAGCTGTGAGAGCTGCAGTATCAGCATTTCGTAGGGAAGAAGAATCACAAGTTCACCATTCATCTAAAAGAAGAAGAGAGAGATCAGATCAGGTTTGTCCATTTTTCTTTATGGAACTCCATGTTAAAGAGGTAATTTGGTAATTTAGTTTCAGACATAATAGTAGTAACCTGTATTGTATGGAATCAGGACAGGGTTAATTATGGTGATTCAATGTTCATGGAGACACCACGAGGCAAAGGTCTTCAATTCCCATTTTTTGTTGCTGATCGTGTTATTATAAAGTCCAATATCGCTCATTAGCTAAGGTTTCTGATACTTCATCATCACAGCAAACTTCAAGTAAGATAACACCCAATTGGCTCTAAACCCATGTGGCATCTTTAAATGTATCATGTTTCAAATGTATGTGTGTGTGTGTTCTAAAGATAATTGTGTAGCAAGTTTTGCATATGTGACTGATTCAATTTCACTTCAAGTGCCTTTAGCTGTGGGGTATCGATTATTATTTCATCATCTTCTCATTAGTTAGATTAAGTCATAATCTTTAACATATCTTTACCCTCATTATTTTCTATGATCATTTTTATGCTCATTTTCTTATCAACAGGTCTGAGGTTATACATTGGAAATTTACCATCACATATGGATGAGGTACTAGTGCAAACAACCAAGAGCAGGAGGATCCGTATGGTAGAAAGAAAAACCAGAAAAAGAAGTGTTGATAAACCCAAAACGAAACATCTCGAAGCAAGGTATACATATTAACAAACATTATTTGAGTTAATATATGAATCAAGAGTACATAAAGCATTGAATTTGTTTTGAAAAGAGCATAAACTTACCTTGGGCATCTTCAATTTTATATAAAATTTTGGTTTTTTTTTGGTGTTCGAGACTCTTAGAATTAATTATATGAGTGTTTATGCTTTTGTAGGCATACAATGGACAGTAAAGAAAAGAAAAAGAGAAGTGTGACATTGATCAAAGATCATTCCAAAGAATATCTATCAAATTTAACAGTTGAGTTTGATCAATTCGGTAGAGCTATTGGACCTAACCGCTTTAAGTTCACCAGTTATCGTGGAGTGACTACGAGGAAGATGATTTATATCCTTATAGATAGTTGGGATTTAGTGGATCAATGTGACAAGGATCAATTGTGGTTGAACATAAAGGTAAAACTCATTTCAACACACTTTTGATATCATTTAATAGTAGCAATCACAATTTCCTGCCATGTTATTCTCTTCTATCATACAAGTTGTATCATATCATTTACCTAATAATTGTTATCTTCATTTTTTATTTAAAAAAGCAGAATTATTGGCATATACGAGATGATAATCATAAAGCACAAGTACTTAGAGATTGCAACACGCAATGGAAGGCCTACAAGTCGGCGCTTCTTAAGTTGTGGGAAAAAGGTGTCAATCCAGTAAAAGAATACCCGTACCTTGATAAAGCAATGTGGAAAAAGTTTATTGTTCTAAAATCCACGGAAGAATTTGAGGTCTGTTTGAGTTTATAATATTATTATGTTTTACTATTTCTAATTGGACAATTCATTTGTAAAGGAATTAAGAAGAAAAGGAAGGGAGGCAGCAAATAAAAACAAGAACCATCCTCGGTTGGGCCCAAGCGGGTATCGTGGTAATGAAAGCAAATGGGATGAAGAGGCAACATCTGGTGTAACAATAAAAGGCCACAATATATCAAGCAAGCGGGCAAGGAATTTTCTCTATGCCAGGAGAAAACGCAATGCATCGGGGCAGTTGGTTATAACGCCAGAGACCGAACCTCTAGTAGATAAGATTGTAAGATAGTGGCCTTTGAAAAGTTCTTTATTAAATAAACTGCTCTTACAGTTGTATTGTTTGCATTTTTATAGATCCAAAAAGATATTCTGTTATCTCAAGGAGTGTTGGAGCTTGGACCTCGGTCTGATCTACTGGCAGAGGTACTAGGACGGGAACATTCCGGTCGCACGAGGACAGTTGGTCATAATATCGGATTAAAGCAATCAATGATTTATAAAAGAAAAAAGAAAGAACATGAGTTACCCAATGTTGAACAGATGCAAGAAAAGCTAGAGACGAGGATGTTGAATACCAACTTTTATGACAAGATCAAAGATAGGTTGATGACTGAGATGTCGGAACAATTAGTACCGATAGTGGTTGCTGCGTTGAAGCAAGATAAGACAACTGATATGGCGGAAGACACAAATTTTTCTCTATAACAGTTGAAACCCAATACCCTTTGTAAGCTCAGGATGTTGATCTAAATCAACTCTTTTTCCGGTGGCATCCAAATGGGCAAAATAGTCATTTTGCACTGTACATTATGATACAAATTGATTAGCATGACCACATTAGGAACCTCAGATAACAAAAGGGAACTTGTTAGTCTCGCTATTATGATGTTAGATTTGATGATGCCATGTTGGTAGTTTAGGCTGTCAGTTTGAGCAGCATTGCAACCAGGTTGGCACTTCAGGTTTCCTTTATTAAATCGGGTATGAAATTATCACATTTTTTATTCCCTTGTGAAATGATTTTGTTTGTGTTGTGATTCAAATCATCCCCAGGTTGAACATCATCAATTCCAATTGAGAATCTACCGAGCACTGCATCAAAATAATCTCATCATACACTTTCACCAAACATCTATTCAGAGCTCACAACTTCTCCTATAGCAGCAGCCTCACTTGGGAAGGTGTATAAGGGTAGATTAAAGGAAAATGGGGATTTGGTTGCTGTTAAGGTACAAAGGCCTTATGTACTTGAAATAGTAACTGTTGATTTATTCATCATAAGGAACTTAGGATTGGCTCTTCGACGTTTTCCTCAGGTAATATTTGTCAAAATTCAGTTCCACATAACATGCATTGTTTTTCTTGATTATCTGAGGCTAGAAAACAAGTGGTTAATGTTATTTGTAAATTAGTAAACTCTTTCTATCTGTTTTTCATATCTTCTTTGCATGACATGATTTCTCCTTAATGTCTCTTCAGATATCATTCTTTCAGAAAAATATTCAAGTAACCGATTCACAAATACAAGATATAATCATATAATATCAACTTTCTTTATGTGAGTAAATGAGTAAATGACCATTTTACCCTTCTGTAAATAAAAAAGAAAAATGAATAGGAGAAAAGATTTCTAGATCCCAAATTCAATTCATCTTCTGTGTAATCTTCAATCACATTGATCCTTTTGAAATTTTCTGTCCAGGACCAAAAGATTCAGAGACTATTCCAATCTCATACGTATATAATCGTTTTAGTGCAATCAACAATTGTCCAATTGGGAGTGTGGTTACTACGTTATGAACTGGATGCATGAGTTTGTACTTTTTCGACAACATGGATTTCCGAATGTAAGTATATTGTTAGTTATTTTTTTTGCATTTTTGTTTATTGTACTAAAAGCTCACCTTTGTTAAATAACAAATTTTTTATCTTAATTTGTTTGTAGAACATTTGGAAGGACAAAAAACCATTTTCTAGTGAGGAATTGGACGAACGAATTAAAACTTGGTTGAGAACTTTTGGAGATAAAGTGAAGTCTTTTTCAAGTTAACGGTTAGTTGTTCTATATACATTGTTATAATTGGTTATGTTTTTCAAAAAACCATTTTCTAGTGAGGAATTGGACGAAAGTTTTTTTATGGAAAATGAGATATATAAAAGTAGGATGCTATATTTTGTGTTTTATTGTGGAAGTTTGCAAATTTCAAGTTAGGGAGGTTGTTGTTATGGAGGTACACAAACATCCCTTGTATTTCATGTTGTATTTGCTCATATTTTTATGTTGTGGAGAAGTTTTCACCCGTGCATTGCTATAGATGAAGTTGTTAATGGCATGAATGTCCAATAATTTGAGTTTTCTTCATTAAAAGTTATTTGAGATTTTGAATCCTAAGTTTTCTTGTTTTTGTAGGCATACACTGAATTAGCCACAAAGGGTAAATAGAGGTCAGAGGTGTGACATTAATAAATTTAAGAATGTTTTTATGTTTAATGAACTAGGTATACAACTTTTAGATTGTATAGACTGTAGTCTGAATTCTGAAAGAATATTAATGTTTTTATGTTTAATGAACTAAATGGTTATTGTAATTTTTTTTTCTGTTTCTTAAAATGAAAACATGATCAATGATGTCCCACTTCTTATGATTGGAATGGAAT
Source organism: Lactuca serriola (assembly GCF_051521515.1). Classification (NCBI taxonomy): domain Eukaryota; kingdom Viridiplantae; phylum Streptophyta; class Magnoliopsida; order Asterales; family Asteraceae; genus Lactuca; species Lactuca serriola. The sequence goes on from NC_136415.1 coordinate 57,468,836, forward strand.
CATATAGTAGGTTTGTATTTTATAGAGATTGATCAATTGGTTACAATTCACATGGTAAAAGCTTTGCAGAAATTAAAGAGTTTGTTTCAGTTGGAATAGTTGGAATGGTGATCCATGTGTTCCGCAGCATCCATGGAGTGGAATTGGCTGATTAATAAGGCTGGAATGCAAAGCCAGAATGGGCTGGAAAGGCTGCTTAAAAGGCTGGAATAAGGCTGGAATGCAAAGCCAGGAATAGGAATGAATAAGACATCAAGTACGGTTGTTTATTGGTGTATTAGATGTGTATATATGGCGTATTAGATGATACTTGAGACACGGTTGTTTTGGTGTATTAGAAGTTTATATATGGCGTACTAGATGATTGTATGGGATGGTATAGGATACATATAATACGGTTAAATAGTCGTACTTTATTATGCATGTAATCTAATACACCCCTCTACTAGTACGCCTGCTATGTACGTACTATATTCATAATTTCAACCGTACTCTATTAACCTTTTTCTAGTAGTGATACAAACACTCTCAGGAAGACGTTTGACGTGTGTAGACAACAAAATGAGTTGTTCCAAGCTTTTCAACTGGTCAATGTCGTTAGGAACCTCCGTAATACAGCCCTGAAATTTAACTTCTCTTAGATGTTGTAAGCCACAAATGCTTCCTGAAACACTCTCAAGTTTTGTGCAAGGCTGAAGATCTAGAAAAACAGTCTTATAATCAATTCCTTCTCTTGACAAAGGTGGTTCTTTATAATATACAAATGTAAATCGTAGATTGTTTGTGTGGTCCTTTGGAAAATCCTCCAAGGGATCCACTTTCACAGCTAACACAGGTAGACTAAGAAGCACATGTGGTTCCAATTGTTTAACAAAAGGAAAAGATACAGACCATGGGCAACCACGTAAATCTATGTAGACAAGCCTTTTTAGACATCCAACAGGCGCATAAATCTCTTTCAAATCATGACATCCTTCAAGACCTAACCTCTCAAGATTGGGAGTCATCCCAAGGTCAAGGGTCCTCACCTTCGAATTTTTAAGGTCAAGGAACCTGAGTTTCTCAAGAACCTATAAAATTAGATAGAGTATTGTTGTATCCGCTAACAAATAGACGAAAAGCATTACAATGAATCAACCACTGTACCTTTGTTTCCCCCTTTTCCCGAAGGGTCCTCAAGTTTGAACTACTCAGGTGGAAGAACTTGAGCTTCTTAAGAGATTATATCATATGCAAAAAGAACAAAAGTTAGACAGAGTATTGATGTATCGACCAACAAATAGACGAAAAACATTACAATGAATCAACCATTGTACCTTTCTTTCTCTACTTTCCCATAGTTGTGTGATTTTGCTTCCAGTCAATTCAAGTCCAACAAGATTCTTTGCTCGAAATGTGTGGGGTAAAGAGAAACCAGGGTATTTATCCTATATCAGATACTGTAACGAATTCGGAAAGGAGGGTTTCATTTCATCAAACTTCCAGTCACTAGGGAAACAGTCACTATCGTTCCCCAAAACACAAAGATATCTAAGTTTCTTCAGGTTTCCAAGTTTTTGGATGATAATTTCAGGACTCAGTTCACACAGCAGCAAGAGCAGCAGCATTCCGGTACATGTTGAGGTTGCAGTACCCTAAATATGATCCAAAAGCAGTCACCATGAAACTTGTGTCAGAGGCTGCAGTACCTATAATTAAAAATATGTTGCTTGCAATAAATTCGATCCTTACCTCATCATCAGACAATAATTCTACAATTTCCTCTTCATTCCAGAGTCGGCTATGTTTGTTGAGTTCATGGGGGTGGGGGTGCTCTCGCCGAATAATATTCTTGCCCAATTCTTGTATTGTATCATGCATGCCCAATCTACCATCTGAAATCGTTACGAGAGATTTGTGCTCAAGAATTCTTAAACCATATGTAGCATGAAATCCACAGCTCTCAAGGATTCTAATTGCAAATTCATGAGAAATCCCGTTCAAGAAGCATGCAACATCTAAGAAGATTTCCTTGTGATCTCTCCATACATCCTTATTTTCACCACACAGATGGGAACCCAAAACCCTAATCGTTAAGGGAAGACCATCAGCATAATGTACTACTCGGGCTGCAAGCTCTTCGTACCCTTGATCTGGAATATATCTCCTAAACGCAAACCAACTGAAGAGGCGAATTGCTTCCTCATCCGACAAGAAATCAACATCATGAATCCACTTCTCATTCACTCGATGTGACAGCAGCACTTTCTCGTCTCTTGTTGTAATGATGATTCTACTTCCATCCTTAAACCAATCACCAGCTAACGCCTCGAGCTGTTTTGTATCATCCACATCGTCTAGAACAAGAAGCACTTTCTTATAGGGTAGCCTCGTTCTCATGATTCTTTTCCCATCATTAACACTTCCCACAATGCGTTCATCTTTAAGAACATCTGAAAGGATTTGTTGTTGCAATGACTCCAACCCCTTCTTTTTTGAAACTTCTCTTATGTCAGCAACAAAGCTGCTACCTTCAAAATGGGAAGATATTTGATCAAAAATAGCTCTGGCTAAAGTCGTCTTCCCAATGCCTCCCATCCCCTTGATCCCTATCATCCGGGCTTTATCTTTCAATCCGATCCCCAAAGACGCCTCCAAAGCTTGCATCCGCTGTTCCATGCCTATTAGATGTTCATCATTGCCCAAATGAATGGAACCTAGCTTCAATGAAATTTCTTCAACAATTTTTTTGATGGCTTCAGCTTCATGCCTGTAGATTAAACAATATTTAAGTAGCTTGCTCAAGATCCCACATGATCAATTAGTTTCAGCACTATACCATACATATATTTCATGTTTCACAAATATATATCCATCTAGAATGTTGGAAATAAGAAGATTAATGTTTGATGCTTTGTTTATAAGGCTCAACTGAAAAAGAAAAAAAAAATTGTTGATGTAGAAATACCTCTACCCAGACACCAAAGATCAATGCAAAAATGCACATATTCCTCTTTAATTTGAAGGAAACGATTTCAATAATAGTTAGTATTTATAAGCATATTGTTTCTAAAACTTAAATACTAACTACAAATCTAACCCATACTTCATAAATCAAGGAAGAAATACCCAGACACCAAAGAAAAGAAAAATCTATCATTACATAAAAGATGCAACTTTGAGTTAGAGATATACAATATAATATTGATGACCCATCTACATGATAATACAAAAACGAAAGAAGTTTTTTGCAGAGATATGATGAAGGAAGGAATTTATACCCATTAGCAATGTTTTTAAGGTCCCACCCAACCAGATTGCCTGCATCTTCCAGAGCTTTTTCCCATTTCTTAATTTGTTCGTTGTCCTTATGTTTGGCGATTGCTCTTCCAACTGGCCCAGTTTGATGGCGGATGTCGCTGGGCTCCACACCATAAAAGAGTGGATAAGCAATCTGTTGGTTCCCATCTTGGCATTCCATAATCTTCGTGATCTCCTTCAAGCACCAAGAAGAAGATGCATAGTTTTTGGAGAAAACTATGATAAAGAACCTCGACTCTTCAATGGCTTTGAAGAGCTCATCGATCCGTTTTCCTTTCTCGAGCTCCTCGTTATCCCTGAACGTATGAATACCTTTTTGCTTAAGAGAAGCATAAAGATGATCAACGAAGGTCTCCTGTAAAGCTTAAGAACACCTGATACTTGAAGCTCTTTTGATTGGATGAAGTTGAAGAAGACGCCATTAAAGGTTTTCTTGAGACAGATTCTTAAGAAATAACTGCAAAGAAATTAGGAATGTGTGAATTACACATACATTTTGTGGGTTATCTGTAATACACGCCAATGAAGAAATTTCAAATGCCCCGACCAGGCCGCCTGGATTGAATGGATGCATTTGCTTATGAAGCTACGTTGCAACTTGCAATGGTTGACTGAAGAAGTCAGCCAAAGTTGACTAATTTCATGTTTACTCCCTGTGATTTTCCAAATATAGCAGGTTTAGTTCACAAGATTTATTTCTTGTTGTGTTCATCCATATTTCCGAAATGTACGTAAATAACATGTTTTGAGGAAGATAGAGGCGGTGTATGCATAAGCTCTACTTAACTCTACTTACCTTATTACTAATTTTCAGCCAGGAATATGTAATAGATGAAATAAATAGAGTTAAGTAGAGCTTATTCACATACCGACTCTATCTCCCTCAAAACATGTTATTTACATTTAGGAAATATGGATGAACACAACAACAAATAAATCTTTAGAACTAAACCTCCTATATTTGGAAAATCACAGGGAGTAAACATGAAATTAGTCCAACTTTTGGCTGACTTCACTACTAGAAAATAGGGGGGTTTTCTACGGAAAATAGCAACGGAAAATTTTTGTACGGAAAATAAATCTTGTGAATTAAACCTGCTATATACGGAAAATAGCTACGGAATGGCTACGGATTAACTATAGAATGGGACACCTTAATTTTGTAACGGAATGGCTACAGAATAGCTACATATGCTAGTTCGTAGCTATTTCGTAGCTAATTAGCTACGTAATGGCTACGGAATAGCTACGGATATAAATTCGTAGCTATTCTGTAGCTAATTAGCAATTAGCTACGGGCTAACGACGGAAGAAAATAGCTATGAAATAGCGACGGATTTACAAATTTCCATTATTATTATTATTACTCCCATTATTATTATTTTTCATTATTTGACTCTTAATTTTTTTTGGATCACTTTTCTTACATATTTAAGACACAAACAATTAAAAATCATACTAATAATAATATTTATAAACATCATAATAATATATAATAATTGTAACAAATGTGTTTAACACACAAACAAACGATTAAACAAAAAAAACTATGTTTAACACATCAATACGGTAAAATAATCTATGTTTAATTTATAACTAATGAAAATTGATTATAATAAAGGGAAATATGTATATTTGTATGTGTATTTATGTATTTATCTATGTATGTATGTGTATGTATGTATATGTATGTGAATGTGGGTGCGTATGTAAATGTATGTGTGTATTTGAATGTGTATGTGTATGTTTATGTGTATGTGTATGTGTATATGTATACATGTGTGTGTATTTCAATCAACCATTGCAGTTTGCAACTTAACTTTGCAAGCAAATGCATCCATTGCGGCCTGGTGGGGGCATTTGAAATTTCTTCATTGGCGTGTATTATATATATATATATATATATATATATATATATATATATATATATATATATATATGGAGAGAGAGAGAGAGAGAGAGAAAGAGTGTGTGTGTGTGTGTGTGTGAGAGGTTCATGTATTCTGAATGGTGGATAATTATAGACCAATCATTTTAAATATTAATATTTAAAAACTATTTAAATATATAACGGGAGTTTGGTAAATTGACAAATAAATAAATTAGTTTAATTAAAATTCAATCTTATTATTATGGTAACTAATTTATTTATTAAGCCTATAATTATGGTAGATATCTTTTTTCCTTCTATTTCTATGACATTTATCATCAACATTAACAAATTTCCTCTTTTTTCTTCTATCTTTGTCGGTCTCCCTTTATGTTCTCATCCCTCTCCAGGCCAAGGACATCAAAAACAGCTCACAGCCCCTGGCGTCGCCCCTATCTTAATGAGAAAAAATCGGCATTTATGTTGAAGACCTGGCCGCTCTCCCATCAGTTGATGTGGTAGCATAGAAATCACCATGAGTCTCTTTAGCCACGATAGCAGGTATGTCGATTTTGGTTTCACGGGAAAACTAAATCAGAATTCTCTCGAAAAAATAAATTTTGATCGGTTTTGAAGTCATATGAACTCGCCGAGTTTGGAAATGACTAATCTTTTGAAGTTATTTTATATAAATTTATAGAAATAAATTCTCATATATACTAAGTAGTACCTCCTACTGCGATTTGTAGGTTATGTTGATTCCAATAGGTTCGATACCTTATTTCCCTTCTTGTCAAATTAAATGAATGGTGGAAAGTAGTATAAAAAATTATTAAGGTTTATCATATTCCAGAAAGGAAAAAACCTATATATGGTACTTAAGTGGGATTAATTAGGTTTTGTAACATCCCGACTCCCAGGTATAAATTTTAAAACTTCATATTCATATTTGTAGACTTACTCGACGAGTTGGATGCCACAACTCGTCGTGTAGAAACCGACAAAGTCGTGTGGATTCTAAAACCTACTCGACGAGTTGGAGGCCCCAACTCGACGAGTAGAGGATGTGCATGAAAACCCTAATTTTTAGGGTTTACACCCTATTTAAAGGACCTTAAGTCCTCCTTCTAGCCTCCTTATCACCTTTTCACGTCCAGAAGCAAGCCCTAATGGAGCTAACCCCTATTTTGAGTGTGTGTATGTGTGTGTGAGGCTAAAAGTGTGTGTTTGGTGCATTTCTTGAAGAGACTTGAAGATTTAGAAGCTTTGAACGAGAAGGGGCTTGTAGATCCAGCATCTACATTGTTTTGGCATTCATTTGAAGGTAAAAAGTCATTACCTTGATCATTTTCTTGTTAGATCTCTTCATTCAAGAGTTTAGGTTCATTTTTAGCTTATTCTTGAAGCATTTCTGGTTTTGAGCACGATTTGAAGTTATAACTTCAGATATGGACTCCTCTAGGCTCTCATGGACATAAAGCTTCAAGCTTTATGAAGCTTTGGCCCTTCTCCATGCCCTAAACCTCTTCCTAAGGCTATTTTTGAGTGTTTTAGCTTCTTGAAGCCTTGCATGCACGTACAGTTAGCAACTTTACATGGTATCTACACCCTAGGAGGCTAGATCTATAGTTTGGAGCCTTGGTTTCGCTTAAAAGCATCTGAATGAGAAAAGGACTGAAGGAACTCGACGAGTTGGATGAGGGTTTCTCGCTTTCTGGATTCTAGCATGAACTCGACGAGTTAGTGAGATAACTTGACGAGTTGGTTAGGGTTTTCCCGACATTCTGGATGTTGCATGGACTCAACGAGTTACTTGATAACTTGGCGAGTTGACTGGGTTTTCATGATTTTCTAAGTTCTAAAGGAACTCGATGAGTCTATAAGCTGCACTCGACGAGTTGGGTCAACATGGACTGTTGACCCTGACCGTTGACTTTGACTTTGACTAAGGGCTGACCAAATTTGACTTCTTAGGGTATTTTGGTAATTTAGGAAATTATGGAATTTGATCAATGGCGGTTGTAGGTGTTGGTGTTTGGAGCCATGTTTTGGTAGTTTCATCTTTTCAATTTCGTTCAACGTTGTGAGGTGGGTTTTCCTCACTATAATCAAAGGTTGAAGACACCATGTCCGACCCTTTGGATTGTTATCCTGTTTTATTGTTAGTGTGATCTGTTAGATCAGTATCCTGGTAGATAGGATGTTTCTATTTGGTTATGATCAGTTAGATCAGTATCATGGTAGATAGGATGTTGCTATGCTTAGTGATCTGTAGATCGGTTTGTCTGTTTGTAGACTGTTATGTGATTATCTGATATATGTTCACATGATTGATTGGTGGTTGAGGCTTATATGTTTTGTATGAGAACCAACGGACCAAGGCATTCCAACCTGATGTTTTTGGGCCGAGAGTATTCCATCCCGAGGATAATTGGACTCATAGTATGTGGGCATTCCAACTCAATGATTTTGGGCCGAGGGTATAGCGTCTCGAGGATGATTGGACCCATAGTATGTTGGCATTCCAACCCGATGGTTAAGGGCCTAGGGTATTCCAACTCAATGGTTGATTTGGCCCATAGTATGTTGTTATTATATGTATGTTATTTGTTGTGCGGGTATTTTGGGGGAACTCACTAATTTCCAGGATTACAGTTTTGGATTTTGTTTTTGGTACTTCGGATGATCGTGGGAAGGCGAAGGCTTGATCGTGCACCTCTTCCCATTTTATGATGTTGATTATCGAGGATACTCTGATATGAAACTATTTTGAAAATATTTTGTAATAAAGAATGGTTTTGAATGCTTGAAAAAGTTTTAAATTTTCATGAATTTTATGGATGTTACAAGTATGTATCAGAGCCTTAGTTTGAGTGAATTGGAGGAACACTCGTGTGAATTCAGTCTCAAACTAAGGAAAATATTTTCAAAATGACTTTTTCAAATGGTTTTCAAAATACGAAAAGAGGATGCAGAGTGTACGATCAGCCTGAACTGGTAAGTAGTGTAACAGCCCGGAATTTCAGGTATTGTTATATTTATGATTTTGGGTGTTTTAAGAGGGGACTCGGCGAGTTGGAGCCTAGACTCGCCGAGTAGGATCGTGGATCTGGCCGCGGGTTCGCGACTGGACTCGACGAGTCCGAATATGGACTCGGCGAGTCTGCGTTGTATAGCGAAAACCCTAACCGTTTAGGTTTGGGACGTATATGAGGGACTTTATGGCCGTCATTGTTCACCCTAGCCCTCTGAGAGAAACCCTAATTCGATTGTGAGCAGCTGGAGCAAGGTAGAAGACCATTGTTGATTTTGGAAGTATTGTCTTGCAAGGAAGGGAAGGATTGGTTAAGGGAACAACAAGGGAAGCCACGTTCTGAGGATTGAGGACACAGAGAGCACGTTATTTAGGTAATATTTCGAATTGCATCCTTCTATGATTGATGTGTATATGGATTTAGGGTTTATTGAACCCTTTTGTGGCTAGGTTGAGTATTACCGTAGTCCCCCAAACGATTGGAACTCTGTATTGGGACCTTTGGAGGTCCAGAATGTCCCATGCCTGAGCATTTCGGGAATCAATGGAGGTTTTGGATTGGAATCCTTATGCCTTAGGTCAAAATGTAAATTATGAGTCATGGGGTGTATTATGAGCACCGAAATGAGGACCTTACGTGATGAATCAGTCTAGGAAGGCCAGACCTAGGAATGGTCGGAGCAGTTCTGACCTTAGGAAGCAGTTTGAGCGGTTGCATGGCATGGACTCGCCGAGTTCGATGAACAGACTCGGCGAGTAGCTTGAAAATTAACTGGGACTCGTCGAGTTGTTCTTCAGACTCGGCGAGTTGAGTCGGGGTGGCCCCGCGATTCTTCCAGGAGGAACTCGTCGAGTTAAGGAGGATACTCGACGAGTAGAAAGGGAATCTTAGAGAATTGGTGAGGACGTCTAGACTCGCCGAGTCATCCTAGTACTCGCCGAGTCCGGTCAAGTTGACCGTTGACCGTTGACCGTTGACCAGAGTTGACCTATGTCTGACTTCTTAGGGATAGTCAAAATTAGAAGATAAAAGTGTTAATAAGAGATGTATGATGATATAGGGAGATTGTAGCTCGGCGGATCGAGCACGAGTGATTTCGGGATTTGCTAGCTTTCGATATTCATGAGGTGAGTCTTCTCACTATACCGTACCCGGAAGGGTTTGACTGTGTGACCGGAAGGTCGGACATGATATGAGATATATGTGCTATATGTGATAAGTTAATTGTTATGCGTGCTATGTATGTTACGTGAGCCGGAAGGCAATATGTTATGGGTCGGAAGGCGTTGTGTTGTGGACCGTATGGTTGGCGTGGGTAGGACCGGAAGGTTTACCCAGCAGGGACGGAAGTCCCCTGAGACACATGGACCGGAAGGTCAGGGCCTGGAAAGGCGTATGTGCGTAAGTCGTATATTGGGGAACTCACTAAGCATTTATGCTTACAGTTGTCATGTATGTGTTTCAGGTACTAGCGAGGACCGTGGGAAGGCGCCGGCGTGATCTGTACACACTGAAAGATGTTTTATGATCTTGGGATTTAGACGATTTGTATTTTGACATGAAACTTGAAATGTTTATGCCTTGTTTTGAATAAAAATATTATATTTTGAAATGAAAATTTTGTTTGAAAATTTACGGTGTTACAAGTAGACCCCAAAATACCATGCAGTTATTTGATATTATGATATGTTAGAGCAGCATGCTAGTTATAGGCTAAGGATCTTCAGGAATTGCATAATAGAATTGCCTGATTATATGATGCCTGATAACCTAGGATTTCCTTATATAAAATTGACATCATTACTGTAGTTGCTTAGTGTATGCATCATAGTTGTACATAATTAAGATCCTATAGCCTTAGAATGTTTGGTTTGGCCTTATTTCTTGTTCTTGTTTGATGAAGGGCTTAGGGTAGGATCAGATATTCGAATTTCTATAGGGTCCAGCGTTATCTATGACTAACATATACGAGTGATGCAAGGTTGGTGAAAGTTTCATGGGTGAGTTGTGCATGGTCAGTTAGCCAGCTATAAGATATTTAGCCTTCCTCAAGGAGTGAGGATTGAGCACTCGCCATGCATATGTATATTGTTAGGGCATTGTGATGATACCTGAGACAAATATGGGTAGGTGTGGAAGGTAGTATAGGCCTGTACTACTGAAAGAACATGACCCATACACGTAGTCACAGCCCCTAGGGTTTAGTTGGGAGTTGGTACCCCATTATTTATGTGTATTATGTGATATCTTCCTGGTGTATTTTCAGTATGGTGGTTCTGAGGTGATTTGAGACCGGATCCGGGTCAGGATTAGGAGCTGGTAGTCAGGGCGAGCCAACATTGAGAGAGGATCGTGTTAGGGAGATCATCCGCGAGGAGGTGATTGAGATTGTCCAGGGTAAAATTCTTGAGATGTTCGGGTCTATTAAGACAACCATGATGAAGTATTTTGATGACAGATATGCGGCCATTGTTGAGACTGCGGCCGTTGCAGCCTCCGCAACCATGGCGGCTGTAGGTATGGGGACAGTTCGGGCTTTTTAGTAGTGGGAATTTGATAACACGAAGCCCCCGAATTTCGATGGGGTGGTTATTTGACATGGAGGGATGTTTGATAACACGAAGCCCCAAATTTCGAAGGGGTGGCTTTTCAGTACTGGGAATTTGATAACACGAAGCCCCTAAAATTCGGACTTTTCAGTACTGGACTATGAGGTGGTTGTTTGACGTGGAGGGATGTTTCTTCACATGCTCATGTCCCGCTGACCAGAAGGTCAGATGTGCTCTGAACCTGCTAAGGTTTGGAGCAAAGGACTGGTGGAGATTGATGACAGGGTCATATTCTGATGAGCAGTGAGCGGCGGTTACATGGGATCAGTTCAGGGAGATGTTCCGCGCTCGCTACATTCCATAAGTTGAGCAAGAGCGGCTGTCACAGGAGTTCTTGGATCTGAGACAGGGTACGGAGTCAGTGACGAAGATCACCGACATGTTCACTGAGAGGACGATGTTTTTCCCGGAGTTTGCATCCGAGCAGGATCAGATGACTAATTATCTGAACATTCTCAAGACTGACATCATATAGTTTGTTGTTACCCAACGATGTGACACATTATTGGAGTTACAGGAGGCGGCTAGGCGGCGTGAGCTTGAGATTGAGCTATAGTTGAGAAAGCAGAAGCAGGCACCGGCGCAATCGCAGCCGGTGCCGAAGCGGTCCAAGACCGCTGATTCTAGGTCTTGAGGTCAACACAGACGCACTTGTGGGAAGTGCGGGAAGGCTCATTTTGGGGTTTGTCGATTTGGTAGTGGGTGCCACAAGTGTGGCAAGCAGGCCCACATTGCTAGGGATTGTAGGCAGCAGACTCCATCTTTTGGGGTCATACTTGGTTACCATTGTGAGCAGGTGGGCCATATGAAGGCCCAGTGTCCCCTACTAGCTGCCAGGCCGACGTAGGCTCCAACGCCGGCTACACTGAGGATTACTGACGGGAGTTAGGATAGAGCAGAGCCTCCGAAGGCTCAGGGACGTGCCTTTCAGCTTATAGTCGAGGAGGTCAGCACAACACCGGATGTGGTTGCTGTTATGTTTCTATCCCTTATCTTGTTGATTATATTTGTTTTATGCTTATATGTTCGTACCAATGATTAGGTACCTTTTTAGTGAACTCATTGCCTGCTTTGGTATTATTTGACTCGGGGGCGAGTCGGTCGTTTGTCTCTCGATTTTTCAGTGGGGAGTTCGGTTTGCCTGTAGGAGGGCTAAAGTGTCCGTTGTGAGTCTCTATCGCCAATGAACATGGGATTTATGCTTCTTCTATCTATCAGGGTTGCGTTCTGGTGATCTTCGGGGTATCCTTCCCGATAGACTTGATTTCGATTCTTATGGGGGATGTATGTATGATTGTGGATATGGGTGGGTTGAGTCGCTTCGGTGCTATGATCGACTGCGAGGGTCAACGGGTGGTAGTTCGAACCCCAAGTGGGGGAGAACTGGTTATCTACAGCGAGGGCACCAGATTGGTTTCAGGGTTTTGCTCAGCTACTAGGGCTCGACAGTATATTCAGCACGGGTGTGCAGGCTATTTGGCATATGTGGTGGATACGGGGGTCAGGGATCAAGTTTCGGTTTCGGATGCTCCGGTTGTCAGAGAGTTCATTGATGTGTTTTCGGAGGAGTTACCCAAAGTAGCTCCGGAGAGGCAGGTCAAGTTCAGGATCGACCTGGTGCTAGATGCGGCTCCTATCGCCAAGGCGCCGTACCGATTGGCACCAATGGAGATGCAGGAGTTGTCATCTCAGCTACAGGAACTATTGGGCAAGTAGTTCATCCGTCCAAGCAGTTCTCTGTGGGGAGTGCCAATTCTCTTCGTCAGGAAGAAGGATGGTTCACATCGGATGTGCATTGATTACTGGGAGTTGAAGAAGTTAACGGTGAAGAACCGTTATCCACTCCCGAGGATGGATGATCTTTTCGATCAATTGCAAGGAGCATCTTGGTTTTCCAAGATAGACCTGAGGTACGGATACCATCAGGTCAGGGTTAGGGACGAGGACGTGGAGAAGACTGCGTTCCGGAATCGTTATGGATATTACGAGTTCATGGTGATGCTGATTGAGCTCACCAATGCGCCGGAAGTATTTATGAACCTGATGAATCGGGTATGCCTGTTGGATAAGGTGTCTAAGTCCATAACTTATTTGGTATATACTTGACCCGACCCGGCATGGTCCATTTGGGTTGCATTTCATCCAAACTATTTATGGATAATTTTATGAGAGTTATACACATATGTTTATTAATATATTATAAGTTATAATATATTAATATGAAGTCATGTTATTTAATTAGTCTTAGTCTTAAATTAATTATGAATTAATTTAGAGATTAAAAGGAAGACTAATTCGATTGTAGGCTATTGGTTTTATATAGTGTGGGCTAACACTCATTTGTTAATGGGCTATGCTTATATGGAAGTCCATGGATGATCCATGGAGCTTTTAACCCATGGATCCTTGGAAAGGAAAAGACATGGGTTATTAGGGTTTCACCCTAATCATGTACACTATATAAGCATGCTTATGTTGCATGAAATGGCCACTAGTGTGACTAGTGTGACTAGTGTAACTAGAAAGTATGTGTGCTTGTGTGTGGCCGATTTTATAAGTGTGTATACACTCACTCAAAGTTTTCCAAGAGTTTGTGGTGATTTGTGATTCCATTTGAGGCATTCACACTATTGGTGCTAGGCCCTCAAACTCCTTAGGAATCAAACTCATCATCAAAAGGTATGTAATTTCATCTAATTCTTTTATGTTTAAAAGTACCCCATGCCATGTTAGATAGGTTATGAACCTTGGAAAATTATTATTTTGCATGTATTTAGACAAACATAGATCCAAGGTTTATTAGGGTTACATGCACACTTAGGAAGTGTTAGATTGCTCAAAACCCAACAATGTCGACCAATGCTCGATCGCTCGATCATTGTGTTTATAGATGACATCTTGGTTTACTCTAAGACCAGAGAGCAGCATGAGGAGCATCTCCACGAGCTATTGGGAGTTCTGAGGTGAGAACGGATTTATGTCAAGTTCTCGAAGTGCAATTTTTGGTTATGAGAGGTTCAGTTCCTCGGACATCTCGTTAACCAGGAGGGGATTTTGGTCGATTCGGCCAAGATTGAGGCGATTATGCAGTGGGAGGTTCCGAAATCTCCCTCAGATATCAGGAGCTTCTTGGGATTGGCAGGGTACTATCAAAGATTCATACATGATTTTTCCAAGATTGAGGTACCTCTCACTCGTTTGACGAGGAAGGGGTGGATTTTTGGTGGGGCCCTGAGCAACAGACTGCATTCGAGACTTTGAGATAGCGACTCTGTGAGGCGCCAGTGTTGACACTCCCTAAGGGAGTTGAGGATTTTTTAGTGTTTTGTGATGCATCGATCACCGGGTTGGGATTAGTCCTTATGCAGAGAGGACAAGTTACAACATATGCATTGCAGCCATTAAAATTGCACGAGACGAGATATTCCACACATGGTCTTGAGTTGGGAACAGTAGTGTTCACTCTCAAGATCTAGAGAATTACCTCTATGGGTCTGTTGTACCAGATACACAGACCATAATAGTCTGAGGCACATCATGGATCAGTCGAACCTGAACATGAGACAACGCAGGTGGCTGGACGTAATCAAAGATTATTACTGAGAGATCCTTTACCATCCTGGTAAAGCGAATGTGGTTGCGGACACCCTGAGCTGCAAGTCGGCTTGATCTTTTATTCCAGTTGCATGTATGAGGATATCTGTGGATTCTCCACTCGTGAGCTTGATTATGGAAGCTCAGGCTGAGGGTATGCAATAGGAGAATTGGAAGCTTGAGAGGATCAGGGGCGAGAACACCCGATTTGTGTAGGATAGTTGCGGATTGTTGACCTGTTGCGGTTGGGTCTAGGTTCTGATATCTGGTGGGGTGAAACAGATTGTTCTGGATAAAGGTCATCAGTCTATCTTCTCTATTCACCCGGGGCCACCAAGATGTACCGGCATTTACGACTGAGTTACTAGTGGCCATGCATGAAGAGGGAGATCACATGGTACGTTGAGAGGTTCTTAACCTGCAGGATGGTCAAGGCCGAGTACCAGAGGCCGCATGGCAAGCTGCAGCCTCTGAAGATTCCCATGTGGAAATGAGAGCAGATCACAATGGATTTTATCACCAAGCTACCGAGGACGGCTAAGGGCTTCGACATTATTTGGGTCATCGGGCATCGATTGACCAAGAGTGCCCATTTTCTGCCCATTCGAGAGAGCTCATCGGTCGAAAAGCTGGCCGACATGTATATCCGCGAGATCGTTACTCGCCATGGGGTACCAAGCTCTATTATCTCAAACTGTAATGTTCGATTCACCTCCCGTTACTAGTAGAAGTTCAACGAGGAACTGGGCATGCGGCTGCATTTCAGTACAGCTTTTCATCCGCAGACAGACAGCCAGAGTGAGCAGACTATAAAGACTCTCAAGGATATGTTGAGGGCCTGCGTTATTGACTTTGGTGGGAGCTAGGACTCCTACCTACCCCTTACAAAGTTCTCCTACAATAACAACTTTCATTCAAGTATTGGTGCTCCACCATTTGAACTGTTGTATAGACGGAGATGTCGCACTTTAGTCTGTTGGGGTGATGTTGGTCATAGGATGATGGGACGAACCAAGGGAGTTCTGCAGACTGCCGAGAGGATTCAGCAGATCAGACAGCGGCTAAAGACAGCTCAGAGTTGGAAGAAGAGTTACGTCGACCGGCACCGATCTGAGTTGGAGTTCCAGGTGGGTGACATGGTACTACTGAAGGTTTCACCCTGGAAGGGTATGATTCACTTCAGAAAGAGGGGAAAATTGGTTCCCTGATACATTGGACCTTTTCGGTTTATCGCCAGGGTTGGTAAGGTGGCATATAGATTGGATCTTCCGAAGGAGCTCAGTCAGATTCACAGCACTTTTCATGTCTCACAATTGCAGAACTACATACTAGATGAGGAGGCAGTGGTGTCACTAGATGACATTCAGGTCACTTTTCATGTATCGCAATTGCAAAACTGCATACTAGATGAGGAGGCAGTGGTGGTACTAGATGACATTCAGGTCGATGAGCGCCTGAACTACGTGGAGAGGCCAGTGGCCGTTCTGGAGAGGTTCTACGGAACAAGGAGGTACCTTTGGTAAAGGTACAATGGGAACATCGGAGGTAATCTGAGGGGACTTGGGAGCCGGAAGCTGAGATACGGGAGCATTACCCGAATTTGTTTGTTGCATCAAACTTCTAGGACGAAGTCTAGTTCAAGTGGGGGAGAATTGTAACATTCCAACTCCCAGGTATAAATTTTAAACCTTTATATTCATATTTGTAGACCTACTCGACAAGTTGGCTGCCCCAACTCGTCGTGTAGAAACCGATAAAGCCGCAAGGATTCTAAAACCTACTCGACGAGTAGGAGGCCCCAACTCGACAAGTAGAGGTTGTGCATGAAAACCCTAATTTTAGGATTTGCACCCTATTTAAAAGACCTTAAGTCCTCTTTACCATCTTTTCACGTCCAGAAGCAAACCCTAATCGAGCTAACCCCTATTTTGAATGTGTGTGTGAGAGAGGCTAAAAGTGTGTTTGGTGCATTTCCTGAAGAGACTTGCAGATTTAGAAGCTTGGAATGAGAAGGGGCTTGTAGATCCATCATCTACATCATTTTGGCATTCATTTGAAGGTAAAAATTCATTACCTTGATCATGTTCTTGTTAGATCTCTTCATTCAAGAGTTTAGGGTCATTTCTAGCTTATTCTTGAAGCATTTCTTGTTTTGAGCACGATTTGAAGTTATAACTATAGATCTGGGCTCCTCTAGGCCCTCATGGACATAAAGCCTCAAGCTTTATGAAGCTTTGGCCCTTCTCCATGCCCTAAACCTCTTCCTAAGGCTATTTTTGAGTGTTTTAGCTTCTTGAAGCCTTTCATGCACGTAAAGTTAGCAACTTTACATGGTAACTACACCCTAGGAGGCTAGATCTATAGTTTGGTGCCTTGGTTTCACTTAAAAGCATCTGAATGAGAAAAGGATTGAAGGAACTCGACTAGTTGCATACTCAACTCGACGATTTGGATGAGGGTTTCCAACCTTTTGGATTCCAGCATGAACTCGACGAGTTAGTGTGATAATTTGACGAGTTGGTTAGGGTTTTTCCCGACATTCTGGATGTTGCATGGACTCGACGAGTTACTTGGTAACTTGGCGAGTTCACTGGGGTTTTCGCGATTTTCTGAGCTCTGAAGGAACTCAACGAGTCTGTAAGTTGCACTCGACGAGTTGGGTCAACATGGACTGTTGACCTTGACCGTTGACTTTGACTTTTACCAAGTTTGACTTCTTAGGGTATTTTGGTAATTTGGGAAATTATGGAATTTGATCAATGGTGGTTGTAGGTGTTGGTGTTTGGAGCCATGTTTCGGGAGTTTGATCTTTTCAGTTCCGTTCAACGTTGTGAGGTGGGTTTTCCTCACTATACTCAAGGGTCGAAGGCACCAAGGTCGGCCCTTTGGATTGTTGTCTTGCTTTATTGTTAGTGTGATATGTTAGATCGGTATCTTGGTAGATAGGATGTTTCTATGCGGTTATGATCAATTAGATCGGTATCCTAGTAGATAGGATGTTGCTATGCTTAGTGATCTGTAGATCGGTTTGTCTGTTTGTAGACTGTTATGTGATTATTTGATATATGTGCACATGATTGATTGGTGGTTGAAGCTTATCTACTTTGTGTGAGAGCCAACAGACCAGGGCATTCCAATCCGATGGTTGTGGGATGAGAGTATGTTGTTATTATATGTGTGTTATCTGTTGTGCGGGTATTTTTAGTGAACCCACTAAGCTTCGAGCTTACAGTTTTGGATTTTGTTTCAGGTACTTAGGATGATTGCGGGAAGGCGAATGCTTGATCGTGCACCTCCTCCCATTTTATGATGTTGATTTCTGGGATACTATGATATGAAACTATTTTGAAAACATTTTGTAATGAATAATGGTTTTAATGCTTGAAAAAGTTTTAAATTTTCATGAGTTTTATGGATGTTAGAGGTTTCTTTTTTGTAATTCGGCGTTTTCTTTTTGCATACTATCAAACTAATAATTGTGAACTAATTATTAGAGAATTTGAAGATTATTTTTATCGCACGGAGTATCAAAATAATTTTTCAGAATTGAATATTTGACCATTAATTGTTAAATGCTTTATTAACCTTTAGACTTTACATTAAATCATACTTTATAATTGTTAAAAGCTTCATCAGATTCAAATATTTTATTGAATTCTTACAGAAACCTAATATCTCAGAACATCAAGTTTCGGCTTGTAATCTAAAGTTATAAGATGGTGGGTTTTTTAAAAGTGTTATTTGATTCTATGAGACTTGAATAAGTTGCATTTAGACGCTAGGTTAGTAAATTCTAGTCCCTTTTTTTACTTTCATTATGATGACATTAAAAATTAACCCATGTGAATTGAGGTGGTGATAAGGCAACTTGATCAGCAAAGACAAGCATATCATAAAGAGTTCATCAAGAAGGCTGGAGACTCTCTTTCTGACGTCAAGGAGCTAAAGGATCAATTGATCAAGATGACCAATTAAAAAGTGGCTAAATCAAAGTTTTTAATCGATAAAAACTCACAAGGTTGATGAAGTTGGTTATGCAGAACATCAAGACACAATCTGAGGTCTACGTTGATCAGTCTCAGCCAGAGAAAGTATAAATGAAATCGTCACCATTTCAAAGGACATTTATAATCATCTCAAACATCCGTAGCTGATAAGCAACAATGACCTCAGTTGTCAAACTCTTATTCAATTTGGGAAAACCTTCGAAAAGCTCAATGAATTGAAGTAGTTTTTTGAGGAGAAGGGGAAGCCTTCTTCCTCCAAAGGAGTAAAATATATGGCAATCCAAGTAAATGAAAGTTCAAGCTCCTCTTCGGGCTCAGACATACCGAAGTCTCCCCCTAGAAAGATTTCAACTCCTCCTCTAACTCCAAAAGATAAAACTCCACCGCAGTCTCCTCCAAAATCTCATCCCAAGAAAAAAAAAACTCCAACTCCTACAATGTAACGCCCGTAAATCTGGGCTAGTCAATTTAGAGATAATACAAAAGATTATTTAGAATAAATAATCTTAACCAGGTTGTAGAATATGTTTCCAGGGTTCCGTACATATAAATAACGCCGAAATCCGAGTTATAACGAAGAAGTTATGGTCCGTCGAAGTTTTACGGCAAAACCGGCACGACACCGGGGCACGTAAATAGTGAATTTTTGATAAAGGACTTTTTAGCCTTAGTGATCTAAATAAAAGTTGTAGTATACATTAAACCGAGAACATACAAAAAAAGAACGCCCAAATCTGACTTCATATGAGGAAGTTATGAATTTTCTAAGATTTGGCATAGCAGTGCACGGCCCAAAACTCGAATTTTAGTTCGAGCGATTTTTGGCCTACGCGACCTAAATGAGAATTGAAGATCTCATTAATTGGAACTCAACGGTAAAAAGACAGACGAAAACAAAGTCCGTATGTAGAAGTTATGAATTTTACGAGGACATTTAACAGTATAATCTCCTCGTACAGTTAAATTTAAGATCGGTCGAGAATTAGCTGACGAACTGAAAATGAAAGTTACAGATCTTATTTTTACCTACACGTGGATATAAAGAACGTCAAAAACGGAGCTCGTATGTGAAAGTTACAGATTTTAGAAGCTGGAAGTGTGTTGTGCGAAAATGGGTGATGTGGCATAATCTTAGCCATTGCTTTCTCCCCAAGTCTTGCCACTAGATGGTGACATGTGGCACCAAGTTCAGCCATTTTTAACACTATAAATAGAACCTCTTCCACCCTCATTTTTTCACACATTTCCCATTCTTTCTTCTCTTTACTCCCTCTCTAGCCCCGAAACCCCCTGAAAAGCCTAGGGAACCTCCCTAGCACGAGGCAAAAGCCCCGAAGTGCTCGACGGCTCCGAGAAGAAGAGATTTTCGGCTCGGGAACGCTCCTCCAAGCAAAGCCCGGTTTTCTATAAAACCTGTTGTAAGTGAGCTATGCCTACGCTATTTTTAATATATCGTTTATTTAATTATATTAACGTTATTAGGAACTTATAATAAGTACTTGGGCTATTATTATGGGTTATATAAGTATTGTTTAACGCTTATATAATAGTAATAATAGCTAGACTATTAATTAGTCTCGGCGAATAATGGACTAAACTCTAGTGGTAATAATACTAGGTTTCGTCGAAGGAAATTATTTTTAAGAAGCGAAACGCTGTCTGAGTTCGGATTCACCACCTTTTCAAGTGAGTGCATGGTCCCTTTCATCTTACACATAGATATGAAGTATTTTATATAAATTACGTGCTATATGTGCATATTATCTGAATACTTGTTGTCTATGATGGATAAATGATTTTATACATGTTTTAAATGATTTAAATATATATTTATTTTATATCTACAAATATGTTGGGATAAAACATGGGTAGATGAAATAGTTGGTCTGTGATGAAATAAAATTATGAGAGATAGGTGATGATAGGAAGGTGATGATGAATCGGTGATGTAGGATGAAAGATACTATAACCTTGTCTGATAATTTGGAGATGTAGTCATCTACTAGAGTATAGATGGTGACCACGGACTACTCTAGACAACCCGTGGAAACACCAGCAGACTTATAACCTGTAGGTGATGAATTACGAGTCCAAGTGATCTTGTGACTGTATATTCATGTGATGATACTCCAACCCTTACTATGAATTACGAGTTCAGGCGACGTTGTAACTACGTATTCATACCTTAGGAACGAGCATATAAGGAAATGTGAGGTAAAAAGATGAGAGGTAAATATGATATTGGAGATGACCCTTAAGATAATTATTTAAGGAATATTAAAGAAGATAACGAGGATGGGTAATCGGGTTGATTGTTTGATGTTTAAATATAATAATTATATTATTGTGGGTTGAAAACCCTATGTACTCACCAGGTTTCCCAACCTGACCCACTCCAACTTATTTGTATCACAGGTGTCGATACGAAGCTACTTTGCACTAAGAGATTTAAAAGAGATGTAGATAACTAGTGTAAATGAATGTAAGTTCTGTTTATGCTTATGTTTCTGTATTGACCATGACATCCCAAATGTTTTAAAATGAATAAAAATACTTTTCTTCGGAAATGCTTTGATAATGAAATTATCATGTTTTTTTCTAGGAACAAATTCCGCAACGTTTTTATTAAAAGAGATACTCTTAGTTTTATAAAGCATAAACAAAATCGGTCTTTTTTGGCCGTGAAAATGGGGATGCCGCATACAACCTCTCTAAAGCAACCTTCACCTTCCATGAAAAGGAATCGAAGGCTTCCATGTCCGATGCTAACTCCTATAATTCTCCCAAGACAATACAAAAGAAGACGGATAGGAGAGCAGCCAAGCTAGTCGAATACATATGTCAAACTTAGGGAATTGATATAAGTGTGGATGCATCTCTAATAAATTCTTGGGTAAATCTGATGAGAAAACTCCTGGTCACCGATTATGTTCCTCAAGTCACCTACTCCAAGCCCACCGGAGCTTACTGGGACATTCCTATCTCTCCCAATGCTAAATACTTTCCAATATTCAAGCGATTCGATGAGAGTATCCCAGATGAGCAAAGATTGCCCATGGAGTTTGAGAGATTGAACTTGTTTCACAGAAAGTATGGGAAAACAGTAAAAGAAATATGGTCATGTGACATACTCGTTGCTGTTACAACAGCCAAACCAAGGTCTTTAAAATGGGAAACGAATTATCAATACAATATTTCACGCTTCGGTAAAGAATCCATAGAAGTCAAACATATTTCATCTACATGAATCCCAAAGAAATCTTACTGATTGCAAGATTCTTCCAGCTCAAATTTCTAAAATTCCCCAAAATGGAAGATGCATACATCAAGGCTACTAAATTTCTCAAAGCCCTTATATGTGACTTCAGAAGAATTGATGCTGAGATTCAGTCAGTTCTTACAGAGAAGATGAACTTCCCTCCATTTGAACATCATGTATACATTACCAAATGGTTTCAAGACTTAAGCCTCAGAGCAAAAAACTTTCCCCAACTTAGCATTGTTTTTAGACTCTCCAGAGATAGTGAAAAGTTCTTCTTGTCAGCCACTGCTCTCCTAAACAACTGGAAGGAACTATTTCAATGGCTCAAAAGTCCAAGTACACTACTGAAGAGGTAAAGTTTAAAATCTCCCAAAGAATCAAATGGATCATTAAAGTTAGGAAGTTCTAGTGGCTCATTATCAAGTTTCTCAAACTTGTTAAGTGAAAGAGATAGTTACGAGGTCACTTAAGGGGAAATTGTTGAAACATGAAGTGACCCTCGACGGCTAAAAGATGTATTGTATTACCGAAGACCTATTTGTTTGTGGTGGTACAACTTTGGATGAAGATCAGATGCGAAGACACTGAAGTTAACCACCGAAGACTTGGGATACTTGAGTGAAGAATGCTGACCCAGAGAAAAGAGTATTTTATCTTTTGCATACCGAAGTGTTAAAAAAGTAATGTTCACCTTTTATGACATTGTGTGTTTGTTGAGTTCTGTCAGTCCAAGCGTGGCAAGCATGGCCGCCTAACTTCGAAGTATTTTATTATTTATCATGTACTAGATTTTACTATAAATAGATGATCATGTTGATCGATCTATGTGCACCACTTCTAGACTTCCATTGTATTACTCTTTATTGAATACAAGTCTTCATTTATCTTCATTATCTCTTGCTTATGTTGTTCATCATTTTGTAAGTTTTTTTTAATGCAAACCTTGTTACGATTAAACTAAGGGGCTGTTTGATAGTTTCTGACCGAGTAAGATCTGACTAATTCAGAGCCTAACTGGGTCTAAAGATCTGACTGAAACTGCCTCTGACTGAAACCATGTCGTTTGATTATGGCTCTAATCGATTATATTGAATGCTGGAAATGACTATGTTGACCTTCTCTTATATTTTCCAAAATTTGGTTTTTTTGTGTCATGGTGTAATTTCAATGGACAACATCCAAATTTCTTTGGTCATTTTTCATCAACTTCTTTTCATTTCTCTATTTTACAAACTATGGACTGATGAATGTTCCCTCACACCAAACGAGCAACTAGCATCCATATTTGCAGCTTCATTCTACCCACTCTTCAATTTCTTTTGGGGTTTTAGATCCCTAGACCTGTAAGTCATTTTCCATGTTTGAGGCATCTATATCTTCTGTTTAAGGATATGTGTATCTTCCAAATTGTTTCAAGCTTCTACCACAACACCAAAATTACTGTTCATATATAATTTCATGAAGATTTCAAGAATTACTGTTCAGGGAAATAAGAGGATTAATCGATTAATTACTTGGGCTTTAAGCTTATTGGGAATCATCTCAAATACAAGTAAAAGGAAGCAACGTACGTATTAGAAATCAATTTCAACACATTGAACAGTCATTTTTAAAGCATTGAAGAATCGATTTCAAGCATATTAAAAAATAGATTTCAAATAATCAATTTTATAGAGAGAGAGAGAGAGAGAGAGATGGAATTTACAAACCTGTTTATTAGGTCAAAATGGGAAAAAGCTTACCACTTTGGAGGAGGAGCGAGGTACCAGACCTGAAGGAACAAGGTAGGAAGCTAAAGAACAGAAGCCTTGGCAAGCAAAAGAAAAGGGCATATGAGGGATAAGATGATTTATGTCTCGGCCAGGATTTATTTTTTACAGGTCCCAGTCAGCCATTCATTAGCCATTTACTGACCGAGTAAGAGCTCATACATTGGTATCAAACAGCTAGACTAGGACCGGGTCAGATAAAACCTCCGACCCGACCTGGTCAGAGTGAAATCAAACAAGACCTAAGTATTATTACTTGCTTCTATTTATTGATTAATCTTATTGGTATATTTATATCTCTTTATCATTCCTCATATTTCTTTATTGTTGAGCTTATCAGAGATCCATTGAGATTAACTTACATTTCCACAAATCAATCTTAAAGTTCTTCTCGCTACAATCCTATTCAAACTCTAAATATAGAAAATAGACTCAGTAAATACCAACCTAATCAAACCCTAAAATAATAAACAAAACTTAAATAGGTAACTTTCCTAAAAAGCCCCTAGATATAAAAAAAAAAGTATTTTAGAACTCCTTTGATGATGAACCGATTAACCCAACAATAACCCCCTAATCAGTTTCTTCATATCAGCAGTTCATATAAGCCTTCAATCACCTTCTTTCAGTATGATTCTCAATGTTTCTTGTACACCCAACCTTCACCTCGGTCACATTTATAGCCTTTTCTCAATCCCTTTGAATGTTGACAACATATGTAACATATAACATGGCATCCCATTGGAAACATTCATTACCATCTCGACTTTTCCCAGATTAGCGACCTCTCCCTGGCCACATCGAAAGCCATCCTATTTAAAATCTAACTCTATAATGTTCATACTATGTAGTGTCTCTAATCTCTTCCTTCATTTCGATCACAGTTGTTCAAAGAGGCATCTCCACTGACTAAGAAAATAAAGCCACCCGCTTCACCATTTTCTTTCAACCTGCTAAACGAACTCAATACAAAGCCACCTACTTTGACGGATCCATTCTTCCTGCTTTTCATGCAGCTATGTCGGTGTCCCCTTATCACAAACAAGTAGATCTTTCTTCCTCACAAATCATTTTTGTCTAGTTAATGTAAACACAACCCTTTGATTTTTCTTACTTCTTATCTCAACCTATCAACATCTTATTCTCTTTTGACAACCCCCACTACTTTAAGCAAGCTTGTTCCGAGAGAACTTTTCCACCGATCAACAAGACAAGGTCATGATCCCCTTGACTGTCTTCCATCACCCATAAAAAACAAACTGAATCAAAGTCACCTGCTATGATGTCTTCTCATCCATTTATCACGCACATCCGGTTAGTATCTCGCTATCGTTAGAACAAGCCCAATCAAGAGAAATCAGTACTTCTATTAAGATGCTTCAAGTTGTCAAAAAAAAAAAAATACTCACACCCCTTTCAATGTAACCTGATTCCCACTATGTCTTCCCTTCAGCGAAAGTCTACAATTCTCTTGAAACTACTCTCAAACCGGATTTTCTAGGTCTTCACATGCCCTAAGCTCTTATACCAAATGAAAGATTTATGAGGGTTTGAAACTTGCTCTGATCATAAGAACAATCCAAGAACATGGGATGAAAGGAGGAAACGAAACAGATGAGTAAAAACAAAAGAAAGGATAATTACTTGGAGCCTAAGTATATTCTGTAAACTTAGTTCTGGAATGTATTTGCAAAACAACGACTACAACTATTTATACTAATTAAGTTGGTATCCTATTAAAATTCTAAATCTTGAAAATAAACTCGGTAAATAACAGCTTAATCACACTCTAAAACAATAAAATAAATCTTAAATAGGTAACTTTCATAAAATGCCCCTAGATATAAAAACTGTTTTAGAACTCCTTTGATATGTTGGAGGTTTGTGGGTGTTGATTGAATTTACTTCCACCAACGCATGCAAAAAATTTCTAAGTAGTAAAGCAATAGATCATTGGATTTTGGAAAAGAGAACATGGCATATATCTTTTGTCCCTACATAACGTGTAGTGTGGGTTGATGTTGAAGGATTACCTCTTTCATCTTGGAGTAAAGAGTCATTTAGAAAACTTCTCTCAAGATCGGGAACAATTGCATAGCTAGATGATGATCTTGGAGAAGACATTTACAAGAATATGATCTGTATATTATCTTTTATCCAAACTATAATCTCAGAGGTAATCAAGGTCCGTGTTGATGGGGATACTTACTGGATTAGAATAAAGGAAGCTCCGGGGTGGACCCCCACCTTTGTTCATGATCTTCCTGCCCTAGAATTAGTTGACTATGAAATTCAAGACAACGATCAAAATGAGGTTCACTCTCATTATGCGGAAAGAAATGAAGAAGTTTCATCGGACCGTTTGGTATTTATGATGCAATTGAAAAAATCAAAGTGGATGAAGTCAAAAATGATATTCAGAAAGGATTTAACAGTTGGGGTATTGGAAAGAAGAATAAAAGTAATAAAGAGGGGTTTCAGGGGCAAAATGGGAACTTAGCAACAGAAAATGTTATTTACCATTCTACTGCTGATTGCTATCATTCCAGTGCACATATTGCTTCACAAGCAAATTCTTCTGATGCCCCTGGACCGGCTGTTAACCTCCCAACCATCGATGCAGGCGTTCAGGTCTCTGTTGCTGTTCCAATTGATGTTGTTGATCCAACCACTGTTGCTGAAGAAGTGCAAACAGCCCCCACTGCTTCACCAATCCTGAGCGTAGCTCCTGCTGTGAATTCCGGGAGCTCTTCAGCTTAAAATGTTAAATCTGGTCCACCAAAAAATGGAATGAATATCTTAAATAAACAAGTTCCTGTTGGGTTTTCAGGAGGATACATTCTCATGTCGGGCATTCCATTTACGAAGGATTCTTTATCCTACCCACCCGTTTTCTCAAATTTGATTCATGGTGAGAATGATGCGTTCTCAGAAGGATCTTTCAATAATGATTCAATTGAGGTGGAATACAAAAAAACAATTGCATTGGAAGAAAATATTGGCCTTAATATGAATAATTGTTCTGATCATGTAAAAAATATCATTCAAGAGGAGCAATTTAGAAAAAAAAATATAGATATGAATTGTCTATCTATTAATATTCAAGAAGCGGGTTCTATTGAGAAACGGGTGTGGATAAAATCTCTCTGTGCCAAATTTAAAGTGAATTTTTTTAGCTATTCAAGAAACGAAAAAGGAGTCAATTGATATCTCTCTTGTTCGATCTTTCTGGGGATACCTTACTTTTTCTCACTCTTTCTCCCCTTCTCGTGGCGTTTCGGGTGGCATCTTTGTTATTTGGGACCCCAAGTATCTTTAATCAAAATAAAGTTATTATCTCTTATTGGTATGTGGCGGTGGAGGGGATTTGGGTTGTCTCTAGAATGGATATGTTACTAATTTCTGTTTATGCTCCACAAAGAGATGATTGTAAAAGAAAACTATGGGATGAAATCTCTATCTTGATTGCTTCTTTCTCAGGAGAATGTGTGGTTATGGGAGATTTCAACGAAGTTAGAGACGAGTCTGAGAGGTTTGGGTCATAATTCCACCATATCCCAGCTAGAACTTTTAATCAGTTTATTGAACAGAATGATTTAGTTGATATTCTTATAGGTGGGCCTCATTATACATGGAGTGATAAATGGGGATCTAAGTTCTCTAAGCTTGATCGTTT
Source organism: Lactuca serriola (assembly GCF_051521515.1). NCBI lineage: Eukaryota > Viridiplantae > Streptophyta > Magnoliopsida > Asterales > Asteraceae > Lactuca > Lactuca serriola. The sequence continues at coordinate 57,495,958 of NC_136415.1, forward strand.
CCTGGTCTCCGAAGATCTTATGTTGCGTTTCCCTCACTTTATGGGCTTGGTTCTAGATAAAAATATCTCTGATCATCGTCCTATAGTCTTATTAGAGCATCGTGTAGATTATGGTCTGTCTCCTTTTCGTATTTTTCATTCTTGGTTTGAGCAGGAAGGTTTCAATGAAGTGGTTCATAATTCTTGGACCACTAATGTTGCTGGGAACTTGAGTGATAACCCTTGGGTCATTTTCAAGAAGAAGCTCCAAAATCTTAAATCTAACCTAAGACTATGGAATTCTACTGCTAGAGATCGTTTGACTAGTAAAGAGAAAATTCTTCAGGAAAAAAGTTGAAGAGATTGACGCTTCTCTTATGCTTAATAGAGGTAGGGCTGATCTTCGTGAACAAAGAGTTTCGGCTATTACGGAATTGACGGACTTGGATCATCTTTCTAGAGTCGAGTTGGCGCAGAAAGCGAAAATTCAGTGGGCCATTGAAGGGGATGAGAACTCTGGTTATTTTCATGGCATTATCAATCGAAAGAGGCGTCAACTTTCTATAAGAGGAATAATGATTGATGGTGTTTGGGAGGACGATCCTGGGAGAGTTAAAATGGAGTTCCATAATTGTTATAAAAATCTTGATCCTAATTTGTTTCATACTCTCACGGAAGATCAAGTTCTTTATCTTCAAGCTCCTTTCTCTCGTGATGATATTAAAAGGGTTGTTTGGGATTGCGGCTCTGATTAGGTCCCTGGTCCGGATGGATTCTCTTTTGGTTTCTTAAAAAGATTCTAGGACCTTATTTCTGATGTTGTGGTGGATTTCATTCAACATTTCCATAGTCATTGTTCGGTTCCTAAAGGTTGTAACGTTTCATTCTTTACGGTTATTCCTAAAGTTCGCGACCCCAAGAACGTTGGAGACTTTAGACCTATTAGTCTAATAGGATTCCAATACAAAATTATTTGTAAACTTTTAGCTAATCGGTTGGAGGAGGTTATTGGGTCTATAATCAGTCTGGAGCAGTCTGCTTTCGTCAAAGGCAGACAAATCTTAGATGACCCTTTTCTTCTTAATGAAGTGGTTGCATGGAGTAAGTCTATGAACAATATACTTATGATTTTTAAAGTGGATTTTGATAAGGCTTTTGATTCGGTCTCGTGGGAGTACCTTTTGGAGATTATGCAGATTATGGGCTTTGGTAAGTTGTGGTGTGCTTGGATCATGGAGCTTCTCCATTCTGCTAGGGCTTCTGTTCTTGTTAATGGGTCCCTTACTAATGAGTTTCAAATCCAAAGTGGCCTGCGTCAAGGAGACTCATTGTCCCCTTTTTTATTCATTCTGGTTATGGAAGGGCTTCATGTAGTTTTACAGAAAGCTAATACTGCAAGCGTGCTTCGTGGCATTTCTATCAGTGGGATTGATATTTCTCACTTGTTCTATGCTGATGATGTTGTCCTGATCTCAAACTGCGACCCAGATAATGCTTCTCGTATAATTCGTATCTTGAGGTGTTTTTACTTAGCCTCGGGCCTTAAAATCAATTTACAAAAAAGTAAGTTTATCGGAGTGGGAGTCCCTTTTGCTTAGGTTGAGGTGGTGGCTCGTAAGGTCAGCCGTGCTCCTGATACTTGCCCTTTTTTCATCTCGGTGTCCCTGTTGGTCAGAATATGTCTCGGATTTCTACTTAGTCCCCAGTTGTTGATCATTTTCGCTCAAAACTCTCGGGTTGGAAAGCGAAATGTTTATCGTCTGGAGGTCGTCTCTCTTTAATCAAATCGGTTCTCTGAAGCCTTGGTAGTTATTTGATGTCTATTTTCAGGTTCCTATTTATGTGGTTAACACTTTGGAGTCTCTTCGAGCTAGGTTCTTTTGGGGGGTGATTTAGATGAGAGATGTATGCATTGGGTTCGCTGGAACCGGGTTTTAGCTCAAAGAAAGGATGAGGGTCTTGGTGTTGGCAGTCTTTTTTCGTTCAATAGGGCCTTGCTCTATAAATGGCGTTGGAGATTCTTTCATAACCCGGATCTGATATGGGTTAAAATTGTCAAAGTCTTTATGGTCCCGATGGTGGTTGTAGTTCTCTCTGAGAAGGAGTTTGACAGGTCCTTGGAATGATGCTATTCGGGTGTTGGTGCAACTCAATAATCGTGATCTTGATCTCAGGTCGTTTAGCCCTATTAGGGTTGGTGATGGAAATATGACTTCTTTCTAGCATGACGTGTAGAAGGGGGATACCACCCTGGCCGCCTCTTTTCATAGGATTTATGCTCTTGATCCTCATAAATCTATATCGGTTCAAGACAAAGTTCTTCTTGGATGGGATATTAATTGGAGTAAATTACACAAATGGTCCCTATGGTTTGAGGTAATTTGCACGTTTGGTCCTTAACTTATATTTTTAACTCGGAAGGTCCCTACTATTTGCTTTTGTTACATGCTAGGTCCCTACAGTTTGTTTTTGTTACGCGTTTGGTCCCTGTTTTACCTAAAAAGACAATTATTTAAATAGGGAAAATTGGCAGAATAGATAAGGTAAGGTGAGGGGTGGGGTTGGGGTGTGTTTATTTAAATAAATTAAAAAATCAAAGGCAAAATAGTCTTTTTAGTTAAGACATGGACCAAACACGTAACAAAAACAAACAGTAGGGACCTTCCGAGTTAAAAAAGTAAGTTAGGGACCAAACGCGCGAATTACACTAAACCATAGGGACCATTCGCGTAATTTACTCTATTAATTGTCTTAGGCAGCCTCCTAGAGGGGGTATTGAGGAGGCACAATGGTCTGATTTCACTACCTTAATGCAGGGGGTTCTTCTTTACTCCACTCCAGATCGTTTGGGGTGGACTATTGATGGCTCGGATTCTTACACAGTTTCTTCTCTCAGAGCTTTCTTAGACAGTCGCATGTTACATTCGGGAGGTCCAGAGACTCGTTGGAATAATTGGGTCCCTATCAAGGTGAATATTTTTATTTGGAGATTGCAGTTACGAAGTATTCCTTCTAGAGAGAACCTTTCTCTCGGTGGGATCACTATGGAATCGATTCTTTGCCTAGTTTGTTCCAACACCGTTGAATTCATTGATCATCTTTTCCTCCATTGTAATAAGTTAATAGAGATATGGATTCGTGTTGCTATCTGGTGGGGCGTCCAAACTCCTTATTTTTCCACTATCGATCAACTCCTATCGTGTTCTGATTCTCTTTCTTTAAAAAGAGGACAACGACAAGCATTTGATACAGTCATCTTGACTACCTTATGGTGTTTATGGAATTTTCGCAACTCCACAATTTTTGGAACGGCTCAACCTAAGAATTTTTTTATTTTAGATGAAGTGATTGATAGATCTTTTTTTGGATTTCCAATAGGTGTAGAAAAGCTAAAATTAGATGGACCTCGTGGCTTCATAATCCTCTTTTAGCTTGTAATATGTTGTAATGATTCTCTTTTTCTAGCTCATTGCTAGTTTTTTAATAAATTCTCTACGGTTCTAAAAAAAATTGGTTCATTTGAGCTCGAAATTTGATATTGGTTCAAATTAAAACCACAAATACGATGGGGGCTCGTATCTTGTCATTTGAAGTTTAAAAACATAACCTCATATTTTGGGCTGTTAATAATTATTGTGTGAAAAATGTTACTTCAATTCATGCTAGTAAGATTGTAAAAAATTAATGTAGAAATGAACTCATTCGAGCTCCATATTTAAAATCATGAAAACGAAAATGATATTGGGTCATGATCAGTTAAAAAATGGACCGAAATTGGATTTGGGGTAAATTGGACTAAATGTTGATTGGGCCTTGGGCCAACGTGAGGTTGGTAATTTGGGATTCCTTGTTGTTTGAACTCAATTGGTACGCCGAATCTATAAAATTTTCGACTCTCGATTTCTTCCTGAATTTATATTGTTTCCCTTTAAGTTTAGAATAAAAATACAAGAGTGGTCCCTATGGTTTGGGGTAATTTCCGCGTTGGGTCCCTAACTCAATTTTTTAATTCGGAAGGTTCCTATTATTTGTTTTTGTTACACGTTTGGTCCCTATTGTATGTTTTTTGTTACGTGCTTGGTCTCTGTCTTCCCTAAAAAGTCTATTACTTAAATAGGGAAAAATTATAGGGTAGGTAAGGTAAGGTGAGGGGGTGGGGTTGGGAGTGTGTTTATTTAAATAAATTAAAAAATAAAAGACAAACTAGTCATTTTAGGTAATACAGAGACCAAGCACGTAACAAAAACAAACAGTAGAAACCTTTCGAATTAAAAAAGTAAGTTAGGGACCAAATTGCGCAAATTACCCAAAACCATAGGGACCATTCATGTAATTTACTCTTAAGTTTAAGAAGATACATAGATATTCTTGGACATCATTTGAAAAGATTTTTTTGCCAAACCTTATTATTATTGAATTACCGAAAGTTAAAAATGAGAATGTATATTTTACATGAGTATTAATGCTTTAAAAACCGGTTTTTTAGTTGAACTATTCAGATGACAGTTTTCAGTTCAACCGGTTGGTCAGGTGTGTGCATTAGCATTTAAGTTGTATACATTCCGGATAACATGATCGTTCAATCTATTTAATTTACTTTGGAAATAGACTATTTTTAAATGGCTAAATGAAATATAACTATCAAAGTTCACCCCTGTTCAATATCAATTGATGTTTAAGTCGATTTTATCTAGAAACTCAAGATATTATCATGGTTTTTGTGTAGAATGAAGTTTGGCTCACCACATCTAACTGATAAGTTAGCTTATTTTGTGAGTTTTTTTAAGTTGTCGTATTTGGCAAGCCAAAAAATAGCTTATAAGCTAACTTTTTAAAAAGATACCTAGAATAGTTTTCAGGAACTTTAAAAAAAATCAAAAAATGGAAGTTCATCTGAAAGCTCTGGTCCAGAGTTTGTTTGGAGAGGTGAAGCTTGCTCAAAGATCGCGAGGCGTAACACAGTGGTTAGGATTCGGAGAAGTCCTTTCTTCTAGTCTACAAAGAGACGTTTGAGGAGTCTCTAAATAGCCTTTAGTGAAGCAGGAGTCAAAGCTTCGGTGTTTGCTCTACTGCCTTGGGGAACAAGTTTTAACTTTATGACAGTCTATTATAGGCCCATTGACCTAACCCATAATTTTAAATCAACTAAACTATAAATACATCTCATTTATTGTAGCCCTATATATCGATCATAAGATTAAAGTGCGTGATTGTGACTCGACATTGTGAGTGCAGTAATACTTAGTTGTATAAAATTCATTAATTGATAAAAGAATCATTTGCTTTTAGAGGTAGCTTGATTATCCTAATCAGGTGTACCACCTTAAAATCTCCTTGTGTTCTTGTTTGATCTTTTGAGCATTCTCATCCAAGTTGTGTTCTTAAGTTTGTCGAGATTGCATCGTAATACCCCAACAATCGGAATAAACGAAAGGAAAATGTGGAACTTGAGTAAAAAAGAACAAATGTTGGATAGCATTGTGTATGGATACATGTATACTATTTGAGGGTTTTGGATGCTAAACTTTTATATAGTAAATGTATGGTTCCGTATTTTCTTTGTTAATGCTATATAGATTTTATGTTGTATTCCCGTTATAGTAATTAATTAAGGCATCAACATAACTCTCTTGCATTTGGATTATAGATATACGTTTTGTCATAACTTCGTTGATATATAATCATAGTTCTCGAAATACACTTTAGTTAAAAATTAAGGTGTTACAGAATCGCAAACGGTGGTGTAAAAAAACTAGATGATCATATAAACATGGTAATTCCATCCTCACAAAACTTAGAAGTTTATGAAACGTAATATAATTATCAGTTGTAACTATAGACGAAAACTTTGAAAATGACTCAATACCTGATCAAGAATGTTTCATCACTCTCATAAAAATAGAGTTTCGTCCTAACCACCACTTCCATCCTCTCTAGTCTCCATCACCACCAAGACCAAATCGTTCCATGAAGAACTAAAAACATTATATTTATACGTATTTCCATAAAATCCAATAATTGAAATAGTTGCATGGTTTAAATGGAGAAACATGTGTGTCACACTTGGAGAAAATCGTTAGGATCATAAATAGCTTTTAAATATACTCTTGTCAAAATGAAGGGCATATTATATTATGATTATTATCATATTCATATATTATGTCACTTTGTCTATTGTAGCCGATTCTTTTTTACTTAAATGATTGATAAATTGTACCTTAGTGTAGTAGACTTGTGCAATTGGACCCACATATGTAATGAGAAAGAGACATGAAAGGCCAAAACAATCGACAGCCAACCAAGCGTAAAATCATGTAGAATAATAGAGAAAAAAGAATAATTCCTTTTGGCGTGACAAAAAAGCATGCATCATCAATTCGGTCAAACGGCCTTCAACAAAATGCAACTTTGACCAAGTCGCTCAGATCACATTAGATATTCACCGTACACCAATTACCATTTGAATTCACATGACAAAGAAACAAACGAAACAAAACAAAAGGTTGTTTCTTGGAAACATTATATAAAGTAAAGTAGCAAACGCAATTTTAGCTTTTAACACATGCTTTTCTTGAAACAAAGTAGATTATTTATACTCCCTCCGTCCTAATATTATTGTCCACAGACAACAAACACACAGATTAAAAAAAATATTAATTACCACTAACTTTATTTAATAAAATGATAGTTTTGTCTTTACTTTGTATTTAATAAACCATTAAATGCTTAGTTTATTAAGTAATAATGAGGGGGTATTTTGGTAAAAATGTTATTTATTTTTAAAAGTGGACTATTATTTTGGGATAAACCAAAAAGGAAAGATGGATTATAATTTTGGGACAGAATTAGTATAATAATAGAGTAAATTACACGAATAGTCCCTATGGTTTGGAGTAATTTACACGTTTGGTCCTTAATTTAATTTTTTAACTCGAAAGATCCCTACTATTTGTTTTTGTTACGCGTTTGGTCTTTACTGTTTATTTTTGTTACGCGTTTGGTCTCTGTCTTACCTAAAAATACTATTATTTAAATATGGAAAAATGGTAGAGTAGATAAGGTAAGATGAGGGGTGTGTTTATTTAAATAAATTAATAAATCAAGGGAAAAATAGTCCAAGATAGGGACCAGACGAATAACAAAAATAAACAGTAATGACCTTCCGAGTTAAAAAAATAAGTTAGTGACCAAACGCGTAAATTACCCTAAACCATAGGGACCATTCGTGTAATCTACTCATAATAATACCAAGTTCCATAAAAGTTCTGTTTGGATCCCCTTTTAGTAGGGGTGGCAATTGTTGACACGACACGACAAAAATACACGAAACGAAACGAAATTGGGACGAAACTGAAATTCAAATCCGTGTTCGTTTCGTGTTCGTGTTAAGTATAAAAAACACGATGTCGTGTCGTTTCGTGTTCGTGTTTAAAATTTGACACGATTAGCATTTACTTTTCGTGTTTTTCATGTTTTTCGTGTTATGTATGATTAAATATTAATTAAATAAACTAATTTTTTATTATGTTATTTTGTCGTGTCGTGTTTGTCGTTTTTTTAATCGGTTCGTTTTTCATGTTAGTTAAAAAAAAAACACGACATCGTATCGTGTCGTGTTCGTGTTACATAAAACTTTGCCGTGTCGTGTCGTATCAGATAAAAACACGACACGATGACCCGATTTGCCACCCCTACCTTTTAGTTTCATTTGTTGCAGACATGGTCCATTATTCCTTTACCCTTTTAGTTTGAAATTTTTGCATATATGGCCCTTTAGTTAAGACCAAACTGTTTGGTTGTTAATTGTTCTAAAATAGCCATTTTATTTTAAACAAACTTATAGTAGTATTTTTCAAAATTTTATTAAGAAAGTAAAATTAAAATCTAGCCCCTTAAGGGAAAATCTTTTAAAAAATATCTTAAATATGAAGACAAATTTTGCAACAAATAATGTATTTTGCAATGGACTAGTGCGAAATTAATGCTATTTTGAGGCATAAATAGTTTTAGATTATTTTGTGACAAATCATACTCGAAGTGGCTAGATTTATATCACTTTTATTATTAAACTAGTTTATAATCCGTGGGAACTACGGTTACAAAATTAATTAAACTTTCTAACTAAAAACTCAAAACTATTAATTAATAATTTTAAATAACTTATTATAAATAAAAGATATTCTTTTAGTTATATATAAAATTATAATCGTTGATTCATATAAATACGTAAAATATATCATCTTATAATTTGTGTAAATTTTATTTTATTATAATTGGTATAAATTTTATTTTATTTTAATTCTAATATTATTAATTTAATGTAATTAAAATGTGATTTAAATTTTGAAATTTGAAATTTGAAATGGAGAATTAATGATATTAATTACAAGTGTCATAATATTAATTACAATGTCTAACATGGTGACACATGGAAAAAGAGCTACTCTTTTATTAGAATAAAGATTAGACAAATTATATTGCATTGTTTTTAAACGTATGAATCTATGTGGCGATCAAAAGTGACAGAAGAAGAACTTCGGTATGGTATGAGGTTAAAAATAATTCCTAACATGAGCACCATATATACACTCCATGAGACCCTCATAAAATGTAACATCTACCGTCTGCATTTAATTTTTAAGACCCTAGTTAAGGACTCAAGTTTGGCTTGGAAGTGAGCCATTATCCTTAACTTTCCCAAAACTATTCACACTTGAAACAAATTGTGATGACCTTTGTAGGTGGAGGGTATGAACTAATTAAAATGGGCTTGATCTCTTTCGATAAGGGTTGGGAGAACTACTTATGACATGGCTAGGTTGCAAGAAAAGTGTGGTGATGTTAAGTTCTCAAATGATGTGAAGAAGTTCATTTTGAATCTCCACAAAGCATACCGTTTTCCCTAGGGCGAAGCTAGGATTTAAGAATAAGGACTAACAGACTCGCATCATAATAACATATTAAATATAATGTTATATCCAAATAAAGTAATAGAGTCTAAAATTTAAAAATAAAATTGTCAGAAAAAATTGCCTGGATGTAGTAGAAGCTATATCGATCATTATAAGAATCAATCTTAAAAAGTTTACCATATGCATTGACTCATATTCATCAATTAACATTGATTTTAAAAATGTTTTCAATTGACTATAAGCACTTCGATTAACCTTCTTACTAATTACAAAATTGAAATCATGTTGCTATGGTAATATAGCCAAAACAATTTTTTAATTGAAATTTAACAAACTTGTTGTCGAATAAAAATAGCTACAAACTTTATCCTAGTGAATCATCAATTAACAAAACTTATTTATGAACAAATGGGGTATAATGAGTAGATGATGAGGAATTGACAGAAATGTAGGTAGTAAGTTTGATTAAACTAAAGAAAATGGGGGTGGAGGCAAAAAATGAGGATGGAGGTTGTGTGATTTAACTCAAATCGTGGACTGAATTTTGGTGGCAATTCTTATACACTCGTTGTTTTCTATATATAATAATTGTCGGGTCACTTTATCTTATAATATGGTTGAAGGTTTAAAAGAGATTGATCTCATGGAAATACTTCAATCTATGTGGGTGTTCTCAACAAAAATTCATCCATGCCATCTTTCTTTGTCTTGTTTGGGTAATTAGGTGGTTTAGAAATCACAAGATCCACTCATGTGTGTCAAAGACTCACTCATTACTTGTATAAGGTGGGCGTTTATATAATGGCTCCAATCATTCATGTCCATTATGTGTTACAAATCTTGTCATATTTATAAGCCTGAAATGATGTGGTTCGATGGTGCCCATACCTTTCAAAAACAAACATGTCCTTGGAAGATACACTCTCATGAAAATACTTCAGTGGTGTTCTCAACAATAACTCATCCATGCCATCTCTCTATCTTGTATGGGTAATTAGGCGTTTTAGAAATCACAAGATCCACTTTGGTGTGCCAAAGGCTCACTTATTACTTTCACAAGGTGGACGTTTATATGTTTTCATGGATAAACAATCGGAAAGAAATGAAGTCATATAAACATGAACTCTAAAAACCGGTTATATAAACTCATTTTCAATAGTAATGCATTTATATATAACTCAAGAGTAAATCCCTAAACAAGATATAATAAACCATTGAGTTCATTTATCCAAAATATAAACCAGGATGTATAAGGAGTTAGAGCATCTACAATAAAATCTTTTTTAAGCTTGTTCATTTTGAAAAAACAATGAAAAAAATTCTTTTCCTATTATGTAAGAAGCTTTTTCAAAAGAGTTTGTTAATAAACAAGCTCTTCATTGACCTTTTTAAACATTTTTGTGGACCTCATATATTATATCAATTATAACAACTAGCCAACATGTATAAAAACAATATGCTAATATAAATAAGTTTGATGTGTCACATATCAAAAATGTCATTCATTATAGGGTAAATGTCACTAGACCCTACAAACTTTTCTGAGTTTATCTAAATGGTCCTTTATGATTTTTTGTTTCCTTTTAAGGACATGAAGTCTACTTTTTAGGTTTTAAAAAATCGATAGGCCAACTCCAACCTCATCAATAAAAATTACACATTATTTTTGTATAAAACTAACACCAAAACTCTTTTCAACTCCAACCACACACTAAAAAATATACTAAAACATATTTTAATATTATAATTTATAAAACAATAATTATAAAAACTAAAAACAATTAAAATAATACTATTTAAAAGTACAAAGAGTTTGGTGTTATGAATAGTGGCCTCTATATGTAAAGTCCATATTTCTTCCCACAAAAATGAAGATATTAGCGGTTGCTTGGATCTTTTTTGATCTTTATAATATAAAAATAAAGATCCATTGGAAATGGTCTTATGAATGAAATGAAGGGGTTAACCGGTAAATCCTCTTCATGGTCAATAAGTTAAACTGCCACTGTGCCACATCATTGAATAATTTTGCCAACTCATAATAAAGTTGCCACGTCATTGAATAATTCGCTGTTGGCATTTTGGTTCTATTAACAAGTCCACGTGGACCACCATTCACCACCATAAACCATCATCTACCGCCCACCAACCATGGACCATCTTCCACCACAAGACCATAAAACAGGTGAATATGAGGTCATGGTTGTTAAAGGTCCAAAACAAGTCGTGTAATGCCCATTGATGAACAAGAACAAAATTAAAAAAAGGAAATCAGTGAATTAAATATGTGAATATTTGATCCAATATCCCTCATGTGTACATTTTTGCATTCATTTTTGTTTGACAATCTCCAACAAACTCAAATAAACACAACAAAATGCACAAAAAAAAAATCGAGATTTATAGAGAGAATGAAAGAAACCGATACCTGGGTATGGAACAAAAAGCAAATATGATAAACAATTTAAACTAATGTTATCTTTGTTTGGATATCGAAAAAAAAAACCCAAGGATCGTCCAATCTGGGTTCTTCATCTTCAAACGAGAATCTTTAGGCACCAAAATTTCTCCATCAAAGACATGAAAGCCAAAAAGTGAGTAAGCTACAATATCTTTGATAGAAAATAGAACTAAGAAACGATAGCTATTCTTTGAAATAGATCTTTAATTTGACTAAACAACTGGTAAATATCGAAATTGTAGATAGATGGAAAGGAAAAGAACGAACATATTTTCGTCTTCAAAAACTCTTCGAAATCTTTCATCTGATTAAAATCATCTCTATAACTAGAAAGATAACAGAGGGTAAACGTATCAATTGAGTAGAGAGAATCGAAGTGTAGCTGCTAGTAAATATGAAGGGATGACATAGAGAGGCGATGGCAACTTCAAACCTTCAAAGGTGTTGTGGTGGAAGGTGGGTTTTCTTCAAGAACTCAAGAACATGAACAGGTTGTTAAAGAAAAAGCCACCTCATCAATGAAAATCGAAAATTACCAGTTAAAGTCCTTTTTTAATAGGTAAACTAGACTTTATTCACTTAAACTATTAAAAAAAATGATGGATCTTTTAAACCAAAACGAGAAAGTTGGTTCGGCTATAATAACATTTACCTTTTATTATGTTGTATTATATTGTAGTGATAGTTAAGTTTTTTTGGTTGGTGATGTATAAATCATAAGGCATTATAAAAGTTTTATAAAAATACTATCATATTATGGATGTCAGAGTCCAAAGTGAGTCATAAAAATATAGGAATGTAGAACGAGGCATTCTGAAATTTGTGGTAATTTTCTAAAATGTTGTCACTAAACTTTGAAAAAAAAACCTTTTCAAAATATTTTCAAGTTGCAAAAAACACATCATATTTTTTACAAGGGTAACAAACTTAACTTTTTGTATATTTACCATCAATCTCAAGTTGAAGAGGTCATCATTTTATAAATTTTATGTTTTTGAGCAAAATTTTAAATTTTATTATAAGTTGGATCTAAATTTTAAATTTTGGAATCCATCTCAAATTTAATTTAATTTATGTGTATTTATCCATGACTTTTTATTTTTTACGATCTTTTTACAACTTAACAATTATTTTAAAATAATTCATTGATTTTTTTATTATTTTTTATACTATTTTATAACATTTAAAAATACTTTCGTTAACAATAAGTTGTATGAAATGATTAAAAGAAAAAAAAGTTTTTAAAAAATATAAATCAAATCTAAAATGTTGTATTAAAAAAATTATAATTTTTTTTTACTTTGAGTTCAGTCAGCTTATTAAAATGTATAAAAAAAGTTATAAAATTAAGGAAATCTTAAAATCAATAGCATATCTTTTTCCTTAAACTCTTCATTGAAAAATCATTATAAACCTTTTTTATACATTTTAACTAAGTTTATAAAAAAATTCTAATTTTTTAATACAACGTTTTTAACTTGTTATATATATATATATTATAGTTTCGTACAATTTACTTTCACAAAACTAATTTTTAAATGTTAAGGAAAAGTATAAGAAAAAGTCTATGAAATGTTTAAAAAATGTTGTAAAAAAGTTCAGATATATATATATATATATATATATATATATATATATATATATATATATATATATATATATATATATATTAAAGTTTATGAAAAGTTCTAAAAAGTCATACATATTTTCTTTATGTAAATAAAACTAAAGTTGAGAGGAATACTAATAAAAATTTAAAAATTTGAAGGGTTATTGTCACAATAGCACAATAATGTTTAGTATATTGGTTTAAAAGGTCCCTTGTGACTTTTTTTTTTGCTTTTTAGGGGTACGAACTTGTGTTTTAGCGTTTTAAAAGTTCACTATGAAAAATGTGAAGGGGTCACCTGATTAACCCCTTCCTAATCATTAGTTGTAAAATGCCACGTAATGTCACGTATATTAAAAATAGTCCAAGTCGGTTGCCACATGGGTGTAATTGATTGACCTAAATAATTGGTTAACTTGAAACATGGTGGATGAGATTCGACCCAACTGAGATGACCCATTATTTAATACGGATATCCACTTGGTAAATTGGTTTGACGAATTAAAGAACACCATCTACATCATCATTCATCATATCTCCATTTCGGAGTTCATTTCTTCTTGCAATCCATCGAGCAAACCCCTTCAATCTGTTGTAACTGTAACTAACAGATCATCATATTCTGTCACAGACGAATTCAAATCAAAATGATTCTTGAAATTCTTGATTCCTGCATCTGTTTCTCCCCATCAATCTGTTCTCATCAATCACATCGCCCCAATCTACATTGATGTCGATCCCTCTTTTTTAATTGATGCAGAGGTCGAAACAACATAAGAAGCATCATTTTTACAAAAGTTCCCAAAAACTGGAAACCTTAATGGCTTTTTATTATCTTTCTCCTTTGCTACATCACCATTTTTACAAATACCCTGTTCAGATTTAAGCCATGGAAACACAGTTTGATTGCATTTTCTTGAATCGTCTTCATTATCAGACAAAATCTGAATAGTATTAAAATCCATACCCTTAGTAGTAGTATTTGTTAAATCCATAAAGTTTGAACCCTTAATTTTCTTTTGGGACCCATCATCAACCTTTTTGCAATTTCTATAATCAAATACTTCTTTTGACCCAGATGAGGACCTATGAAGAAACCGGTCCCCGTAACACCTGCTTCCTGTAGTAGATGATAAAAATGAAGGGTATTTTTGTAATTTTCTAGTCAAGCTATGTGAGGTACTGATAAACGGGTATGCATTTGGGTTCCAGGTCTTCGAATCTGGCAACATCTGTAGTTGCAGGAGTGGATACGAGAGCAACTTCGGAGCTCCATATCTTAAATGATATCTCAAAAGTGATATGGGCGCTCTTAAAGACATATTCTTTGTCAGAACTTATATTATTGAGAACATTTCGGTATTTATTTTTCAATCTTCAGAGCTTCTCAACTAATTAATTCTTATTGAAGTCCAACTGCAATTTATTCTTGATCTGATCTTAAAAAGCAGTGGTATCATGATGATGGTGATGAAACAGGTTGTTTGGGGGTGTTGGTGGAAATAAATGACGATCATTAATCATTGCACATGTGGCATCGAGTCAAATCAGTAGCGAGTTTGTGTTGACTCACCAGCTTAGTTGGCAGATTACAAGACAGAGTTACCTCCTAAAAAGCGTAAAAATACCATATAAAACGGTAAAACACAAGTTTATACCCCTAAAAGACAAAAAAAAAGTCACGAGGACCTTTTAAACAAACAGACTAAACATTGTTGTGCTACAGGGACAATAACCCAAATTTTAAATCATGGTCAAAAGTGCAAAAGATAAATACCCTATTAACCTAAGATAAAAGGTTTAACATACAGAAAACATGAATCGGTTATAAAAGAAAATTTAAATCCTAAAATCTTAAGTGTTTTGGATTATTAGTTCATTTTTAATTGACATTTTCCTAAATATCATTGATAATAAAATCATGTGTTAAATACAAAATTAATCAGCTGCTAATTTAAAACATTGCCACTTAACTAGCAATCCATAATAAATTAAAACTCCACGTTACTATTTTGAGACGAACAAAACTCCAACCAAACTTGATATCATAAATGCTAACACAAACTTGTAACTAACACTCATAAATATACAAATAATAATAATAATAATAATAATAACAAAAACATATACTTTGAAATTTTCATCCAACATAAATAATATAAAGACATTGTACATAACCATATTTATTATTTACAATGCTACAAACGAAATTTGCCGACTTTAAAAATTTTATACAGATTTTTTTTCCTTTGTATAAAGTCGCAAACTTTAAATTAACAACTCAAGAACACATAAACTCTGAAAATTCCCTTCGACTGATAATTTATACTTACAAATCATATCACCAGAAGGATATTGTAATATCTTAACCCTAAACATTATTTCTTTTTTTTGTTAATAACTCACTAAATATACTTACTTACATACAGACAAATACCCTCTCTTCTTAAACCTATTTACATTAAAAGGTTATACCCAAATTGAGCAAAATTCCTCTTTAGAAAAAGCTAAAAATTAAATTACCAAATGTTCTTCTTCTCTTTGTATGATTTTGATCTGTTTTTGTATGTACTTGATGAAGAAAATATGATTTTAGGCGAGAGTAGGGATGCTGCAATTGCGGCGGTTATCCCTGTCAAGACAGTCAAACCCTTCGATTCTGACCGCCGGTTTGTTGGTGTAATTGGAACGGAGGAATCCCGGTTTCCGGGAGGATGGAGATGGAGAGGAAGATTGAATACCGGAATTGGGAGGGGGAATCACTGATTCCGGTGAGATTGGGGAGAATTTGTCGTCTCCAAATCGAGCGTCTTGTGTTAACGGGTTAGAAACTCTGCTCGGCGGTGACCCACAGAAAAAAGGGGGCGACGAGGCGGCTGCTTGTGTACATGTTTGCTCCGATGAACCATACCCACCACCCTGTAACGGAAAAATCGATGTAAATATTTGGATCTTTGTGTTTCAGAATTCAGATGCAACAATCACAATTCACAAAGCAATTACCTTTGCGAAGATGAGGTCTAAAAGCTCAGGTCCTGCTTTAGACTCATAAGTTTCTTGTTGATTGCTGAAAGTTGAAAACGAAAAATTAGGTCAATTCTAGGTGAGATTAAAATCAGAAAGAATTGAAGACTAATTTGAAGAAGACATACCACATGAGCCATCTTAAAGGTCGAACAGGCTCGTTCATGGAGGTGTCGAAGAGGTTGAGTCGACGAGGCTTCGGACAAACGACATGATCTCCATTACCAAAAGATGAAAAGTTAGTGTTTTGTTGGATCCTGCAGTGATTCATTCTTCTGATTTTACGATATCTGAAGGAAACAACACCTGTTGAAACAGAACTTGTAAGAATTAATTCAAATCTGTTGTAGAGCTTCAAAAGTAACCCTTAGATCTGAGAGAGAAGTGAAGGAAGAAAAGCAATTAGAACAATTCCAAATGGAAATGATTATTTTATATATTACAAGATCTGAAATGGACTAGATCGAGATCTGGTCAAACGAATTAAAATAATATTAAATTTGACAAAGATAGACGGCAACACGAGACTATAAGATTTATAAATACAGAAGAAAGAAGACAAAATCATAAAAATAAAATATAACCAGATCCGTTGTAATGATCGGAAATTATAAAAATCTGCAATCATATCATGACTGAGATGTTTTTGAGTATATAAATAACATTCAGAAAAATTTAGTCTCTGATTACATCGAAGATCAAAAAAATCTGCGATCTACAATAAATCGTAGAGTCCCCAACAAAATTAGGGAAAAGATGGAAACCTTTAATCTTGAATCAAATAAAAAATCACTGTTCAAAATTAGCAAACTTCGACATCAAAAAAGGGTTAGATTCGTAACGTCGCGTAGATCAAGATCGGAAGTGAAAATTAAAAGCCAAAATCAGCTAAAAGTGATGAAATCAACACGAGAGAAGAAAGAAAGAAGAAAATATAAGGATTCAAAATTGTATATGCAGAAAGCCAGATATGTTGATGAAATTGATAGAAAAATCGCTGAGAAAGTTGAGCTAATTTCTCACCTGTTGAGAAAGAAAGGAAAATCTGAGAGCTACAACCTCCTCTCGGAGTGAAAAAAATACAGAAGAAAATATAAATATAGGTGGGAACTTAGGTCAATAAATTAGGCGAAGACGAAGAAGAGGAAACGAAGTAACGGGGTTGGTTCATATATACAGCTTAAAAGACGAAATAAATAAATAAATAAATAAATAAAACCTTTAATTAAATAAATTCTATTTTTTTTATTTTTTTATATTCACAAAGAACTTAATTACTAATATTTATATTTAATAACTTATATACGTAGGTATTTACTAAAATATCTATATTTAGAAGTCCTATATAATATCAAATCATATTTTCCTTTGTATCACAACCTCTTTAATTCTCCCCAATCACGAAAAGAGAGACAAAAGATTCCTACATATAAAACGTTAATTTCCACTTTTACTTTGTCATTATTCTATGAACGATATCTGAGATGGGTCTATCGTAAGAATACTCATGAAGCTTTCTGTAATTTATTCTCACGAGTTAATGACATCACTTAAATTAGGTATTTTTTAATCATTCTAAAACGAGTATATATAACAATAAACGATAGTTGATTGGCACTGTGTGGATTGTAAATAAGCTCACATGGTATACATATTAGTGTTTGTAGGTCATTTGTTGCGACATTAGAGTCTTCTCGTTCAGTAAACTTGCATCCACAGTATCACAGCTAAATTTGGAGTAAGAGTATAGAAAATGTTGTTTCGCAAATTAAAAGAACATACATGAGTTTTTCAATTATTACTCGTGAAGTATCGTATTTACGTGTTTAGATCTGTTTCGCGAATTAAAAGAACATACATGAGTTTTTCAATTATTACTCGTGAAGTATCGTATTTACGTATTATCTAAACATAATATAGTTTAATCAGTAAATATATACAAAATAGACGTATAATATATATCCTAAATGTTAATGGAGTGTGTTTTAGAAAATAGTTCTTTGCAAATCAACAAGTTTGCTAAGTTTACTAAAATGTTCAAGATGTTTTTTTTTCATAGTAAATGTTTCTTTGCATATAATTTTTAGTAAAACGATTGTGTATAATGTCCATTTGCATTGTGTTTTCCTAAACTATTTATGTGATTTCTAGGCATATTGATTTTTCTTAACCTTTTGTGTATTTCCTTTACCAAGTCTTTTTTTTCGTATTTTCCCAACTTGTGATATTAGTTTTGAAAATGGTTATTACTTTCATAAGGGCTAAGGGATACCATAAGGATACACTAATGGTAAAATGACAACTTCTCCGACTCATACGATATTATTTAAGAGATCAAGTGTTTGGGCGCATTGGATATACCAAATATAGTGGAAACATGTTCCTCATAGATGTTATGCTCTTGTTTCATATTAGTCATGACCATAATGATGGGGTGATTTCATGTTGGAGGATACAACTTGTCTATTTAGGCCTCTTGAGTTTGTTCTTATCTTGACGTTATAATTTGGGAGGGTGACAGGATGATATTAGCTAATTATAGAACATGATGCTTTAGCTAGTTGGATCTTACATATGTGTTTTATCTTGATGATTTAGTTCAATTATTTGATAGAGGTTGGATTTGTGGAACGGCAACATAACTAGATGGTCTCCTCATGGTGCTTGTGTATTGTTGACGATCTAGAGGCATGGAATATACATTATATTAAGAAGACATTAGTTTATTTATATGTTATATTAGATTATGATCATTTATTGTATATGTATAAATGGGATTAAATGTATCGAGATATACATACAGAAAATTATGTTTAGCGATTGTTATGTATGGTGAAGTGAAAGTTTAAGTGAAATACCAAAAAGAAAGTATATGTAACAGACGTTCTGGTCAAAGAATCGATCCCTTCAATAGAATCACAATCCCCTATATATATAGGGATAAATACAAATAATACAGCTACCGAATATGTAGATAAAATAGGAAAGGATATTTAACAATCCTAATTAAATATATACATATCCTATATCTATTTAATCGGCTAATATTCCCCCGCAGTTTGAGCGGGAGGAGGTCGGACACTCAAACTGGATCTGAACTTCTGGTACAAGTAGCGTGGCAAGCCTTTGGTGAATATGTCGGCATACTGCATGGATGCAGGGATGTGCAGAACTCGAACTTGACCAATACGAACCTTCTCACGCACAAAGTGTATATCAGTTTCCACATGTTTTGTGCGTTGGTGTTGAATCGGGTTCTGTGACAGATAGACTGCAGAAACGTTGTCACAATATACAACTGTCGCCTTTCGTAGCGGTACATGAAGCTCAAGTAAGAGATTTCGAAGCCAAGTAGTCTCTGAAACGGCGTTAGCAACCCCCCGATACTCGGCCTCGGCGCTGGAGCGGGAAATAGTAGGTTGTCGCTTAGATGACCATGAGACAAGGTTATTGCCAAGAAATACACAATAACCCGAGGTAGACCTGCGAGAATCGGGGCATCCACCCCAATCGGCATCGGAGTAAGCTGTCAAGGTGTGAGACGGGGATACAACAAGTTGTAAACCATAATCAATGGTGCCCTGGAGGTACCGAAAAATCTTCTTCATGAACTGAAAGTGGGGCTCACGTGGAGCATGCATGAAAAGGCATACCTGCTGGACAGCATATGCAATGTCTGGACGAGTAAACGTCAAGTATTGTAGAGCACCGGCAAGGGTTCGATATAAGGTACCATCGGGAAGAGGCAATCCTGCTTTGGCACTGAGTTTAGTGGATGTATCCACTGGGGTAGTGCAGGGTTTGCATGAAGCCATAGAAGCTCGTTGAAGTATATCACGAGTATAAGAAGCTTGCGATAAAAATAAACCGTGTTAATCACGTGTGGCAGTGATACCCAGAAATGGATATGTATTCAAGTTATAATAATTTCAACTTATTTTTAGATATTAATATTTAAACAAAATATGTTTGGTGTTAATGTTTGTCATTATATAACTTAAGATTTAGATATGGAATATGACAATATGTTTGTTGGGTTTTCTAGACTAAATACGATTGCCACTTAGAGGAGTTGTGTCTCATTATCCATGAATACGAGATAGTGTCGGTATTATTAATTTACCAAACATTAATCACAACATTATATTAATCATATTAATCAATTATTAACTTTATATATTAGGAAGATCAGATGTATTCATGGATGAAAATGATATCATCTCATGCGGAGTAGATTACATCAAGGTGGATAAATATTTGTATGTCTTTAATATTGATAAAGATGAGGAAGAAAAAGGTACCAAAGACAAAGACATACATTGACAATACCCTAGGTAAATCTACAAATAGTTAGGAGGATGACGAATCTAATGGCATAATCAATGGTTACTAAAATTGATAAAATTTATCAATTTTACCATAATAACCTATTAGAATTCGGTTTTTCCATAATATAACTAATTCAAATTTCCGAAGACCTTTCGAGGCGTTCCCAAACCCTGCGATTTTGTCGTACCAACTTATAATTTGATCTTATATATACATGCACTCCGCATTCACCAAACATATAATATAGAGTACGCACGATATAATATAGAGTACACACGATAAACCCTTTAGCTCACATGTAATTCCAATTACACAAAATGTCAGGTGACACTAAAATCACAAATATTTGACAACGCTTAATGTCATGGTATGTTGATGGTACCGAGACTATAGACCACTATGGTAAATGATTTCACATAGATAAATATTAAACTATATGATTATAGGAAGGAAGTAGTTTTAGTGTTTACATATATATAGAAGAATTTTCGTCGTGGGTTTTGGGTTTGGTTTTTCCTAATTTCTTTTCTACCATAACGAACATAGTAAACATCCAAACTAGATGGAAAGTGATTTATTCAGTAAAAAAGGTATTATTCATTTTAATTTAAAATATATACTTTATTGCATGTTTTAGTTTATCCACATATCGATTTGTAGGGTCTTGTATTATTAGATTGTAAGCCAACCAACCAAATACAAACATTAGTGTTCATTTATTTTTCATAAAGGCACCACCTGTCAACAATGTTGGCACTTAGGGTATCCATAGTGCATTGAACTTCGTAGAATCCAATGGATTGACACATCATTTTTCTACAATCCATACAACTCTATTATTTTTTCCCTACAAGAATTAAAAACTTTAATCTTTCACAATGAAAAATTCGGTGACCATTGAACTCCAAATCCATTGAATTCCAAAGAGGCATCCAATGGTGGAGTTTCATTCATTGAATGACATATAGACTTGCAACCTCATTCAACTCTCTCATTGAACTCACTATTGTGGATGTTCTTAATATGGGTCCTAACCTCCCTATGTTGATTGGATGAATATTAATTGGGTAAGTATACTTTCAAATTCATAAATTTAATTATATGAATTACGGTTTCAAATTTTTTTATGTCATTTCATATGTGTTGTTTCCATTCAATAATAGAACACATATTGGTTATTATCGTCATTGATCCAGGGATAGGACTTTTACATTATATGACACTATATTTCTGAAAGTCTATATAAAAATGGTGAAGGAAGCACTAATATCTTTAGAGGCTGATATCGATAGATTATTATAAGAGTTAGTGTGAACAACATGGCTCAAGAGTGAAGTTTAATATTTTATGTTATCAAGGGTACATGTCAATAGAAAATTAACAAAAGATTATAGGTGTTTTGTTTGTATATCGTTAGAATTTTAGAACAATGAGTTGTTAAAATTTAAAGGCAATATCGAGTTCGTTTGTATGAAGTTTAATAAATGTACGACACATATTATTTGGGCACTATTGTTGTAGAGATGTAACATCCAAAAAATTTAGTTAAGGATGTTATAATATGTGTGTATAGTGAATCATGGTGTGTATTTTTTTTTATATATGGGATCTAAGTCTTTACATTACGTAAAATGGGACACAGTAGAAAATCAATAAATTATAGAATAAAGAAAAAAATTTAGCAATGGAAGGCCTGTTTAGCCAACCTTCAAATGTAACAAATGCTTTAGATAAAAGGGTTATATGAAAGAACCTTGAATAAGGTAAAATATGAAAATAGTGTTAATTATGCCCTAAGAGTCTTTTTATGGTATAATTTCATTTAGATGTTTTATAATGTTTATTAGACCGGAGGGTGTAGGAGAGATGTTTCTCTCATTTTTTGTGGGCCACATCATTTTTTCCCTCATTTTTCTTTCTCTCACCTAGAACCCAAGGAATGGGTGAGAAGCTTCCATCACTATTTTTTTATATTTTAAAAAAAATATATTTCATACATATATTATACTCATTTTGTATAAAAACCATGAATTTTAATATATTTTTATATTTTTTTGATAGATATATAATTTTATAAATATTAAAAATGATAAAAAGAAAAAAAAAAACCCTATCCAATAGCATGAGCAGAGAGAGTGCGGCAATCCCTCCCCCTACCTCTTTCCCGCGTGATGCTTCCCTCACCCAAGGAGTGGTGTTCAAGAGTGAGGGAAACTTCCCTCACCCCCTTTCCTGCTCCCACTCCGTCCAGCATTAGGAGTAAAATGGTGTGAAATTTGAGTACTTGGACATGAATTCAAGGAAATAGAAAAATGTAACGAATTTTAAAATTATAAACAATACTAATAGGTGCAAAAAAATGTTAAAAATTATAAAGAATGTTAACAATTGTAAATAATATTAACAAGCATGAGGAATGCTAATACCTTAAAGAATTTTAACAAACGTGAAAAATAGTTACAGTATAAAGAAAATTAATAATATAAAGAATAATAACATTTTAAATGATATTAACAAGTGTTCATCATCCTATCTTTATGGTCTTATAACTAGGGATCTAGAGCTCATATGCACTAACTTTCTAAATAAAAGTTGTGGTTAATATAATAATGAATCCATAGATTAAATAATTAACTAAATCCAAGTTCCAAATGAGTGCATTATAGGGAGGGGGGGTGAGCCAGGGATTTTCATGAAATGAAAAACAGTTAGACAAATTTTTAACTTGTAAGGTCACACCTTATGATCTGATAAATAAAACACTCCATACGCTGACTGCCAGCCGCCAGTGCTAACATCAGCACCAATGTCAGCGTCTCAAGCCTTATTAGCGTCAACGTGTAGATAGTGATCATATGTAATCCTTGTATATTAGGTACGGGTATGCATAGAATAGATACCAGATCTGATATCTTAGGTGATAAGGATCAATTATTAGTATATATTAGATACAATCCCTTGATTAATGGGATATACTAGTATAGTTTAATATATATTCAACATTAGGGTGAAACCCTGATGTAGTCGTCTTGGTGACCGTCTTTGTGACAATTCATTTTCTTGATGAAAACAACTCCTTTCTTAGTGAAAGACATCTTTATGCTTATTTTGTGTTCTTTACTTTTCTGCTCATTATTTTGTTTAGTTAGTTTATTCTTGTTTATTATACTTGAAGTGTACCCCGATCGATACAAACCTTCAATTGGTATCAGAGCGGGTTTTTGATACACTCAAGTTTTCATGTCGACTCCCTAAAATCCCAAATCCTTTGGTCTCAACAAGATTCCTCCCTTCGATGAGCACAACTTCGCCATGTGGAAAACTAAGGTCATGGGTGTTCTTGATACCATGGACTATAAGATGCTTAAAATTGTTGAAAAAGATCATCGCGTTCCTATTTATCAACCTATGGTGAAAAATGTTATTGTTGGTCCTTTAAAGCAAAAACAAGAGACTAGTTATGACGACGATGACAAGAAACTGATTATTCTTTATGTGAAAGCTAGACCAACAATAGGAAACTCCCTTCCCAATAACGTGTATCATCTTATACAGAATGGTGAACAGCTCCAGAGATGATGGATACACTGACAGTGGCTTATGAAGGCACTGTGGAAGTTCAAGACACTACCATCAACAACCTCAATCGGAGATACGAGCATTTCTTCAATCAACAAGGTGATTCACTAACCCAAAGTTTAAACAGGTTTAACTGTTTGGTAAATGATATGCGTAGGCTGGGAATTGTAAAGCATTCTTCTCAGTTATTTCTAAAGTTCCTGGACTCTTTTAGGAAAAACTGGGAACATCACGCTGATGTCCTTAAGAATAGTGAAAAGATCAATTCCATGGATCTGAACTCCTTGTTTGGAAATTTATGAATTTACGAAGAGACCAAAGCTCTTCATAAAGACATCATGAAGGACTCAAGCAAGGAAAAGTTTGTAGCTTTGGTTTCTCAAAAGGAAGCAATGTAGCTTATCAGCGACTTAGATGACTCATATTAGGGTGAAGAAAGTGGTGAAGAAATCACTGATGAACTTGTTGCTAGCACTGTACTTATTGTCAAATGTTATGAAGAAAGAAGATCAAATGGGGTTCGAAGAGCTTAG
This sequence comes from Lactuca serriola, assembly GCF_051521515.1. NCBI lineage: Eukaryota > Viridiplantae > Streptophyta > Magnoliopsida > Asterales > Asteraceae > Lactuca > Lactuca serriola. The sequence goes on from NC_136415.1 coordinate 57,520,384, forward strand.
TTTAAGGGAGGCAGTTCAGCAAACAGATCCACTTTAGAGAAGAGAAACTTAGGTAATTGTTTTAACTGTGGAAGCCCTGACCATTTTGCCAGGGACAACAAAGAGAAGAAAGAAGCTCAAAGTCCAGAGAACTATGAAGTGTTGTACAAGAAGTTGTTGGCTCACATAGAGAAGGAGAACATCTCTCCGCCAAAAGCTTTCATTGCAAAACAAGAGGATCATGAAGAATGTGTGGAAGAAGAGGAAACATCTAAAGATGACAGGCTGAATATTAAGGGTCTTATGGCTCTTATCAATGATTCCCTTGATGGTAATCTCAACATGTGTGATGCTGATACCTCTCAAGTTGTTCAAGGGTCTAGTCAAAATCTAGAACATAGTTGGTTCATTGACAGTGAGTGCTCTAGACACATGACCAGTCTCAAGTCCCTCTTAACAGATTTCATGGAGAAAGATGGTCCTATTGTGGTTTTTGGCGACAATAATGAAGAAGTTGTCATGGATGTTGGAACATTTGAATGCAAGGCGTTCAAGCTGAAGGAGGTGTTCCATGTCAAGGGTCTAAAAAGAAATCTTATCTCCATGAGTGAGCTTTGTGATGTTGGTTATAAGGTTCTCTTTGATTGCCATAAAGGAAAAGTTCTTGACTCTAAGAAAAAAATTATGCTCACTGTATTAAGGGACAACAACGTTTATATGATTTGATTTTATGTGTTTAGACAATGCTAGTTTATGTGTTTAACTTTTTGCTTCGCTACCTTAAGACTTATGAACATAAGCTATTAAAATTTTAATTTGCTATGACCTTTTCCATCAAAAATTCTTTTTAACTTTTATTTTACCAATGAAGTATACATTGTACATTATACTACTAACATTACTTATGCATGTTCTTATCTCTCGATAGTGACTTGAACTGATTTTTTTCCTTTGGAAATGATCAACATATCATTCCTTCGGCACAACATCTTCAGAGTAGAGCTAGTTGAAGCTGGCTCTACATTTTTTCTTCAGTGCCAACTGCTCACTACCTGACTTTGATTCTCAGGCTGATTGACATGAAGCATCCTGTTTATGAGGCTAGATAGGAGAGAACTATGCCAAAATGTGTTCTTCTGGGCACATATCTCTTCCTTCTTGAACAACCTATCTCTATTGAAATGAGATAAAGTGAAGTTAGGTAACATAGCATGTCTAATTTCCATAGATGTTGTCACTACAACACCACTTCCCCTCTGAAATCCAAAGACCTTTTCAACAAGAACGTGGTCCTTATAACTTCTATCACGGATCACAATGTATGAAACCTTCGATTTTTGTCTTGGACTCCCATAGCTCGAAGGTTACAATGATTGGATCCTTTTAAGTCATTGGTTAAGAAGACTGGTTCATGCTCTTCTCTTGTTTCTAGTGAGCATGAAGCTTGGAATCAATATGCAACACTTCAACAATTAAAGGCATTTTCTCTCTACGGTTCTAAAAATTGTGTTTTAGTTTGATATATTTGATCTTGTTAGCTCATTCTTTTATAAAAAATGTTAAGTGACATATTTCTTGGAGAAAGGAAGTTCATTTATGGCACTTTAATTCAAAAGATTTGATGAATCGGGTCTTTATCCTATTTCTGAAAAGGCTGCGAAAATATCGCTTTTAGAATATTTCTTTGTTTGACTAATTGTGTTGTTTGTATTCTTATATTATTTATTATTTTGTACTGGACCATTTTAATTTTTTTTATCGTCGCAGTTCATGAGCCAAGTATGTAACTATTGACAATTCATTGTCCCTAGAAGCATGCTGATGTATGTGCCTAAATCTCTCTAAGTATCTCATAAGTAAGATCATCTGTTGAGATGACATTGAGTCACCCCCTCACGCTGATTGTCTAACATCGTTTAAACTTTCAATGTGAAATTGCCTAGTCCAAATCAAAATATTATAGAAAGGCTTAGGTGTTTATTTTAAGTGAATTGTCTCTTACCTGACGCTCGTCCCTGGAAGTATGCTTGTCGTATGCATCAAGACTCATGTTTAACTAAAACATCGAGCATAACCCAGTGGCTTAACCTGATTACACAGTCACCAACATAAGAGATACTTGTCTGGTTCTTAAATGACAAAGGGTTATTTATGTCCTTGACCTCCTAGTCTGAGGTATGACATGGTACCATTGAACAAATTGACGATGAACTTTAAAACTCTAGATTGTAACTCAAATCTATGATACAGAAGTTGAACCACTTCTTATTGATGATCTGACAACGTTTATGATTCACGATGATTCCACCTCAGCGAGACTGAAACAATTCATTCTATCCTTAATATCTTCTCAATAAAACTTTATGATTCACTGTGATATACCACACACTGATAAAAGTTTAAAACATTGTGTCAATGGTTAGTCTATGTACCATAGACTATCACATGCACCAACACCTTCTTACCCTTACATTCTTCTTTAAAGCTTTATGATTCAGCGTAACGTACCATACGCTGATGAGAGCTTGAAAAATCTATACCGATGGTTAAGCTAAAACACCTTAGCTTATCATACGCATCATTCCGCTCTTGTCCTTTTTTTCTAATAAAAGTGAATTAATGAGTCATCATATGAAATCACATGCTGATAAAATCTCGCAATACTATGTCAGTGAAAGGTAGTTCAAACCTATACTATCAAGAGACATCACAAACTTACTTGATTACCAGCTGTAACTCTAAAACGTTGATTGTTCCCTTGACGGATTTGTCGTTGATGTTATCTCACAATGATATAGCTTCCTTATTGTTGAGTCAAATTAGTTGTAATGTGTCGAAGTTTGTGAAGGCTGTTTCGTTAGTTTTGTAATCTATTTACTAATTTAGTAACGAAGTCTGAATGTCGAAGTCCTTAGTATTTTTTGTGTACTTTCAGTTCTCCTATAAATAGGAGTTGTACTATGAGATAGATAGAACTTTTTATGTATTTTTCTGTCTAAAGCTCTCTGTGTACTTTGAAAGTATAATCGAGCTAAATCAAGATCTTATTTACTCCTCTGTGTTCATATACATCGATTACTCTGATTTCTTTCATACACTCGATTAATCACTTCTACAATTGGTATCAGAGCAGGAATCACTGTTGTTATTGATCTGATTTTCATTTTGAATCATAAGTTTTTGAATCGCGATTTTGATTAAAAAAATTTCGCACTTTTTGGTTCTGAAAATCATCTCTAATCTTCAGTTGTGATTTGATTATGCAATTGATTTGTTTAGTCGAGTGATCGATTTGAAATTTCGGATCAATTCATGAAATCATTTGTGAAATCCATCAAGTGTTTCTGAAAATCACGTCCGTACTTTCATGGCGAGCTTTAACATGAATACAATGACCTCTTTTTCTCATCTGCTAGGATCTTCAACGAAGATTCCTATGCTAATTCTGGATTATTATGATCAGTGGGCTGATCGAATGGAGGATTATCTAAATGGACTGGATGAGGAGCTGTGGAATTGCATTTCTGGAAATATTCATCCTCCTTCTAATGTTCAGACCATTGGTTCATCTGCTTCAACTCAAGCTGTTAGTGATCAATCCATGAGGCTGAGGAACAATGAGAAAAGATGCATGAGGGAACTGCGAGGTGCATAGCCACCTATTGTTTACAACTATGTGCGTGGTCGTAAAACTACTAAAGATAATTGGAATACTCTCAAAGAGAAGTTTCTAGGAAGTGAGAAGAAGAAGATTAATTCTGTGAAGCAATGCTTGGTTGAGTTGAAAGATTTCAAACAAAAAGATGGTGAATCCATTGAAGGATACTATGATCGTTTGAACGAACTCATCTACAAATGCAATTGTTATAGAATCACAAGGTCAACCATGGAATTCAATCTCACATTCATTATGGGACTTTGTAAGGAATGGAGGAGTGTTAGCATGATGGTGAAAAATTAGTGAAGTTTTGATAATTCAACCTTGAATGATCTATACAACTTATTAAAGACTCACGAAGGAGAAGTTAATGAAATAGTTGAGGAGGAAAAAATGAGTCTGGGAGGTCCACTAGCTTTGGTTTCGAAATTTGTTGAGAAGGAGACACTTAAGAAAGAGGATTCAGATGAAGAAGGATTTTTGATGAATTCGGATGATGAGGCTGTTGCTTTTTACTCTGACAATAGAGTAAAGAAGTTTTTCAAGAAACCTTTTAATCCAAAGTCGAAATCAAATGATGGTAAAGGAAGTTTTGTCAAAAAAAGCTATGAGTAATGATAAGAAAAAGGTCGAAAAAAATGATGTGAAGGCTGATGTTGCAAAAGTCAAAAAGAAGCTCAAAGGTGACTCTGGAATCGATTTTCATTATTGCCACGGTGCAAATCACATGGCTAATGACTGTATACTTCGAAAGAAGGATGAAAAGAAAAACAAGGTGAAAGACGAAGCATACTATGTTGAACGTCTAGAGGAGGTTAGAGCAAGAGCTAAGGGAATGTCTTTGGTTGCTAGAGGTGAAGGTGAAGACGAAGGAACTTATCAAATATGGTCATCTGGATCAGATGATTAGGAGATGCGTAATCGTACGCATGGAGCAATGTATGCAAAGTTCGAGGAAAAAGATGAAGAAGTGGTGACGGGTCATTTTTTCAGGACCAAGAGTGGAGATAAATCACCAATGACTACCAAGGTATGTTCTATTCTTCAATCTTTTTATATTCCTTTACAAACATATGATTCTGAGATAACTGCTTTTGATGATATTGTTGCTTATTTTGATACTCTTGTTGTGTCTGCAAGTATCGAGGCTAAGAAATATAGTATACAATTGCTAGAGACTCAAAAGTTGTTGGATTCGAAAAGAGGGAGGGTTGAGTATCTAGAACTTCAGTTGAAAAATATTAATTGTGATAGGGAAAATTTAAATAATGATGTAAGGATGTTGTTAGCACAAAGAAACATATATTGTAATTCTGCTAAACGTCTTTATACGAAATTAACTGCATTGCATCATTCATCTGATATAAGCAAAGAACAACATAGGAAGTTATTACCTTTCCTAGCTTACAAAAGAGAAAAGGTTGATATCATATCTTATGACTATGAAAAAACCATAGCAGAATTTGACAGGGTTCCTGATAATCGATTTGCTTATGGTATTATTAAAATAGATGAATATCTTGATGCTGATGAATTTGTTGAAACTGTGAAGGACACATTAACCAAAAGTGAACAAATAAATTTTTTGAAAAGAATTGAAAATTCGAAATCTGACTCTCAATCTAATTTCGCTGATATCAATGATAATTCTGATAATTTTAGCGAAATCAGTGAAATTGAGGAAGAGGAAAGTGTTGATTGTTCTCATTTTTCTATCATTAATGTCACATCTAAGTCTAAAGGCAAAGAAATATGCAATGATTTGATGGTTAAGATTGGCACTGAAAAACCCTCTACTTCGAAAGTTTTTGATTTTGATCATGTGAGTGTCAGAGATAGTCAAACTGATACTAGTGATGATGAGGACGAGAATGAGGTTTCGAAAAAATTCAAAGTCAGAAAATAATGATTTGAAAGAAACAAGTATTCCTCGAGTTGTTGTTGATCAAGTGTATGGAGATACTGAAAATTTCGACAAAGTGATGACTGAAAAAGTGCTCATTATCTTGAAAAAAAATACGGTTGTGTATCCAAATTTCAAGTGTGCTGATGATATCATCTTTCCTAATGAAGTATTTGTCACTACTGGGAATGTTGATAACATTAAACCGAAATTTAACAAGATGGTTGAAGAAGATAACAAGAATACATCAGATAAAGGATTCTTTTCAAATCAAAGCACTGTCGAAAATAATCTCACAAAGAATTCCAACATTTTTCAAAGACAAAAACCACAATGAAAATGGGTTGAAAAACAACAATTTTCAAAAGAAGTTTAAAAGCAAAATGGTTAAAATCAATTCGCAAGATTTTAAGGAACTAATTGAGAAATTTTCGAAAGAAAATGGAATTTCGAAAAGACAAGCAAGAAAGAATTTTTTTTGGAAAGTTGTGGATAATCGTAAGAAACCAAATGATTTGACAAAGAAAATGATTGAAAACAAAGTGTCTAAATCTGTTAACACAATGTCTTCAACAAATTCAGATATTAAGAAAAATCTCGCTCAAACACAAAAGTTTTTCTTAAAATCATTACCATCAGAAAATTCTATGAAGTTTAACTCTCAAACGACCAAATCTTTGTCAAAGAATCTTAATCACCAAGTTCACACAAAGAAGTTTCCTACATCTCAATCATCAAGGAATTTTAGAACCAACAATCAACAAAGGTTTTCAAAAAATCATTTTTCAAAACAAAATTCTTTTACACAACCTTCATCATATTTTCAAAATCGATTTTCTCCGAAATCAGGTTTTAAATCAAATGGTGCAAATCGAAAATTTGAAAATGTTGGAACAAAACAAAATGTAAAATTCACTCCACAAAAACCAAACTTTCCAAATCCATCTGTGAAACAACCTTCGAAAGTTTCATACATTAAGGGTCATTCAGATATGAACAACATAGATCATTGGCTTGAAGGCAAAGGCAAAATCTACCAATCTGAAAAATTTTCTCAACAACAAATCAAAGATGCCTATGATAAATATTTGAATGAATCTTCAAGTGGAAGTACTTCTTCGAAAGAATCTAATCCGCCTGTTCAAACTTGGAGACCAATTTCGAAAGTGAAGAAAGTTGAGAATCTAACTGAGAGGAAAAAGGCGAATGTCAATGACAATCCTAAATCTTCGACAGTTTATGTTTCTGCGCCTTCAACTCATGATGTGGACTTAGTTGATAGTTTCAAATCAAAAGTTTGAAATTGGGTCTTAACTTCAAATTTACATTCTATATTTCAAACTAATCACCAAGGACCCAAACAACCTTGGGTACCTAAATTCTTCCATTAATTGCAGGTATTGTGTGATGAGCAATATGAAGAAAAATGGTATATAGATAGTGGTTGCTCACGTCACATGACTGGAAAGAAGGAAAATTTACGAGACTTCAGGAGTTTAGATAATGCAGGAGTCGTGAAGTTTGGAAACAATCACAAATGTCAAGTGAAAGGTTACGGTAAAGTCACGAATGGGAAGTTTACCGTCAACCGAGTTGCTTATGTCGAAGGTTTTCAACATAACTTGATAAGTGTTTCACAACTTGTTGTGGGAACTGGCAATCAAGTAGTGTTCAATGAAGAAGGAAGCATTATTTCAAATGTCGAAACAAAAGAGGTTTTGTTAAAATCTAAGAGACATGGTGATATGTTCACTCTTAACATTAAACCAATTGTTGGGAAACCTTCAGTGTGTTTACTTTCGAAAGCTCCATAAGATGTTAGCTGGTTATGGCATCGAAGGCTATCTCATCTGAATTTTCGAAATCTAAACAAGTTGGTGGTAAATGATCTTGTCTGAGGTTTACCTGTTTTAAAGTTTGACAATGATACTTTATGTGCAGCTTGCGAACAAGGAAAACAACATCGTTAAGGACATCCAATTGTCATAGATTCGAACATTGTTAAACCGTTGGAACTTCTTCATACTGAATTATGTGGACCATCAACTGTTGAAACACTCAACAAGAAACGGTACCTTTAGTCATTATTGATGATTTTTCACGATTCACTTGGGTTTATTTTCTCAAGATAAAATCTGAAGTAGCTCAAAAAATGATTGATTTCATCAAGCAAATAGAAACAAGCTTAAGCAAGCAAGTTCGAGAAATCAAGTGTGATAATCATTCTGAATTTAAGAATAATGTTCTTGATTCGTTCCTAACGAAAAAAGGAATTTCACATAATTTCTCTTCACCATCAACACCAAAACAAAATGGTATGGTTGAAAGACGAAATTGTTCTCTTTGTGAAGCAGCAAGAACGATGCTCACATATGTGAATCTTTCTCAATATCTTTGTGCTGAAGCAGTTTCTATAGCGTGTTTTACTCAAAACCAATCATTCATTCATCGTCGTTTCAATATTACTCCTTATGAAATTATCAATAACCGAAAACCTAATGTCAAATTCTTTCATGTTTTTGGTTGCAGGTGTTTTATTATGAATCTCAAGGAAAATCTTTCGAAATTCCAATCTAAGGCTGACAAAGGAATATTCCTGGGATACTCACATAATTCGGTTGCATATCGAGTGTTGAATAAACGAATGAGAAAAGTGGAAGAAACATTTAATCTCACATTTGATGATTATTACATTATAAGAGTTGAAAAGTGCTTTGAGCAACAACCAATTATTAATGAATCAAATGATGCCTCTACAAATGATACTACGACATATTTTAATTATGATTTAAATTTTGGAGTTCCTGATAGGGCTGCTGATGTTGAAGTTAATGTCGCGGACAATCGAATATCTGAAGCATCAAATCATTCTAATGATTCGACATTAATACAAGAAAATTTGGATTTACACTCAGCAACGAATTCTGCTAGAATTGGCGAAAGTATGCTAAATGATCAAGTGGAGGGGGAGCACTTACATTCAACTTATCAAGTTAAGGAGGAGCATTCTTTCGAGGGGGAGAATAGGAGAATGGATGGTAATGTCGAGGGGGAGCATCAAGATGATAATAATGTCGAGGCGGAGCATATTGATACAAATATGTCGAATGTGAATCAAACTGAAATTTTTCTTGACTCAAATGATAATTTTTCTGTTACGGGTTCCGAAAATGATGAAATGTATGAAGATGCACCATTGGATATTGATCCAACATATCCACCACTAGAAAAATGGACACGAAATCATCCAAAAGAACAAGTCATTGGAAATCCACAAGATGGAGTATTGACAAGAGCTCAAATTCATGCAAAGAATGATGTACTTAATGCTCATCAAGAGTTTTGCATGTTTAATGTCTTCATTTCAAAAATTGAGCCTAAAACAATTAAGGTTGCAATGGAACACTCATATTAGGTTATTGCTATGCAATCTGAACAAGCTGAATTCGAAAGAAACAAGGTTTGTAGATTAATTCCTAAACCAGAAGATGTTTCAATTGTTGGTTTAAAATGGATTTTTAAAAGTAAAATCGACAAAGATGGAAATATTGTTCGAAATAAAGCTAGGCTTGTAGTTAAAGGTTATTCACAACAAGAAGGTATCGATTATGAAGAAACCTTTTCTCTTGTTGCAAGACTCGAGGCTGTTCGAATATTTTTAGCCTATGCAACTCACAAGGATTTCAATGTATATCAAATGGATGTTAAATGTGCTTTTCTTAACGGTGAACTTGAAGAAACAGTTTACGTTGAACAACCTCCATGTTTTGTAAATGAAGAGTATACTGATCATTGTTATATTTTAGATAAAGTTGTTTATGGGTTAAAAAAAGCACCAAGAGCATGGTATGTAACTCTTACTAATTTCTTAAAACAATCGAAATTTAAACAAGGATCAGTTGATCCCACTTTATTTAGAAAGAAAGTTGGGGATCATTTAATGCTTGTTCAAATTTATGTTGACGATATTATTTTGGCTCTACTGACCCTGATTTGTCTAGTGAATTCGAAAGTTTAATGAAAAGTCAGTTTGAGATGAGTATGATGGGGAAGATTAATAATTTTATGGAGTTAAATATTCGTCAAAGCAGAGAAGGCATCTTCATTAATTGTAACAGCCCGGATCTCCAGGTATCTTTTATGCTTATATTTTTGGAGTTTTGTGAGGGGACTCGGCGAGTTGGAGCTCAAACTCGCCGAGTTGGATCGCGGTTCAGGACGCGGGTTCGCGCCCGGACTCGACGAGTCCAAGGAATGGACTCGGCGAGTCCTCGCTGTTTAATGAAACCCTAAATTCCCGGTCCTAAGCCCTATTTAAAGGACCTTATGGCCCTTCATTGCGGCTACCTGGGTCTTGAGAGCACCAAAGTAGCTGAGGGATTCGTGTGAGTGAGATAAGAGGCTATTGTTCACCAAATTTGTGTGTTTTTACAAGAAAGGAAGAGGAAATTCAAGCTAGAAGAGTTGGGGAGCTGGGATCTTCTTTCATTTCATTTGAGGAGGCTTCTTAAGGTATCATTCAGAGCTCATTTCCGTATTTTTGTTGATTTGGTCAAATATAGGGTTTCTTCATGCCTTATTTGCTTTGTATTGGAAGTGTGAGAGGTCCCATGGGGTTATGGTGCTTAGATCTGGACCTTAGTAGGTCCAGAGAGTCCCTAATGTCATGCTTTATGTCCTCCCTTTTTGGGTTGGAGGCTAGGGTTGTCATTTTAGAGGTTATTTCTCCAAAAAGAGCCTTGTAGGTGTTGTATGGTAACCAAGATATGGACTTTACGTGATGAATAAGCTTAGGAGGGCCAGATCTATGAGTGGATGGAGCGGATCTGACCTCAGAAACTAGTTTGAGTTGATGCATGGCATGGACTCGCCGAGTCTGAAGAATAGACTCGGCGAGTAGCATGAAGATTGTCCTTAACCACTCAGCGAGTGGTCCTGCCGAGTTAAGGGTCGACTCAGTGAGTCAGGGAGAGTTAGTGAGGGTTGATAGTTGGACTGAGTAGAGCTGGGACTCGCCGAGTTGTCCTTGAGACTCGGCGAGTCGAGTTGTGGTAGCCCCGCGATTCATGCCAGGTGGAACCCGTCGAGTCAAGGGAGTACTCGACGTGTCAAAAGAGAATCTTAGAGAGTTGGTGAATATGTATAGACTCGCCGAGTCGCACTAGTGCACTCGCCGAGTCCGGTCAAAGTTGACCGTTGACCGTTGACCAGAGTTGACTTGATAGGGGTAGTCAGCCTTAGTGGTAAAAGTGTTAATTAAGAGATATATGATGTTATAGGAGGATTATAGCTCGGAGGATCGAGCACGAGTGATTTCCAGGATTCGCGAGTTACCGGGATACACGAGGTGAGTCTTCTCACTATACTTTACCTTGAGTAGGTAATCAGAGTTATGTGTCAGAGTATGTGTATGTTATGTGTATGCTATGTGTTGTACTGCATGATGTCTATGTGATTTATGTTGTGCATGTTTATAGAGTTGGAACCGGAAGGTTCCCAGAGTTAGAACCTGAGGGTTCACAGAGCTTGGGTGCACGGACCCATAGAGTTATAGCGTCGAGTGGCTAATATATGTTTATGTGGTATTTTGGGGAACTCACTAAGCTTTGTGCTTACAGTGTTAGTATTGTTGTTTCAGGTACTAGCGATGACCGTGGGAAGGCGCCGGCTTGATCTGTACACACGCATGGGATTTTTGATATATATATATATATATGATCTTGGGATTTTGTATGATGTGAATTGGGATTTAAACTTAATGTTTTTATGAAAATTAAATGAGAAATGTTTTTAAAATTTGCGAAAAATTATTTGGAAGTTCACGGTGTTACATTAATCAAAGAAAAATACACCAAGAATTTGTTTTAAAAGTTTGGATTGATGAATAGCACAAAGTTAAGAGTACCAATGGTGGTTGGAACAAGAATTACACCTTCGTTAGATAAACTTGCTGTTGATCTTACTTTATACAGGAGCATGATAGGTTCGTTGCTTTATCTTATTGCAAGTCAATCTAATATCATGTTTTCTTTTTGTAATTGTGATAGGTATCAAGCAAATCCCAGAGAACCTCACCTAACTACAGTGAAAAACATCTTTCGTTATCTCAAAGGAACAATTTCGTTAGGATTGTGGTAGTCTTCGAAATCAGGCTTCTTCATTCAAGCATTCTCAGATTCAGATTTGGGAGGTTGCAATCTTGATTGAAAAAGTACAAGTGCAGATGTCAATTATTGGATGGGAAGCTTGTTAGTTGGCAGTCGAAAAAGCAAACTTGTGTTGCAATTTCAACTGCTGAAGCAGAGTATGTTGCGGCTGCTGCTTGCACTTCTCAAATAATATGGATCCAAAGCCAATTGCATGATTATGCAATAAATATGAAAAAAATTCCATTGTACTGTGATTCACAAAGTGCGATACGCATATGTCATAATCCAGTACAACATTCAAAAACAAAACACATTGCTCTTGATTATCATTTTATAAAAGATCACGTGGAAGATGGAAATGTCGAAATTCATGTTGTAAAAACAAATGGTCAGTTAGCTGATATCTTTACAAAACCTTTGGATGAAAAGTCATTTGTTCAAATTTTAACAGGGTTGGGAATGATAGAAGCAAATTTTGTTCCAGGAATAATTTTGAAATAATGAAAAGATGGTGTTGCGGAAAAATGTCGATTCAGTGTTCATGGTTAATCATTCAGAGGTTACTGTTCATATTCAGCGCTTCGACACGCTTCTATTTCAACATCTAGAATGAAAAACTTTCGCGAGTTTGGTACATTTAAATTTTCGTTATTTTTTCTTCCTTCTGTCGAAAATTTTTGGAAACCACAAAAATATTTTTGTTATTTGTTATTTCATTTTTGAAAAATCAAAAACCACAAAAATATTTTCGTTATGAGTTTTTTGTTTTCGAAAAATTCAAAAATACCAAAAAGATTTATTTTGTTAGTTATTTCTTTTCGAAAAATACAAAATCACAAAAATATTTTTCTTTTATTTTCAAAAATATAAAATCCAAAAAGATTTTTGTTGTTTGTCGTTTGTTTCTGATTCGTTTTTACAGATTTTAATGAAGATTTTCATGAATCATGCTTACAGTTCTAGGGTCAAGTATTTTTTCGAAAACCTTTGAACTAGTTTGGCTGTCCCTAGAAGCATGCTGCTGCATGTCGACCCAAGCCTCCATTGAGTCAATGTGTATTTTCGAAAGCCTTAATGAAATTTTTCATTACGAAAATTTCTTCCCAATCAGGCTGTATTCACATTAGTCCCTGAGTTGTCTTACTCTTCTCAAAGGAGTTAAGAGTTTACTGCTTGGTCCATACATAGCAGAGGTACAATCGCTTCGAAAACCAAACTTTTTCATCTAAAATTTCTATGCACAATCACACACAAAGACATATGTCGAAGAGATCTTTGATCGAAACCAATCAAGATTTAGACCTATCAACAATCTGTGTTTATGATCTGGATTCATGAGGTCGTGGTGATAGTGAAACCCAAAATTTTGGAAATTTTTTAAGGAATTAACGGGGAACATTGTTCTAGATTTTCATGAAACAATTGTTTTAGTACCAATTTTTCGATACTTAAAATCATATTTGATGAGTTATTAAATAAACTTGAAGATCGATTAGATCTTTGTAACAGGTAGTGCGAAGAACATAAAACAATAAACAAGACAAGATTGAATCACAATTTGTCGAATGATTAATTCAAACAATCATCAGCAGAGCTTGACTAAGAACTTCCGCTGTAGAGGATTTAGGGTTACGAGAACGATAATAAAACTTCTTTGATCAATCTATTCTATCTTTTCTATCGTCCTCCTAAGATGCATGCAAGCACCTATATTTATAATAAACCCTACTATACTCACGGATGGACAGGCCCATACCGGAGATACAAAAACGGACTAACAAACGAGCCCAATAGACGCAACATACAAAACATGACCCAACAATCTCCCCCTTTGCGTGAAATTGGAGCGAGACTACTTCTTCTTCTTGCTTGGGCCAGCAGCGGGAACTTTCTTTGTGGTGTCAAACAAACGAGTGATTAGCGAAAGAATCGTCTGTCTGAACCGAATGTACCAGTGTATCATGTCATCGAAGTATTTGACATCATCCGCTGAGTTTTGCTTGCATCTATGGATGATCCCCAAAACATGCTCTAAGCAAGCAGTAGTGTACAGATGTTTGTCAGCCAAGGCAAAAAGACATTTCTGCCCTTCGTTCCTGGTGAACATGACCGAATTCCTTCTCGAGTCAATTTTGCCCATCTGCATTTGGTTCAGATCACTGGCTGAGCCAACAGGAGATATTGTTGGTTTCTTCTTAAATACGCTTGCTATCTCCTGATCCATCAGCGCAACTTCCATGATGTAGCACATGAGCATCCTCTTGAAATGGTCGATGATCGGACCGTATTCAGCTTCATTGGTTAGAAGGATGTTGTGCAAGATTATCCAATCATGGGGATTGAGGTTCGGAAGATCTGCAAGAGAAATGGCATGTTCAGTTTTGGCAGATCCCCGAAGTACCTTGAACCGAATGTTGATGAAGTTTCCTTCACTGTACGGCTTCAAGACCCGAACGTTTACAATTTTCTGAGCGCTCCAAGTCTGATATTGAGGATGAGCGGCCTTCAGATAAAAATTGATCAAGTCCCGATCAACCTGTGGATGAGGATGAGGGAACTCTGAAACGTTGGCGAAGGCGTGAAAGATGAACGCCTTTCGGGTCAGAGGCATGTCGAATTGAGAGTCAACAGTGTTGGAACAATCAAGTGATATTACAGGTTCCAGCCACAAGATACTTGGAGTGTCGATGGCTTCTTTTATCATCCTCTCGAGACTCCAAGCAGGAAAAAGAGTTTTCCTACTCTCAAGAAGGTCGTGGGCTTCCTTCTGTTTTCTTTCTGCTTCTTCAGCTTCTCTAGCCACATGAGCACTGATATCAGCATCATCATTTCGACGTTTTCGCTTTAAAAGATCAGCGATAGTCTCTTCATCTTCATCTTCTTCCTCAGCAATGTTCTTGCCTTTATCTTTCACACCAGAACCGGAGGCTTGGCCTACTGGAGGAGGTTCGGTTGTGTGAGTTGCCTTTGAGGATGGAGGTGGTTGAGACATGGAGTCCTTCTCTCCCCATTGTTTCGGAATGGACACGAAATCAAGTATCCCTTCAAGTTTGCTTAGCAGGGCAAGGGCTGGAGCGAGTTTCTCTGCAAGGTCACGCCTCACAGTGTAGTTAAGGATGGGATCATGTGCTTCGAGGATGTTGGAGATGGCAGAGTGGACATCCGAAACACACGACTTTATCACCTCCCTTTCGGACCGAAGAGAGTCAATCTGTTGCTGAGAGTGAGAGAGTTGAACACTCTTGACCTTCAGAGCAGTGGTCTTCTTGGCCAGAACATCCATCAAAGAGTTCTCAGCAGCCAAATCTTCTTGTAGCTTCGATAGACGCTCGTCAATGGTTGCACAAAATGCTGAGTTGTCGTCGGAAAGCATTTGACGAAATGAAGCGAAGGACTTCAACTCAGTTGAGACAGACGTTGTCAACTGTTGAACAATTGGTTCCAACGTAGTCTTAGCAACATTTGCACTCTCCTGTAAAGACTATAATAGGACGGAGGCATCAGAAAATAGTTTATCGACTTTTTCGGTTGCATCCTGACAAGCTTTTGTTGAGTCGTCGATGGCGGAGGTTGCAGAAGCAATGGAATCTTGCTGAGCCTTTGAGAAAGCATCAACAATCTTCTGAACTGCATCTTCAGAAAGGGATGACTGAGTAGTGGAAGAGGAGGCGATGAGCAAGTCAATCTTATCATGAAGCTCCTTGAGATGTCGCTTGGTTACGGGAGCATCGTCATCGTCATCACTCTGAACTTGAAACGGACTGTAGTAGAACGAGTCAAACGTCATATCCTCTCCGCCAAGGAGTGGTTCTTCTCCTTCTGAAGCATGATCAGGAGAGGGTGGGGGTGGTGAAGCTGGTGGAGCTGAAGTGTGAGTAGGTTCGGGTTGGGTTGTTTTGGGCGTTGATGTAGGTTCGGGCGCTTTTATGGTTTCGGGTGCTGGAGTAGGTTCGGGTGCATCAGTATGAACCCCCGTATAACGTCTGCAGTGGATGTTGTGGTTGCTTCGGTGAATATTGGTGTTGGTATGGGGATCGAAGTGGATGGTATTGAAGTAGTGGAAGTTATTGGGGGAATAGAAAAAGGAATGGTTCTAGGTGGAGAATTAATGGGAGAAGTAGAGACATGAACTTCTGGTGTAGGAGATCTGGGTGGAGTGTTGCCACGTGGAGATTCGTCAGAATCCAAACTCTCACCCTCAGACTCGCTTGAGGAGGAAGCGATGATCAACTTTCGCTTGGGCTGAGTTTTTCGGCGCTTTTGCTGCGGAGACTGAGCAGCCTTGGTTGGTTTCCTCTTCTTTGGAGAAGGGCCTTTAGCCCCTTTTGCCACCTGTTTCCCTTTATCAGCCTTCTTGCCTCTTGGAGCAGGCTTGTCGACGTCATGAATGGACTTCAACATCTCCGGAGTGAGATCCCTTGGACCAGAACGCTTGAATTCTTTGTATGTTCTGATAATCCGGCTATCAGCAGGAACGTCGCCATACATAGTTTCCGGAATTGAACCGTTGAATGGAAACTTGGAAGCGTCCGAGACAATGATCTTCGTGGTATGGAATGTACCAATCGAAGACATTAGAGCACCAGCGACAATGGGGACTTGGTACTTGTCCATCACCCATTTCGTGATCAAGGTCTAGAACCTAGCGTAAGAAACCTCTGAATGCCTGGAAGTAGAGGGGAGACTCTGGATGAGCTGTTGCCATAGAACAGACCCATAATCTACATTGATGCCATTGTAGATTCCATACATTATTGATAAAAATAACCGACTGGCACCATCAGATCCAACACTTCTTTCAGAAAGCCCTTTGAATAGAAAAGTGAACATCCCGTTCCACTGTGGAGGTAGGGACGATTTCTTGAACTTCGCGACTGAAGTAAGCACCTCCGTATAACCCATATTGTAAAACATGTTGAACAAGTGCCCCAGTGGAATCGTCTCAGGGTTAACCCTCGTAGAATCAACTTCAAACCCTAACAGGGAGCAAAACCTTTGCTTTGAAATTGAGGCTTTGTGCTGAAAAACATCAAAGAAGATTCTGTCAACAGCCTTGTCATAATGAGCAGTCGCAAAGATTTGCGACAATAACTCCATCGGAACAGATTCAGCCCTTGTAAGTGCAGGAGCGATCGGAGAAAACTTCAAGCACTCAATAATGGGGAACATGAAGGCATCGTAAGCTTGAGGAGTTAAATCAATGATGAGGATTTGTTGTGGGCGAATGGGTAGTATGTGGGATGTTGCATGAACAGAAGAAGAATCTGCCATTGCTTGAATAGAGTGGAGAAGATGATGAACAGGCAAGTATTAAGGAATTTTTGCTCTCTGGAAATTTTGATTGCGGTAAAGAGGTAAATGAAGTATTATGTTGCCTTTTATATTGGGGATTTAGGAGAAAGAAAGATCTTCCCAAATCTTCAATTGAAAATCGAAGAATTTTCCGGAGTTGACTGATGCGTGACAGTTGGGGTAGCCGATAATCACGCGTGAGAGAGAGTGTCAGACCCCTAAAAACACGCCTCCCATCAAGCGCCGTTTGGATATGAACCGTTTCCGATTCACACACGCCCCTTCTGCGCCATTTGGAGATGAGACGGTTCCAATTTGCACGCTTTCCCTTTGGCGCCGTTTGAAATCAAATCGATTAGACTCCCGCCTGAGTCAGCAAGGCTTCATCTTATCCCTTTAAATTGTAACGACATCTTTTGAAAAATCCCCCACGTGGATTAAATTCAACCACAGTCTTTAATCAACTATTAATCCAATGAAAATGCCTGTAATTATTAGAACATGAATTTTGGAAAATCAAAGATTTTCGTGCTAAGAGTGTAAAAGAAAAGAAATAAAGCAATACTTTTTAGGAAAAAATGTGATGTCAATAAAGACACGAAACAAATGATCTCGGGCACGAATCTCTTCCTCCAAAGTCAAGAGAGACCTTAAAGTGTTTGTTTGGTTTCCCGTTGAATAACGATCAAACACTTATTAAGAAGTGTTGAAAGGCTCCTTTTAACTAGGCTTATAAGGGTGGCTTTCTCTTCGATTCAACATTCCTAATCTTGATATAAGATAGAAAGTGAACGAAGTACTTGTGAGACCGGTGTAGTCTGTTGAACAAGTAGGTTGGGAATAATTTAAACTGGCTAGGAATATAAAATCTAAAAAAAAATTAAAACTGGATCCCAAGGGAAGAAATGTTATTGGTTGTAACAATTTCATAGGAATCACACAAAAGAAAATTTTGAGATAGCATTAAGATACGCCCGTCAATTCAATGGTGAAAACTAGAGCAAATTAATTGGTCACCGTCAATTCGTATTGGGTATTGAATTTTGGGTTTCACTTAGCTCGTAGTGGCACGAAACTAAGATCATGAACACAATTATTGTGTAACCATAAACCTCAGTGGTAATTTCTGAGAGTCTCAAGGGTTACGTTTGTGAAACGAGTGTGATGGAGAAAAGAAATGTAGATGGTGTAAGAAATCAAAGTACCTCTGCTGCGAAAAATAGGACCAAGCAGAAAACTCTTATCTCATGTGATAAGAGAGTTAGGTAGCTCATGATTAGAATAAATATGATAGCCTAATTGGGAAGACAAGGTTTGTGTATACCAAGTCATTAAGGCTATTATTCAGAATCAGGTGAGGCTTTGGACACATACAGCAACATGCTTCTAGGGACACTTAGCTAATGTCAACAATTTCCCCATAAACGAACACACAAATAAAATTAAAGCCAAAAAGAAAATAAAGAATAAAATATTTTTGGAGTTTTTGATAATAATAAAAAAAAAAACAAAGAAATTTTTTTTTGGAACCGAACCCGAGCGTTCGGTCTATTTTGGTTGTGAAAATCTTTGGAACCGAACCCAAGCGTTCGGTCTATTTCGGGTGAGAAAATTTTTGAAACCGAACCCGAACGTTTGGTCTATTTCAGTTACCAAAGAAAATAGATTTTCAAAAAGAGAATAGTTTTGACAATAAGAGAAATGCATTTGGAACAATGATACAAAAGATTTACAACCAAGAAAACTACCTTTGATTGAGGAGCGAAAACCAGATGATTCAACCGAACCCGAGCGTTCGGTTCATTTCGGTACATTAGTGCAAGACCCGAACCCAAACGTTTGGTCTATTTCGCTTTTTACGTTTGAGTATGAGTGGTAATTTTTGGTACGGACTCCGATTCCATCATGCCTAGCCCTTGTAGAATTTTGTTAAACGATGCTTCAGGAAGAGCTTTGGTGAAGATGTCAGCCAGTTGATCAGTGGTTCGAACAAAATGAATTTCGACGTTCCCATCTTCCACATGATCTTTAATGAAGTGATACCTCAATGCTATGTGCTTGGTCTTGGAGTGTTGCACTGGGTTATGACAGATCCTAATTGCACTTTCAGAGTCACAATATAGTGGGATCTTTTTCATATTGAGTCCATAGTCCCGAAGTTGACTTTGGATCCAAATCACTTGAGAAGTACACGAGGCAGCTGCAATGTATTCCGCTTCATCTATAGACAAAGACACACAAGTTTGTTTCTTTGATTGCCAGCTAACCAACTTCCCGTCAAGGAATTGGCAGCCTCCCGTGGTGCTTTTCCTGTCTAGTCCACAACCTCCAAGGTCTGCATCTGAGAAGGCTTGAACGAAGAAGCCTGAGTTGGATGGATACCATAGGCCTAAAGAGGTAGTTCGCTTGAGATAACGGAGTATGTTCTTCACTGCAAGCATATGAGTTTCACGTGGATTCGCCTGAAATCTAGCACAGTAGCATACAGAGAACATTATATCAGGCCTGCTAGCAGTAAGATACATCAGAGAGCCGATTATCTGGCGATATAGCGTAATATCAACTGTTGGCTTATCCAAGGATGGAGTGAGCTTGGTGCCGAACGCCATTGGAACTTTAACCTTCGAATCTCCCATCATGCCAAATTTTGCAAGGAGAGTCTTTGTGTAAGCCTCCTGATTAATAAAGATGCCTTCGGGTCCCTGTCTAATATTTAAACCAAGGAAAAAGTTAATTGGACCCATTGAGCTCATTTCAAATTTAGTCTCCATCAGCTTTCTGAATTCAGCCGTTAAGCTAGGATTCGTTGAGCCAAAGATGATATCATCGACGTAAATTTGAACAATCATAAGGTGGTTACCTTCCTTCTTACGAAAGAAGGTTGGGTCAACCGAACCTTGTTTGAATTTGGACATCTTTAAAAACTCGGTAAGCGTTTCATACCAGGCTCTCGGAGCTTGTTTCAGTCCATATACGACTTTGTCCAAAATGTAACAATGATTAGGGTACCTTTCATTTATGAATCCAGGAGGTTGCTCCACGTACACGGTTTCTTCAAGTTCTCCATTTAGAAATGCACACTTGACATCCATTTGGTAGACTTCAAAGTTTTTATGTGTAGCATAGGCAAGAAATATTCTAACAGATTCCAGCCTAGCTACAGGAGCAAAAGTTTCTTCATAGTCAATTCCTTCCTCCTGACAGTATCCTTTCACCACCAAACGCGCTTTGTTTCGTATCACGTTGCCTTTCATGTCCATTTTATTTCTGAAGACCCATTTGAAACCAACAACTGAGGCATCTTGAGGAGCTGGAATGAGGCGCCAAACTTTATTCCTTTCGAATTCATTCAATTCGTCTTGCATAGCTTGAGCCCAATCGGAGTGATCAAGAGCAGTGTTAACTATCTTTGGTTCAACTTTTGAGATAAAGGAGTTAAACATACAGAATTCTACTTTTGAAAATAAGGAAGTTTGTTTTGCCTTAAGTTGTGATCGGGTCAGAACCTTTTCAGAGACATTACCGACAACCTGGGAGACAGGATGATTTCTGGTCCATTTGACAAGAGGAGGGTAATTTGGATCATAGGATGGATCCAATTCAGCGTTTACCAACTCTTCTAGTTCAGATTGACTGTCATCGTCATAAAGCATATCAACATTCTCCCCCTCAACAGATAAGCTTTCAGGTATGTCTTGAGTTTCTTGAGCTACAGGGGTTTCGGGCGGTATCGAGCTTTCGGGTGTTGACGCACCTTCGGGTGATGTAGCACTTTCGGGTGTTGTAGCACCTTCGGGTGTTGCTGATCGTTCGGGAGTAGCTTGAGAACTATCCTCCCCTCAACATGTGAACTCTTCTGTAATGAAGAAGATGGATCCTCCCCCTCGATTGAAGCATTGTGGTGTAGAGGTTCATTGGAACAAGATCCCCCTTCATTCATTTGTTTGGCAGCATCTTCGACGAGTTGCTTCAAATGATCTACTTTATTGTCTGCTGCACTGACTTCCGAGAGAGTAGCCTTTTCTGGTTCATCAAATAACTCGACAAACTTCTCAAATAGATTTGCGATCGAGGCTGTGACTTGGCCTGTTTGAGGAAAGATTTCTCCAACTGCGTCTTCGTTGGCCTTTAGCTTTTTGACATAGCTATCATCAAAAGTCACGTAATAAGTCTCTTCTATTTTTCTTGATCGCTTGTTTAATACCTTGTACGCTTTAGAAGTGAGAGAATAGCCCAGAAATATCTCTTCATCGGCTTTGACATCGAACTTGTTACGGTGTTCTTTAGAATTGAAGATGAAGCACCGTGAGCCGAACACGTGGAAAAATTTGACATTTGGCTTCCTGTTGTTGATGATCTCATAAGGAGTGAGAGTGAATCGCTTATTGAGATATGACCCGTTCTGCGTAAAACAAGACAAAGATCGGTTTCGTCTTTCGACAATCCCGTTTTGTTGAGGAGTGTAGGGAGCTGAGAAGTTATGACTGGTTCCTTTTTCGGCCAAGAATTCTTCGAATTCTTTGTTTTTGAACTCCAGTCCATTGTCGCTCCGGATGTTGCGAACGACTTTCTTCAGCTGTACTTCAACCTGCTTGATGAACACCTTTAGCTTGAGAGTCGCTTCAGATTTATGCTTTAGAAAGAACACCCATGTAAAACACGAGAAGTCATCAACAATGACAAGAATGTACTTGCTACCGCTGATGCTTTCGATAGATGATGGACCACACAGATCAATGTGAATTAACTCTAGTGGTTCAACAACTTTGGTGTTTATAATAGATGGATGACTTTGACGACTCTTCTTCCCCATTTCACATGCAGCACACAAATGTTCTCTATCGAACTTGAGCAATGGAAGACCTCAAACATGACCTCCAGTGACAAGTTTGTTGATGTCCTTAAAGTTGAGATGAGAGAGCCTTCGGTGCCACAGCCAGCTTTCGTCAGATTGTGCTTTGGATAACAGGCAGATAGCTGGATTCCCTTTGATGGGTTTGAGGTTCAGGGGAAACATTTCGCCTTTGCGCTCCGATTTGAGAATGACTCTTTTCATTTTCTTCTCAATTATTTCCGAATCCTCATCATCGAATGAAACCTTGAGACCGGTACCTCCAACAAGCTGAGATACACTGATGAGGTTGTGTTGTAGTCCTTCAACGTATGCAACCTTCCTAATCGTAAAATCACCATTTGTAATCATTCCATAGCCTTTTATGGTGCCAAAGGAGTTGTTCCCGAACTTGACATTTCCACCGTTTGAAAGAGACCGAAATTCCCTCAGCTTTTCCTTCCTTCCTGTCATGTGACGTGAGCAGCCACTGTCAATGTACCATTCTTCGTCAAACTACTCGTCACTAACAACCTGCAAAAATTAAGCAGATTTAGGAACCCAAAGTTTCTTGGGTCCACGTGAGCCTTTCACAGGAACAGGAATAGTAAGAGAGATGTCAACAAGATATGTTCTTTTTATTAACGTTGTTTCATCTTTCTTTTTAATGGTGAAAACCTTAATTTTATTGGGATTTGTTTCTTTTGGTTTCGATTCTGGTTTAGGTATTTGGACTCTGGGATTATTTTGATTTGTTTCAACTGATGAAAACTTTGATTTTCCTTTCATATCTGTTGATGATTTAGGTTTTTGAGTGCGAACAGAGTTGAATTTAGAAAGAGGTTGAGAGGAATTAGAAGAATTAGAAGAAGAGGAACGAGAGAAGTTAGACTGAGATGATTTCTTGGCTTGAGATTCTAAGTGACCCTTTTGTTTTTGATCATTAGTGGGACCGAACCTAGATCTTTGGTCTCTTTTGCTCTCGGAACCGAACCTCTACTTTCAGTAGATAGTGTTTTCTGAACCGAACCTTTGCTTTCGGTTGTCAAATTTTTCAGAACCGAACGTATCCTTTCGGTTGTTTTGACCTTCATAACCGAACCTCTCTCTTCGGTTGTTATGACTCTCGTGTGACCTAACAGTGTTTTTCTCTGACTTTAAATTTCTGTCATGACAAGAGAAATGGGCATTTTGAGATTGCCAGAACTATTTTCTTTCAGAGAGATTCTTCTTGTATCTCTGATTCCTTTGCTGTTTTTGATTTCTCACCTGCTTCGGCTGACGATGGACATTCGCTTTTTGTTTTTGCTTTCTTTCAGCTGATTCACTTTGAACTGATGATGTGTCGTTTGACGGAGTGACTTCTTTTGCTGATACTCCTTTTTCTTCAGGAACATTTTTTGTACCACTCGTACTTGGCACGTCGAAGCTATCAGGCTTGTTCAAAGGTTCTGGCACATATCTACCTTTGGTTTTCCATGAAGTCCTTTCTGACAGACCAACTGTTTCGTCAGCATTGTCGATAGGAGCAGACCAGAAGAACTCATCACAACCATCAGCATTATCTTCGTTTACAATAGCTGTAAGTTCGGCTGTCTGATGTTCTGTTACGCCTGTGACTTTATACATCTGATTTGGAGTTGTTCTCACTTTTTGGTATACAACAGCCTTTTCTTCAAGGATCGGGGACTTTTGTTGAGACAGACGAGCAAACTCCACAGAATTTTCTGAAATAAGATTTTTGTGGTTTTTGGGTTCGCTCTTGACAAACTCTGAACAGTCAACTGTGTCTTCAACAGAAATTTCACTCATATCATCGTCCTCATTGAGCTTAGATGCATTTTCAACATCAATTTTATTTTCTGAGCTCAGGTTGGCATTCAATGAGTCAAACTTATGTATGGTTTCGGTTCTTAGTTTTATTTTATCATTTTCATCCAAAAGATTTTTCAGCATGTCTTTATGGTCCTTGGACTTTATGAAAGATTCGATTTTGTCTAGACCATACATATATGTCGGATTAACATCCTTAGACGAAACAACACTTTCACAGTTATATGCTTCAGTGTCAATTTCATCCTCCTTAAACTCAAGGAAGGGCAAAATCATGCAATGAATTTTCTGCCCTATTTCACAGTTTAAATGAAGTTGAGTGATATTAGTGTAAAGACGCTTAGCTATTAAACAAAAGACATTTCTCTGTTTTAAAAGTTTTAAATTGTCTCTTTGTAAATAAATGTTTTCATCCTTGGATTTGATTAACTCTGACTCCTTTAGCTCGATCCACATCCTCCGTTCCTCACTCTTTGAAGATACCCTGCTTATTTGGTCAGTTAGGTTAGAATTGGTGACCCGTGTTTGTGTTAAACTACTGTCTAGATGAGAGATTCTTGAATTAACATTTTTTAATTCCTTTTCATATGAACTTTGTGGGACTTTGAATGAAACAAAAACTGATTGTACCTTCTTGATTAATTCATCAAGCTCGTTAAACTACACACTGAGAGGTTTTGCTGTGAAGCACAAGTCCTCTCGCTCCTTTGTGTCTTCATTCCCACCATCTGTGTTGTATCCCCTCATCTGAGACACGTCTGACACCATTAAACACTTTCCACCGCTCCCTTCACCTTTCGCAACATAGGCCTTTCCATGAGATGGCTTCCTAATCAAAACATGACCCAACAATATTTTTTTTGTCGTGATGAGTGATCTTGATCAAATGTTCGAAATCCACGACATTTGTTTCCTAATAGGATCCAGCTAAAATTTTGTTTTTCTGAATATGATTTCTGTATGGACATCATTCGTTTTTTGTGTCACACTAAAAGTTTTCCAAAGCATACTTGTCACTGACTACACTGGTCATATAAGTAATTTCGGTTGCAATTGATCACACTTATGTTGAATACTGAAATGTAACGAAATTTCTAACCACCCATAAAACCTTATACAAGAAGCCCTTTGATACTTCTTTACAAGTAATCGATTGTAATTCACGAGATACCACACAAGCAGTTGATTATCTCTCTTGATAATTAACGAAGTAATCTTTGCCCGGGATTTAACTGCCTTTATATCAAAATTTTATTTTTGACATCACAAATCCAATTTTTTTTATTGCTTCTTATCTTATTTCCTTGGCACACCGGCACTCACGAAATCCTTGAGTTTCTGAATACTACCAACTCAGGCTAATGATTTCGAAAATCTGGCATATGACTTCGCTTTTAAACCCAAAAGAGAAAGAGCTCAACCTGTATGCCGAAGGTTTTTGTTCTTATCTACTTGGTACTCACGAACAGTCTGAAGTGACCGTTTAACAACATGGTGCGAGTTTCAAGAATACTTTATCTAACGTGGCATTAATAACGGCTAGTGGTGCAATTTTCAAGGAGAGACGTGGCAAGTGCTTTGAGTAAATCGTTTGGTATTCATAGAGGATACATATAAAAGGAAATTGGTTTATTCTAAACACTTTACACGATCAAAATTCTCTCAGACGATTTAAGCCCTAATTGTCTCTGTTCTTCAAAGTTTTCAAAACCCTAATCAATGGCTGCTGCTCAAACTACTACCACTGAAGATGTTTCATCTCAGCCGATCATGAATCTTCAAAGCACTAATTACCAAGTTGAAGATGATGTTTCAGTATATCCTGATGAACTCAAGATGTTAATTGTTGTTCTTCAACACTCAGGCTTGTCAACTGCGATGTTCAACTCTTTTGATGTTCCCATGTCTTGGCTGTCAATGGCGGGTTCCAATGCAACTTATAGCAAGGCTATGGATGTCGTTACCTTTAATTTTGTAAACGCCAAGAAGATTCGTCTCACCAAGAAGCTATTCACTCAAATTCTTGAAATCCCTAATTCACCGCCGTTCTACAAGGTTACAAATGCTCAAGTCATCCATATGTTCAACGAGATGGGTCATCAACCACCTCTTGTGACATCCCCATTTTCACGGCCAGAAAAGACCGATTTGTTTATGCTTTGTTTTATAAATCAGAGTGATCGTTTAAAGAAAACGGTTGCAGAATTTGTTCCCAAAATAAAATATGATAACTATTTATCAAAACGTTTCTCAAAGAGAATGTATTTTCATTAAATAATAAAACCTCGGGATGTCATGTTCCGATACAGACCAAAAGCATAAACAATAATAAATAGACCTTACAACAGTTATTCATAACTACTGGCCTATAATCCAAAATCTCTCGTCAAGTCCACCAACTTATACTCTTGTGCCATTACCTGTAATGCAAATAAAACTGAGTGGGTCAGGCTTGGGAGCCTGGTGAGCATATGGGGTTTTCAACCCACAATAATACAATTATTATATTCAACCATCAAACAATCAACTCAATTACTCATCCCTATTATGTTTCTTAGGAGTTTACCCTAGGAATTCAACTACTCGTCATTCCTTTATTCCTAAGGATTGACCTAAGGAATTTACACAAACTTCCATTGCTACATAAGGCGCATCTGCCAACATTATCCTTTAAGCGCCTCTGCCAGGATTACGTCATACACTATGAGGCGCGACTGCCAGGTTTATGACATTCTCTTTTAGGCGCATCTGCCGACATTATCTTATAAGCGCATCTGCCAAGATTATCCTATAAGCGCATCTGCTATTGTTATGACAATCTCTATTTGGCGCATCTGCCAAGATTATCCTATAAGCGCATCTGCTATTGTTATGACAATCTCTATTTGGCGCATCTGCCAAGATTATCCTATAAGCGCATCTACTAGCATTATGACATTCTCTAATTGGTGCATCTGCCAATATCATTCTTAATCATCTTTCATACATCATCATTTTATCACATACCAACTATCTCATCTACCCATGTTGTACCCAACATATTTGTAGATATGGAATACATATACAGTTTAACTCATTTAAAAACTATATAAAACATTCATTCCATACTCGTCTAAAATAAACAACAATATATAAACACATAGCACGTATTTTATAACAAATACTTCATATTTATGTGTTGGAAGAACGTAACCACACACCCTCCCAAACATATACGTGATACATCCAAACAATACTTTTCACCAACCAACAATAACCCAATTACCCATTCCCGTTATTCTCAATTTATGTCCCTAAAACAACTAACACAAGGGACCTAGTCTAAGAATATTTCATCGGGGCGACAACACATGCTTCGGGGGTACCTCAGCAATATAAGTCAAATAAGGCAACCATGAGGGGGATGGAGTACAGCGAATGAACACCCAAGTTCATTAACACCTATAGGTGGCGAACCTGCTAATGTTTCCACAAAACTGTCTAGAATAGCCAGTGGTCGTCATCTAAACTCCGCTAAATGACTAAATCAAACAACAACGAGGCCTCTCATCTGTTTATTACTCACCAACTATCTACCCATGTTCTACCCAACATATTAGTAGATAAAATATACATTTTTATACATAGTTTTGAAAACCTGTATAGCATGCTTTAATCAACACGTAATCCACATAACAGATGAGGCATACACACACATAACACATATCTCATAGAGAATAAATCATATCTATGAGATAGAAGAGAGTGAATACACATTCACATATATAAACAACAATATACTATACACATAGCACGTATTTTATAGAAAATACTTAATATTTATGTGTTAGAAGAGAGTAACTACACACTCACCCAAACATATACTTAATACATCCAGACAATACTTGTATTATACCCGTGTTTATGAAAGGGACTATACACATGATACCTTATCAAATGAACACGTAATTCAAAAATAAATAATCCGTACTTCCGGATCTAAAACTAACCTCTTGATTTGATCCATACTCTCAGATCTAAAACTAATCTCTTGATCTGATCCATACTCTCGGATCTAAAACTAACCTTTTGATCTGATCCATACATCCAGATCTAAAACAAGTTTATCTCTTTATTCTTTTATCTCATGGTCCAACCCATATTTTATCACCTACTAACAACCTCATCTACTCATGTTCTACCCAACATATCTTTAGATACAAAATACGTATATAGTTTAACTCATTAAAACTTATATAATTCACCCGTTCCACAATCATCTCAAATAAACAACAGAATATTATACACGTAACACGTATTTCATAGAAAATATTTAATATTTATGCGTTAGAAGAAAGTGACCACACACTCACTTGATCAGAAGATGATCGGACAGCACTACGACTTGCAGAAGTAGTAATCCTCAGCAGATCTGGAAGATCTCTTCAAAAATCGAACTTCTCGCGGGCAGAGCTTCGGCTCGGGAACCGCACTTCTCGGGATCTTCGGGATCTCGGGACTTTCCTCGGGGCTCGAGAACAATACCGGGGCTTCGGGGTATTTCTGGCATGCAAATCGATGCAAAACGGGAGAGAGAAGAGAGAAAATAGCAACCCTAAACGTCTGGCCCTTCAAATCTATTTATAGGGAAAATTTGGCCCTTGCCACGTCGTGGAAAACTTGTTCCACGTCGTGGGCTTGGTCGTCGCTGCATGCGTCATCCCAAGTTGCATCTGGGGCCTTCCAGAGGTGTCAGGACACTTGCCACGTCGTGGTCTCTGACAGTTTTGGGGTTTCGCGCCCCGAACTTCAGAAATTCATAACTTTCGCATACGAACTCCGTTTTCGACGTTCTTTATATCGCCGCGAAGGTGAGATTATGCTCTACAACTCCCGTTTAGACTCCATTGGCTAATTTTGACTTTATTTTTAATATAATATAAGTATATTACTTATATATTATCTTTAGTAGGCCGGGACAGGAAAACTCCGTTCGAAATTCATAACTCCTTCATCTGAACTCCGATTCCGTCCGTCTTTCCGTCGTTGCACTACTATCGATGAGATCTTCAATTCTCATTTATATCACTAAGGATAGATATCTATCTACCTTAAATTTACTATCTACGTCGCGCTGGGTCGTGCCGGTTCTGTCGTGAAACTTCGACAGGTCATAACTTCTTCGTTATAACTCGGATTTTGGCGTTCTTTATATGCACAGAAACCTTGTGACATATACTACAACTTGGTTAAGATCAATCCTTCTAGATAATCTTCCATCAAAAAGTCATTTTTGATGCTTATCGTCTCTAAATTGACTAGCCCTAATCTACAGGCGTTACACCTCTTACCAAGATCAGTGACTTTAAGAAATCAAGCCACTGTATCCGGAACTTTTTCTTTGGTATTTACCTTCGATGCTTAACTGGTCGAAATGTAGGGCTTACCAAGGGCCGTATGGAAGTATATGCTATGGTGGTTGGTATATAATATGATCTGAATGCGGATTATGCTTTGCAAATGTGGAAGGAGTTTCTTAAAAGTGTCGAAAACACGAATGTGGTTCAAGGGATTTTGTGTGCTTGGTATTGGAGTTTGGTTCCACGTTATGTTTATGAGAAGGAAGGCATACAAGTTCTAGTTGATGAACCAAAAGCAAAATTTTTGACGTATCATTTTTAGAAGACAGTTAAAGATGATGTAGAGGTCTTTCCTAACATTGCAAGAATTCTGGATTCTATGCTTAAAAAGATAGATCCGTCGAATCCAATTTTGGTGGCATATTTGCAGACAATTAACCCTTTAGTGCAAACTGGTATTCTTTTCCAAGAAACTAATGAGGGGTCTTCCAAGAAATCGAAGAAGTAAAAGAAGGAAAATGAGGATATTCCCTTGAAGGAAATTCCTAAGAAGATTGTGGTTAAATCACCAAAGAAGCGTGTTAATGATAAAGTCCAAGCAAAGAAGAAAGTGGTCAAGCAAAGTGAAGTAAATACAACTGGTTCTCTGATGGAAGTTATACCTTCGAAATCAGGAGTGTTTAAGCTATTGAAGAAGTTGTTACACAGGTCCAGAGTATCTTCTAATGATCAGTCTTCTTTAATTCGAAAAGCACAATTGAATAGGAAGGGAGTACTTGTTCGTGAAATCGCAGCACTAGTTTCTCCATCATCAAAGAAAAGAAGAGTTGAATATGTTGCGAAACATATTGCTGATAAGAGAAAGAAGAGAAAGCTAGTCCTTCAAGAAGAGTCATCAGATATTGAAATTGTCCTAGAAACTCCATTGGGATCGAAATCTCCAACTCAAACATCTACTCCTACAATAGCTATTGTAATTCCACCCAAAGTTAGGGTAACTAAGTCAGTTACTGAGGAGGTCCCCACTTCAGGCATTACTACAAACGTATCTGATACGGGTGCAAATGTCAACATGGGTGTTGATAACAGGATGTCAGCTACTTCTCAAGGTATAATTACTTCATCTACTTTCGAACCCACCTCTGTCATCAATAATTCTCTTCCACCATTTATTTTAAAAGTTCTCACCACCTCATCTTCACCCACTTTCGAAACCATCTTACAACCCTTCACTACTTGTTTACATCTCAATCTACTGATCCACCAAAGCCTACTTCCGATGATGAAACTGATGGAGGAGGTTTCGGAGGAACATTTGTAGACTTAGAATTTGATTTTGAGGAGGAAAACATTCCAGATCATATGCTAATGTCTGGAAAACAGTTCAAGATCCTTAATCGAAAGCTCAACTCTATTCTTCAATCCCAAGCTAACTCAAGGGCAAAAAAATTATGTTTTGGGAATCGAGGTAGATGTAATGCTCAAGTCATAGGAGCTACGTCTTCAAGACAAGATGTATATCTTAGATAAAAACAATGAGCTCATATTCAAGGCTCAAGCTAACTCATTCAATGGGAAAATCAAAGATCTTAGGCTAGTAGCAAAAGAACATCATGTTCTCTTTGTTAAAGATGTCAAGACTGTGATAGAGGATGTGAACCGCAAGCGTGAGGTAATGAAGGTTGAAGTTTGGAAATAAATCCAAGAGTTGAATACTAATTATTCTTCTCTTCATTCGAAAATTGATATCATTGATGGGGATGTTACGAAAATAGCAGAATGATATCAAATATTACATCCTAACGTTGAAGCTAAGGTGAGTGAAGATGTTCAAAATTTCGAAAAGCTCGGAGTCTTACTTGGTGAATTGAAGGAAATTGTGTCCAAGTATTCTATAACTTCTATTTTCACTCCTGAGTTTTTATCTCTAAAATTTAGTTATCTTGAAGCAGCAATAACGAAAGCAGTGGCTCCTCTATCGAAGTTTGCAAATATCTTACCAACTGGTGCCCCCACTGCTGTTATAGGGGTGCAAGGGGGAGAAAGGGAGTTTGTTGGTAAAGAAGGGAAAGTAAGCAAAGAAGGAGGGGAAAAAGTAAAAATAGTTGGCAAGGTGATTTCAACTCAAATCCCAATTCCCATTGTTTCGAAAGTTAATATAGTAATGTCAACAAAAACAACGACAAGACCCATTCAAAAGGGAATTGTTATTGGTTTAGAAGGTGTTGGAGGTAGTTAAAGTTCTTTTAAACCAAAACCAACTGAAGCTGTTAAAGATAAGGGAAAGGGATAGTTGTAGAAAAGACGAAAGATGAGAAGAAAGCTGAAATTGAAGCAAAAATGGAAAAGCAAAGATAAATACAAAGTATTATGAGGCTTCTCGAAAATGATCCACCAACAATGGATAAAGGAGATCCAAGTAAACTTCACAGCTATGAAAATATCGAAGCCAGATTGTCATACAATCACATATATGCATTTGACAAAAAGCCAAGAAGGAGCTATTCTATAGAAAATACTGATATGAATCAGCTTGATTTTCCAATAAATGAAATGATGGTCATCACAGCTCAATACAAAATAATTGAGAAGTTTCAGAATGAAGATGATTTTCTTCATATGAAATTAAGGTTTCATGTTGTAGTTGGAAAAGATCAAGAGGAGGTGTGGTCCCTTATCAAGATAGTTCGAGTGATAAGCGTGACAAAAAATGTTATGTTTGAAGACACAATCCAGAATTTTTGGTATCATGTGGTCAAGGTGAACAACGTGGCTTGTGATTTTTCCGTGGCTGATTTCCCATTGATGAACTTGAATGATCTTATTCAAGTTGCATTAATTCTTAAAGATATGGACGCTTCGAAACTTCAAGGAACAAGAAAGGGAATTTTGA
The DNA here is from genome assembly GCF_051521515.1 of Lactuca serriola. Classification (NCBI taxonomy): domain Eukaryota; kingdom Viridiplantae; phylum Streptophyta; class Magnoliopsida; order Asterales; family Asteraceae; genus Lactuca; species Lactuca serriola. The sequence continues at coordinate 57,552,261 of NC_136415.1, forward strand.
GACTTGGGATTGGCCATATCAAAATTTTCATAGATAATTACTATGATTGTCTTGCCTTAACTGATATAGAGCTATCTTCTAATTCGGGAAAAGAAGTGAAAGTAGATATGGAAATTGTGAAGTCTCAAGCTGAACTTAAGAAGTATGCTGATGGCGAAATTTGCTTGAAGCCATTGGGGTTAGTCTTTTCGGGAAAAGACAAGAAGGGAAAAGCGAAGAGATTCTTATCTGAAGCTTCAGAAGTTGAAAGGTATACAACAACTCAGTATACGAAATTTTTTGTTCGTATGAATAAATGCAAAAAGAACAATGATGGAGATAAAGCTGATTTGAAGAAGGTTATGAGTTGGTATTCTGAAATTTGAAGGATGATGCATTTTGCTGCTCAAGTTCTTACAAACTAAAGTTCAACACTGTTTACAAAGGGGGAGAATGTTGATTCAAATTAGTTGTAATGTGTCGGAGTTTGTTAAATTGTTTCATTAGTTTTGTAATCTATTTACTAAGGCATTTTTAGTAACGAAGTCTGAATGTCGAAGTCCTTAGTATTTTTTGTGTACTTTCAGTTCTCCTATTAATAGTAGTTATACTATGAGATAGATAGAACTTTTTATGTATTTTTCTGTCTAAAACTCTTTGTGTACTTTGAAAGTATAATCAAGCTGAATCAAGATCTTATTTACTTCTATGTGTTCATATACATTGATTACTCTGATTTCTTTCATACACTCGATTAATCACTTCTACACTTATCTCAACGATAACTTTTGGATGATGATTAAAAGATCTATCAATATCATGGGATATGAGATTTTTACGGTGACAATCTCTTCAATCATTGGTTACATAAAAAGGAAGAAAATTTATAGATAAATTAGGAAAATTCTCTCCTAGTTCACTTTCATAATTCATTCAAACAATTGGTTTTCTCTCTCGAAAAAGGCTCCCTCTGTCATCACCTTCCTCAAGCTCTCATCATGTCAAAGGCTCTATATGAGTTTGCCCCTAATGCCAATATTTTCAAAGGTCCTCATGCTCCTGACTCTCCCATTGTCATTCAAGCAAACAATGCGGCATTCTCTGATGTCATCCCAAAACAGTTCATGTACTCAGGAATTAAAGAATTTGTCAACTTTTCAAGATCTTCCCTCTTCGATATGCCTTCTGCGACTTCCCAGAGCCATTCTACCCTAAACAAGTATGTGAGTTATACTAGTCCTACTATGTTGATTCTAGTGCTCAAACCATTACCAGAACCATTGGAGATGGTTAATCTAGGGTTACTATTGATATAGAATCTTTTTGAACTTCTCTTCGCCTTCCTCGACTAGAAAACTATTCTGAAACTCCTTTGGAAGAAAACTGAAAATCCATTCATGAAATATTAAGGTATAACTTCTCTCTTCTTGGCACCTCTCGTGATCCATACAAGTACACTCTTTGTCACTGTTTTGGTGTGTGGTGGAAGTACCTAGTAGGGGTAATTGGTAAATTTCATGGACACATGACTAGGAGCTTGGATCAATTGAATCTTTTTGAGAAAAGAATTTTATATTCCATTATGTGCAACAAAAGACTGGATTTTGCTCAACTTTTTCTTGATCAAGTGATTGATTGTATCATTGGGAACAAGAAGCCAGTGTATGTTCCGTATCCCTGTTGGCTTGGAATGATTTTGGCTTGTGATGAAGGTTATTTCAATAATCATGGAATCATCATTCAAATTCATTCCCTCTCCTCAAAGATCATCAACATTGCTCCTTCTGATGATGATTTGAATATTACTCAGAGGATGAAAAATACATTGCAAACCTCTACATTTTTCAATCCTCTAACTCTAAAGAAGAGAATGATGAGGATGATGATGAAAAGGACACTGATGATGTAGAAGACGTTGATGATGAAGATGATGAACCTATCACTGATAAAGGTGAAGCTTCTGTTCGGGGAATGAATTCTCTTCCAAGATTAAACAAGCACATTCGATTCACCTCTACTTTTTCATCCACTCCCTCTACAAAGGATATTGTACAACGTGATTCAACCCCACCTCAAGTGGAAACTACTGATCCACTGATCCAAGATGTGATTTCTCCAAGACTAGTGTCTCCTTCTTATCAAGCTGAATTTGTTCCTCCTATGCCAACACCACTTGAGACTGATTTTTATCAAAGGTAATCCAACTCCAATTTTCAAACTACTGTGCTCTCCTAACTCTCTCTATTGGAGTAGATAACACAATCGTTGGAGAAATATTGACTAGAGTAGAGAAGGATGTGGCAGATATGAAAGACATTCTGACCTTGTGTCACACCCCCAAACCAGAACGGCGGAAACGTTCGTGGGCGGAGGACTTCATGTAAATATCACAACACATGCAATATAGTAATCCAATTACAAACAACCATTGCATTAATAAGTATAAGTTTTACATAAGTGTTTAAACATTACATATTCAAACACCAAAGTTGGTAGAGTAGAAGACAAGAGTCGCGGTATTGTACTAGGTAGTCTTCTCAAGAGCTTCGGGAGTGTACCTGTCTACTAGATTCCTGAGAATACAAGTTATTTGAAAAGAGTAGATCAGCATTTAAGCTGGTGAGTTCATAAGTATTTTAGTTCTGTAAAGTATACTCTAGGTTCTTTGGAAAAGTTCACTGGTTCCTCCAGAAAATCCTATATTTCCTGAGGTGATAAACTGATAACTTCAATAGTTTCCCTCTGTAATTACTTAGTTTATATTAATTATGTATAACCTAATATTGAACTGACAGTGAAATGGGTGTATCTGCCCTAAGCCCACAACCAAACAAGGAACAGGAAGTAAGGCGGAAGTCACACATTTCACTGTCAATCAGATATTACTTATATATAACTCTGATGTAATAACTAAGGACTTATAGAATTAACCACTAAAGGTCTTTTATGTTATACTAGTTTACAGAGATTGAATGACTAAGTTTCATTTGATAAGTGGTTTAATTCCATAACCCATTTCATTTGTAAAAGTGGCTTAATCCCATAACTGTTCCATTTGTAAAAGTGGTTTAATCCCATAACCGTTCCATTTGTAAAAGTGGTTTAACCCATAAAACGTTTCCTTTGTGTAAGTGGTTAAATCCCATAAACCGTTTCTTTTGAAAGAGTGGTTTAATTCCATAAACCGTTTCATTTGTAAAAGTATTCTTAGTTATATATCTTCTATGGTAAAAACCTTAGTATTAATCCTGGAAAATATTATATTATCCATAATACTGCCTTGTGGTTTTAAATGTTCAAAAATAGAAGTACAAGTATATTTACCATACTTGATTTCATGATACGTAGCTTTTACTGTAAGTAAAAACTACAGAAGGTATATTTGGTCGGGATGTAATTATCTTTTCTTACTGTTTTAAGAGAAGTATATTACTTAGTAATTCACTCATTGTTTTATCCATGTGAGTTCTATTAACCATACTAATATGACTGATATGCCTGCGGCGACGTTCTTCAGACGTCGGAATGGAATGATATTTGACACCCTAGGCCTGCCGGCCAAACTGTAGCGAACAGTAGAGGTGTGGGATTGTCAATCCCATATAGATCTATACACAAATTCACGCTCTCCCTACAAGAGATTCTGGTCAATAGGTCAGGACTTAAAGTTGTACTTAAATAAGTACACCGTGAAGGGTCTCACAAATTTATTGTTTCATCGAGATTTACGATGTATTATTACCCCGTGATTGCTAACCTTGGTACTCTGTATCGTACCTTTGTTAATGCAAACCCGGTATGATGTATTATTACCCCGTGATTGCTAACCCTGGTACTCTATATCGTACATTTGTTAATGCAAACCCGGTATGATGTATCTTTACTTCTTTAATATGTTATTCGTATATTAAAGGCATTATACATATCCTGGTATAGTTAAATAAGTTTTGGTACTTTCCTTGGAATGTGAATCATACTCGTATATTTAGTTTTGAATCATAAATTATACCTATTATAATTTATATGCTCTATCTGGTTAACATGATTTCTCATGGATGAACACCTTTGCTCAGCCTGATACATAGGTAATGATACCAAAACGAGTGACCTTTTTATACTAATATATGTATAATATATATAATTAAGAAGGAAACGACCTTCGGACAAATAACACAACCTTAACTCCACATCCAAACAAGGAAAAGGAAATAAGATAATTCATTAGTCCTAAGTCCTTCAAATCTTATTTATATATTTATACATATATAAACATGATTTTTTTGGCATTTATAATTTGAAATAGTTTATAAAACATTTTTCAAATAATTTAACGGAGTTTACATGACTTTAAAGATTTAACATGGCTTTAAGTCATTTTGGATGTATTTGGTAATTCTTGAAAGCATACGGAAACTATTTGCGTGATTATTATCACATACAGTTATTAACACAATTTAATATTGTGTTAAACTTGTATTCCCCCCTAAAAAGCATTTAGAAACCATTAAAAATGTAAATTATAGGGGTATGAACTCACCTTGATAGGTGGTAATTCGGGCAGCGTTTCGTTTCCCGGAAAATAGTTTGTTTGACGAAAAACCGGCTTAAATCGGGCAGAGTTTTGACAGGAGAGAGGATGAATTCTCGAGAATTACGAGGCTCCGGGGCTTGCTCAGGGCTTTGGATGTGATACCGGGGCCTTCGGGGGTCGTGAGAAAGTCAAGGGGGTGAAAAGGTGAAAATTGGTGAAATTTGGGGTGAAAAACCTCTCAAATCCGAGAAGTCTCGCACCCTTTATATAGGGGTGCGAGGGTGCGGTCCGAAGAAGACAGGTGGCGAGGCGAGGGTGATTCAGCAGCACATGCGTCGGAAGGAGCGAAGGCCACGAGTGCGAAGTCCAGATGCAAGACAGCGAGGCAAGGCGTGTGTCGGATCGCTAGTGGGCCGAACTTGGGTCCAATCAGAAGCTGCCACGAGGATCCGAGGGTTGTCGGCTGCCTATTGGACCTCGGTCTCGGTCCAATCAAATGGTGACACGGCGAACTTCGGTCCAACCAGAGGATGACATGTGGAGGCCTCGCGTGCGAGGTGACGTATCCGAGGAGTGACTCAGCGAAATTTTCCGGTTTTCAATATTATCTTGATTTTTGTGCCAAAAACTTGCGAAAATCATAACTTTCGCATACAAGCTCCGTTTTTGGCATTCTTTATATGCACGCGCAGGTAAAATCATACTCTACGAGTTTCATTTAGACTTCGTCGGCCGGTTTTGAATTTATTTTTAATATTATTATTTTTAACAGACCGGGACAAGAAAATCCGTTAAAAATTCATAATTTCTTCATCCGACGTCCGTTTTCGTCTGTCTTTTTACCGTTGTGCTACTTTTGACGAGACCTTCGATTTTCGTTTAAGTTGCGTCGGCTAAATATCGATCGATTTATATTTCGAATTTTTAGGTGTCTACTGCTAAACCGAAACTTCGAAAATTCATAACTTCCTCATACGAAGTCAGATTTTGGCGTTCTTTTTATGAATGTTCTCGGTTTAACATATTCTACAAATTTTATTTAGATTGTTAAGGCTAAAAACGCTTTTATCGAAAATTCGCTTTTTACACTGAACAATGTTTTGCCGATTTTATTGCGGATTTTCGATTGATCATAACTTCTTCGTTATAACTCGGATTTCAGTGTTCTTCATATTTTTGGAAACCTTTTTACAATCTCTACCACTTGGTTCATCCCAATTATGATTATTGATCAATTTATTTTTGACCAAAATTTGTCTGGTGTCACACCTTGGATGATGATCATGATATGGTTATTGATCATACTCCACCAAATTCTCCAGGTAATAATTCTCCTCGACCTCGACCTCAATCATGAAATCCACATCCACCTCCTCGACTATCTCATCCCCCTCTTCACGCTCCTTTTCCATCATCTACCTTTCTTCCCCAAACCAATGATGCCAAAAAGGGGGATAATAGCTAACAAATCAATGATCAACAAATGGTGATGATTGAATTAACTCCATCTCAGCCTGGAATATCTAAAGCTGGAAAGGTGGAAGTTGATAATCAAAAGGGAATCGTTGTAGCTGAAAAAGATGATCAACCTATCCCATATGCCGGTGAACAATCTGAGACTGATGATTATGAAGGGTTTCTTGATCTGGGATTTTTGGAACAAGCTATTTTTCCTGTTGTTCCTTTGAGTGTTGTCTACCCTGATTCATATTTTGAGGGGGAGATTCATCAATGAACTAACAGTGATAAAGAGTCTGATGATGATTAGCTCAATCCTCGAAAGAGGAAAGCTAATGACGACTGTAGCTGGAAGCTCTTCTGCAGTTGGTGATCCTTCAACCCCTCCTCCTTCCAAGAAAAGCAAGCTTACTTTTGACATGGATGACTTAGCTAAAGAATTGGATATAATTGCTGATGAAGTTAGAGAAATTACGATAAAGAATAATTCTTCCATTCAAGCTAGAAAAGAAGAACGTTGGTCCATTAAACTTGCTCATGATCTTGCTTCCGATGATGAAAGTGATGATGTTCAAAGAACTAATGTTAAAAACAAGAATATTCAGTTGTTCAACTATAATGTGGACAAACAACATAGTATTTTAGAGCTGAATGCCAGGATCGACAGAAAGAAGTTTAGAGATGTTCTGGCTCTCAGATCAAAGCCTGATCCCATCATCAGGGTAAGGTGCACTAAACTAAAGAATAAGTCATTAAAGCTTCACTTGGTTAGAAAGATGAGTGAGTATGAATACATTGAGGTTATACTTGCTTGTGAGTTAGTCAAATTTGCTACGAGTAGATACAAATTTAGGAAATTATTGACAAACATAAATGTATTCATGCTTAGGAGGTGAATTTAGAAATTCAGCAGCTGCTTAACAAAGTCAAGAAGCTGAATATTATGCCATCAACTGATCCATCTAGATCATCCACTTCAGGAAGAACAGGCGCTCCTAGAAGTTCCAAGTATACCAAGTTTCTTCTTCCATATGGCACTCGCTACATCAACAACGAACTACCAGCGAGTGTTGAACCAGTTTAGCATATGTTCATTCGAGAACTAGAACATGGTATTTTTTTTTTATCTTGATAGTCAAGACCACATGTGCTTTCAATGCACTGATGATATTCCCATTGCACCCACTGATCATTTATTTCATCTTCGCATGGAAGGACTTCGTCATATAGAATTTGAAAGAGGATACCATGTGCTGATTTCTATTGAGCTTATCAAAAGATTGGAAAAACTTCATATTGATGAATTTTGGTGGGTAAAGCCTAAAATTTTGAAAGAAGCTGACAAATTCTATTATGGTTCTTTTGATGAATCCTCTGAAGAATAATAGTGACATTATTAGATAAAGGAGATTGTAAGGCCACACCTTATGATCTGATGAGTCAAACACTCTATACGTTGACTGTCAATGACAACATTAACTTCAGAATCGACGTCAGTGCCTCAAGCCTTATCAGCGTCAACATGTAGATAGTGATCATATGTAATCCTTGTATATTAGGTAATTATATGGATATGTATAGAATAGATAACAAATCTAATATCTTGGTGATGAGGATCAATTCTTAGTATAGATTAGATACAATCCCTTGATTGATGGAATATACTAGTATAGTTTAGTATGTATTCAATATTAAGGTGAAACCCTAATGTAGCCGTCATGTTGACCGTCTTTGTGACAACCTATTTTCTTTGTGAAAACAACTCCTTTCTTGGTGAAAGACATCTTTGTGATTATTTCATGCTCTTTACTTTTCTTTTCTTTATTTTTTTTAAGTTAGTTTGTTCTTGTTTATTATACTTGAAGTGTATCCGATCGATACAAACCTTCACAACTATGAAAAATTATCCTAACAGCCAGAGAGACCTACTTTGGAGCTTGGAAATAGTGACTTTTCAATATCTAACTAAGATTGTAACATATCTATAGAAAGCCCTTGCTACAAAGAATATGATGTAAAATGAATCGGGTCAACCAAATTTGTTGAGAAAGTTACGAGTCTCCAAATTTGGATAAAAATCATATCCGGACTTTTAATCTGGTCATATTTCGGATTGAGTTAGATCCTAACAGGTTTACATGCGATGCTACACAATTTTTATCATTTTGATCCATCTTTTACCCCATTATACATATTTAACACCAAATAACCATTACACCTTTTGTAACCATATGTGTGTTTTTTCTTGGTGTATTGGTGTGTGGAAACAAAAATCTAAGGAGATTCAATAGTACAATCAAACGATTTAGTCATCTAATCTAACAAATGAAGGTCCTTCACTTTTAATGGATTTAATTTAAGTTTATTAGAGGAATTCACAAACACTTGAAACGTTGTTGCATGAAGAAATTATGGTTAGATAATCATAACATGAGTTAACTTAACATGTTATTGGTTGACAATAACTTGTTATTTGTTGATAGTAGTTGGAATCAAACAAACTATAAGTATGTTATTCATACTCTTGAATTGTACTACATGAAAGTTTTTGAGCTATACATTATAGAATTTTTTATGGAGCAATAACAAGCATGTTAAAGCCAATGCATGTGTTATTCATGAATTCAAAAACATAATTAGTATTTAGTTATTGTTTTAACTAAGCTTTTTTGTATCAAGTTGGTCAATTTAGTTATTGTTTTAACTGAGCTTCCATGTATCAAGTTGGTCAATCTAAGTGGTTCATGAAATGAGGAATAAGGTGAAATATAATTTAAAAAAGTATTGTTAGCATGAAAGAATGGGATTCAAAGTTATGAAAGTGTTGTTGGTCAATATTAAAAGTATTGTGAATTTGGAATAAAAGATTGGGATTAGTTACAAATACAAAAAGAAATTGTTATATATATGAGTCATATCATGTTATAATGTTATCCTTTCTAATAAATCATATGTATAAGAATTGAAGGATATTTGGAAATGATTAAGGCTAAGAGTAAATGGAGAATTTTAACTAGACATATGTAACTACCAAGGTGAGTACTTGGTGATATTTACCCCAACATAAGGCACATGCTTAAATTATTTAGAAACGTTATGTTAGTTCTTTGGTTAAAGTTTTGAAAACTTATATTGATGTTTTGGTACTTGTTAACGTTTATTTTGCTGTTTTCGAAAAGGTTATGGACATTTTATGACTTTGTGGTATAATTTCAAACACATAATATATAGCCAATTTATTTACTTTAAAACATAGTATATTACTGTTTTTGGACTTTCTTATTGCATATGGAATTTGTGAGTGTGAATGAATGTTATTGGGGGGGGGGGGAAGCATACTTGAGGTTGTGGATCATTGTGTGTGAATTGCATGACAACATATTAAATATTAAATTTTACACATTATGAGACACTACGGGGAGGATACCTTGCATCACAAGGTAGTGGCCTATCATAAGGTGGGAAGCATTCTGTAACATCCAGATTTTTATAGTAAAAGTTTTCATTTTTATTTATTCAATTAAATCAGAACGTACTTATGTTATGCGGAAAATATGATGTCAATGCGTGTGCATACAGGCAACGCAAGCCTTACTGTAACGCCTGTGTTTTTGGGCTTGTCATTAATGTTGATGTAATAGTCTAGGTTAACCTTTGTAACGTGTTTTGAAATAATAGAAGTGTATTATTTGAGTATTATGTGTTTTGTGCTTAATTGTATGTCTTAATGTAATTGAGAATAAAAATAAGCGTCAAAATAAAATGTTAGATAAAACTTATATCTATGTATAATGTTGTAGTAGTTGGAACGAGGTTTCCGAATATATAAAGAATGTCGACTTAGCAGTATGCAACCCGAATACTCGATTTGAGACCGAGCGGTTTTTAGCCGAAACAATCTAAACGAGAATCGAAGATCTCGTTAATTGTAGTGAAACGATAAAAAGATAGGCGAAAACGGATGTCCGATGAAGAAGTTATGAATTTATAACAGAGTTTTCTTGTCCCGGCCTACTAAAAATAAATAATAAAAATAAAGTCAAAATTAGCCAATGGAGTCTCAATGAAAGTTGTAGAGCGTAGTCTCACCTACGCGTGGATATAAAGAACGTCGAAAATGGAGTTCGTATGAGGAAGATATGAATTTTTGAAGTTTATTAAATAATTAATATATAAATTTAATTATTAAATCCGATATTATCCAAAGGGGAGTCACCGGACTTATCCTGGTTACGCCCAGCATCAGGCTGTACGCACAACGTACAGCGAAGCGTGACCAGCCTCGCACTCGAGTACTTCGGAGACGTAAGCAGTGACGACTTCCGAGGCGTACGCCCCGCGTAGAGCATTACACCTAGCGTAATGTGAGGCCTCAGCCTCTATAAAAGGGGTGCGAGGGCAGCCGACTCCATTTGCCAAATTCTCTTCTCTTTCTCCCGTTTTGCATCGTTTTACGTACCAGAGATATCCCAAAGCCCCGGTATCATTCCCGAGCCCCGAAGCAAGTCCCGAAGCCCCGAAGATCCCGAGAAGTAAGATTCCCGAGCCGAAGCTCTGCCCGCGAGGAGCCCAGTTTTTGTGAATATCTTCCAGATCTACCGAAGAATACTACTTCTACAAGTCGTAGTGCTGTCCGATCATCTTCCGATCAAGTGAGTGTGTAGTTACTTTCTTCTAATGCATAATTATGAAGTATTTTATATGAAATATGTGTTATGTGTATATTTTGTTGTTATATATGTGAATGTATATTCACTTTCTTCTATTTCATAGATATGATTTATTCTCTATGAAATACGTGTTATGTGTATGTGTCTCATCTGTTGATTGGAATATGTATCGAATGAGAATGCTATACAGGTTTTAAACTATGTATAAAAATATATATTTTTATCTACTAATATGCTGGGTAGAAAATGGGTAGATAGTCGATGTGTGATAAACAGATGAGAGGCCTCGATGTTGTTGTTGTTGATCTAGTTATTCAGCAGAGTATGGATAACGACCACAGACTCTTTCTAGACAGTCTTGTGGAATGCTAGCAGGTTCATAACCTGTAGGTGTTGTGAACGATGTGTTTACCGGTGTACTCTATCCCCCTCATGGTTGTCTTTAGGATATCTATTGTTGAGGAAACCCTTTAGCAGTAATGTCTGTCCCGATGAAAATCCTAGATTTGGTCCCTTGAGATAGATGTTGTTTTAAGGACATAAAGTGAGGATAACGGGAATGGGTAATCGGGTTATTGTTGGTTGGTGAAGTTAAATATAATTATTTATTGTGGGTTGAAAACCCTATATGCTCACCAGGCTCCCAAGCCTGACCCAGTCAGTTTATTTGTATTACAGGTAGTGGCGCAAGGGCATAAGATGGATGAATCATCAAGTTATTTTGTTTACAAGTCTGTATATGTATATATTTGTTGAATCACGTGTAATGTTATCATTTATGCTTTTTGTTCTATATCGGAACATGACATCCCGAATATTGTTATATAATGAAAACGCATCTCTTGATGAAATGCTTTGATAAACTTTGTTTTATCATATTTTGTTTTGGGAACAAATTCCGCAACTCTTTTAAATCAAAAGGATTTACTCTGAAATTATTTTAAAAAGCATAAATGAAATCGGTCTTTTCTGGCCGTGATTTTGGGGATGTCACACCTACCCTCCTCACGAACCGAAGAAATAGCTAAAATCATCTGTAAAAAATTGGGTAAGCACGAAGCTTAGTGAGTTCCCCAAAATACCATATAGCATAATACATACACAATACATACACATAATGGCCTTCAACATAAAGTTGGTCCGCCCCTTGGCCTTCAGCATAAAGCTGGTCCGCCCCTTTGCCCTTCAACATAAAGTCAAACGACCCCTTAACCTTTACTGTAAATCTAGTCAGCCCGAGTATATTGGCCTTCATCACAAATCTATTCTGCCCTCAACTCCCCACATAATATATCAACACACATATATGAGACAAACAGATAAACAGTCCAACACAACATGCAACTAACTAAACCAGTTTAATTGCCTAATAGCATACTACAATGCAACTATATCTTGACATACGGAGGATACATATTGTTTCATATATTATAGTGAGAAAAACACACTTGATTGAGGTGGAAGATCCTCAGGAGGCTAGCTCATGGGCTAATGCTTCAACTTATCCCTTTTAAACAACCTAAGTACAAATATTATTGTGCTTCACTATTCGTTTATATTTATACTATTTCCTAGATTCCTCAACAATCCCAATGAATACATCTAGATCTATCAAATAAGGAACGACTAGGTAAGATCATATTGGAGGTAGGTTTAGTTTGGTATGTAGAGTATACTGTTTGGAAATCTCACTTTAAACGCCTCACTAAATCTAGCCTAGAAATCATTCATATAAGTAGATCAATCAATATTATGATTGGATCACTATCATAATAATGACTATGAACATAAATATAAGTTACACTTAAAGTGTAGTAAGTGCAAATTAACTTATGGAAATTTCTGGTGGAAAGTCAAAAGCTTCTATTCCCTTGGTTTTTAAATGCTTCAGAGGTCCGCTAAAATACTCTAAAAACTAGGGGAAAGTCAGACCAAAAAGTTGAGAAAGAACTCGAAGAGAATGGACAATGAATTGTGTGGAGAATGGCTAAATTTCGGCTTCTATATATAGCAGAGTAGGGAGGCGCGCCACATCTCTGTTCGATGATATGCCTGCCCATTTTTTCCATGTGTCATCACCCCGGTGGTCCACATCCCACCTTCTAGAACACCAGGCGCGCCATGCTACCAACCCAAGCATGACGCGCGTGTGGTAGGTACAAATCTCAATCTTCTAAAAGTCGTATCTCCCATATACAAGCTCCAGTTTCGACAATCTTTATATCTACATGTAGCTATTTACAAGTTCTACAACTTTTGTTTATAATCCTTCGACTAATTCTCTTCCTATTTTAAATTTAACAGCTATGAAGATTACACTACAAAAGACCGTGTAAAATTCATAACTCCTTCATACATATTTTTTTTTATTGATGTTCTCTATATCGAAGGACTCATTTTGACGAGATCTTAAACTCTGGTTTACATTATTTTGGCTAACAATCAGCCAATCTAAATTTCAATTTTTGTGTCGCACACTATTGTACTATGCCGCATCAAAACTTCGAATAATCATAGCTTCCTCTTACGAAGTCAGATTTGGACATTCTTTATATGAATGATTTCACTTTTACGTTTACTACAACTTTTGTTTAGATTACTTAGGCTAATAAGAAACCTATATTCGATTAACGTTTTACAACACACTTTGTCATATAGTGGTGAACGCAAAACTTCAAAATATCATAACTTCTTCATACAAAGTCATATTTAAGCATTCTTTATATCTAAGGAAATCGTATTTATATCTAATAAATGTTTACGATGATTATTTTGGATAAAAAGTAATATATTCCTAGTTCGAATTTTATAACCAAATGGTTATATTAAATTCTACTATAGAGTGAAATCGGGGTGTTACAATTCTCCCCCACTTACAGTGATTCCGTCCCTAAAATCCTACTCTTAGCGTACCTTAAGATGACTCCTAAATGTCATATTATTAGAGTTATCGAGATCAACTTTTGATCTAGCCGATGTTGCCGCATCGATATTTATTGTAGAAGTCTGTTTTCTACCTTAGAAGTACTCCCGAATAGCAACATTATTTTCTATCATGATTTCTCTTATGTCATCAACAATTATACCCCATAATTTAGCAAAATCATTCAGATAAAAAATGAGCTTTCTTTTCTTGGAAGGAGAGGTGTTTAAGGATCACCAGCAACATAATAACTTTCAGCTTTATCACGAGATCCCCCTGAGAAGGAAGCCTTCCTCTTTCGAGGATTGATATGATCATTATCGGACACAATGTCACTACTAGTTCCCTGAGGAATCTTCCCCCTCAAAATATGAGTCAGGGTAGACAACATTCAGAGGAACAGCAGAAACAACTTTTGGCATGATTCCCATATCAAGTAATCCTTCATAGTCATCAATCTCTGATTGATCACCAATGTGTGAAATGGGTTGATCATCATTTGTTGCATCAGCGCTTGGGATCATAGAAACAACATTTTCCTTTTGAAATTCAGCTTCAACCCTTCCAGCTTCAAACATCTCAGGATGAGATGGAGTTGATGCAATCACTACCAATTGCATTCGCTTATCCATTTGCATTTGCTGATCAGGACTCACTTGATTATTCTCCCCCTTTTTAGAAGCATCAGATTGGGGAGGAGAACCATGAGGAGTGTGAGGAGGGGAATGAGATGGTGGAGGAGGTGGAGGTGGATTTGTTGATGGAGGTGGAGGTGGAGGAGGATTACCGCCTGGAGAATTTGGAGGAGTATCTCAAATAACCATATCATCAATATCATCATCACCCAAAGCCATAAATCTCTTCATATCAACCACATCATGTTTAACTTTAGACAATCTTTCTCCTATCGATTAAATTATTTTCACTGGTAGAGAAAGTTGGGAGAGTACAGTTGTTTCAAAGTTGGAGCTTTATTCCCCCTGATAAACAGTAGTAGTCTGAATAGGTGTTGGCATAGGAGTAACATTCTCAGCTTGAGAAGAAGGATACACTGTTCTTTTAGAGATCATATCTTGGATCAGTGGATTATCTTCTTTATCACTAGAGTCTTCTTCTTCATTAGCTATGTTTTCTTCTTCATCAACTCCTTCATTATCTTTAGCGTCTTCATCATTATCTTCCTCATCATCATCCTCTTCTTTAGAGTCAGAGGATTCAACCATATAGGCTTTGTCAATCCATTTTTGCATCCTTATAGTAATATGCAAATCATCTTCAGCAGGAGCACTGTTGATGATCTTTGAAGAGAGAGAAGGAATGGGAATGGAGATCCCATGATTTTCAAAATAGCCTTCATCATAAGCCAAGATCAATCTAATCCAAAAGGGATAAGGAAGATACATTGGCTTCTTGTTCCCAGTAATGAAATCAATCATCTGATCAAGAAAGAATTGAGCAAAATCCAGTCTTTTGTTGCACACAATAGAGAAGAGATTCAATTGGTCCAAGATCCCAATACTGTGTCCAAGGAACTTGCCAATAACCCCTTTAAAGTACTTCCATTCTACACTAAAATACTAATGAAGAGTGTGATTTTATGTGTCACGAGTGGTGCCCTCGAGATTAAAACTATACCCTAATCTTTTACGAAGGGACTTGCACTTTTCTTCTGAGGGAGTTTTAGAGTAATTTTCTAATCGGAAGATGAAGATCAGTTCGAAAATATTTCACATCAATAGTAACCCTATATTGACCATCTCTAATAGTTCCAGTAATGGTTTGTGCATTAGAATCAACAGAGCATGAATAATAGAACTCACATACGTGTTTAGGGAAGAATGGCTATGGGAAGTCACAAAGGGTGTATCGAATAGGGTAGCTTTTAACATAGTCGACGAAGTCTTTAGTTCCTGAGTTCATAAACAGCTTTGGGTTGTCATCAGAGAACGCCACATTGTTTGCTTGAATGATGATGGGAGAATCAGGGGCATAATGACCTTTGACAACTTTAGCGTTAGGGGCAAACTCGTAAAGAGGCTTTGACATGGTGAGAGCTTTAGGAAGATGAAGGTTGAGAGAGCCTTTTTTCGTGAGAGAAAACCAATTGCTTGAATAGCTTGTAAAAGTGACCTAGGACGAGATTTTGCCAATTTATACCACAAAGTTTCTTCCTTTTTACGTAATCATGATTGAAGACATCTTCGCCGTAAAAATATCCTATCACAAGATATTGATTGAACTTTTAATCGTCATCCAAAAATTACCATTGAGATGAGGAAATTACATCGGTGAGACATAGCATCAGCGATAATGGTTATCAGTAGAAGCATTCAATGTATCAAAATTGCAGCTTGTAAATTAGTAAGTTTGTGAAGTCTCTTGATAGTGTGGACTTAAACTACCATTCACTGACATAGTATTATGAGATCTCATCAGCATGCGGTTTCATATGTTGACTCATTAATAACTTTTATTAGAAGAAAAAGGGTAAGAGTGGTATGATGGGTGTGATAAGCTGTGGTGTTTTAGCTTAATCATAGACATAGATTTGTCAAGCTCTCATCAGTGTATGGTACATTACACTGAATCACAAGGTTTTAAAGAAGAAAGTAATGAGAGAATGGATTGTTTCAGTCATGCTGAGGTGGAATCAGCATGAATCATCAACAGTGATAACACATCAACAAGAAATGGTTTAATCCTTGCATCATAGAGTTAGTTACAGTCTTGAAGCAAAGATTCACCATCAATTCATTATGGTACCATGTCATACCTCAGACTAGGAGGCCAGCGACATGAATAATCCTTTGTCATTTAAGGATGAGACAATTAACTCTTATGCTGATGACTATGCAATCGAGGTAAGCCATTGGGTTATGCTCAATGTTTTAGCAAAACATGAGACTTGATGCATACGAGAAGCATGCTTCCAGGGACAAAGTCAGTTAAGATAGTTAACTAAGAATAAACACCCAAGCCTTTCTATCAATTTTTATTTGGACTAGGAAATCTCACTTAGAAAGTTTAGACGATGCTAGACAATCAGCATGAGGGGGTGAATCAATGTTCTCAGCAAATGGTCTCGTTGATAAGATACTTAGAGAGATTTATGCACATACAGCAACATGCTTCTAGGGACAATGATTTATAAATTGTTACATACTTGGCTCATGAATTGCCATCGTCAAATCCTTTTAAAAAATGGTACAAAATAATAATATAATTAATATAAAAATACAAACAAAAGAGTTAGTCAAACAAGAAAATATTCTAAAAGTGATATTTTTACAACTTTTTCAGAAGCATGATAAAGACTCAATCCACCAAATCTTTTAAATTAAATGGCCATAAATGAACTTCCATTTTCTGATATATCTACCCATTGACACTATCTATAAAAGAGAGCAAACAAGATCAGCCACATCAAACAAAAACACAATTCATAGTAAACACACACACACACATAGAGGGAGAGAGAATGCCTTTAATCATTGAGGTTTTTCATATTTATTCCAAGCTTCATGTTCACCAAGAACAAGAGAAGGATATGAACCAGTCTTTGTAACCAACGATTTAAGAGGATCCAATATTTGTAACCTTCATGTTATGAGAGCCACCAAGAAAAAATTCGAAGGTTCCACTCATTATGATCCTTGAAGGAAGAGAAGGTAGGACCACTGTCTTGTTAAAGACGACTCTGGATTTCATAAGGGTGTTGGTGTTGCTGTAAGAGCATCTATGAAAATAGATGTGTTATGTTACCTAACTTCAACTCATCCCATTCCAATAAAGATATGATGTTCAAGAAGGAAGAGATATGTGTCCAGAAGAACACATTTTGGCACATTTATCCCTTATCTAGTCACATCAACAGGATGCAACTAGTCAATCAGTGTGAGCATCAGCATCAGGGAGAGAATTGTTGGAGCTGAAGAAAATGTACATAGCCAACTTCAACTAGCTTTACTAGGAAGGTGCTACATTCAAGGAATGACACGCTGATCCTTTCTAAAGTAACAAATCATATAGATTCACTATAGATAGAAAAGAACATGCATAGTCAAAAGTGTTGTATTAGATGTAAGCCCATAACTATTATTGGTATGTACTTGAACCGAGAGTAGCATGGTCCATTTGGGTTGCATATCATGTGGTTAATTTGTTAGGATAGACTCTTGAGAGAAGGTTATGTATGATTTATTAATATATATTATAAGTTCTGATATATTAATATGAAATCATATGTTTTAATTAGTATTGATCATGAATTAATTTGGAATTAATTTAGTGATCAAAAGAGACTAATTAATCTATGGGGACTAATTATGGTAATTAGTTATATTTATATGTGTTGGGATTATGATCCATGTTGGACCAAGTTTATGTATGGATACATAAAGAGTTAGGCCACATGAACCATGGATCATAACACCCATGGGTATGGATTTGGGTTTTACCCATGACCTTTGGAATTCCGCATATAAATATGTTACTTCATAGCCAAAATCACGATTAATGTATTCTTGGAGGATATGGACGATTTTGGTGTGTACGAATTCTCTCTCAAGTTTCATCTTTTGTCCATGATGTGTTGTGACTTCATTTGAGGCTTCCACACTATTGGGGCTAAGCTCTTAAGGCCAAATACATCAAGAATTCAAGTTACATAAAAGGTATGTTACTCTAACTAGTATCTTATATGGTATATGACAATTGCATGCTAGTTATAGGATTAATGCCTTGGAAACCATTTGCATGTATAATTTGTGAAAACATAGATCCAAGGTATTTAGGGTTGTATGTGCACCATAGGATGTTGTAGTATACTAAAACCCATCAGTGGTATCAGATCCTAGGCTTGTTTTCAATTATACTTGATGCAAATTGCTGAAAAAATCGAATTTTTTGCTGTCTGGACAGGGGACTCGATGAGTCCATTGATGGACTCGACGAGTCCATGTGTAATCTCATCCAACTCGTCGATTTGGTTCTTGCACTCGGTGAGTTGGAACCCTGACAACAAAATTTCGAGTTTTTTGGCCTGTTTTGGATTAGAATCATTACCACAAAATGTTTTTGTTCATAAAATTTGATTTTGTTGTTATGGTAATGATGATTCTCATCCAATTAAAGGATAATTGTCATAATTTCAAGATTTATATTATTTTTATGTTCATGCTAATTTCTTGAAGATTGATGATATGAATTATCTTGTTCTTATGAGTTAGCTTAAATTAATAGAAATATTATGTGATAATTTGTTTTTGATTCAAATTAATCTAAATGTTGTTCATAAAATGTATTTTTTGTAACTTGTCCTCAAGTTATATGAAAAGTCTTATTTATGATTTTTAAAACTCATAAGATTTCCATACGTTATGAAAATGAAGAGTCTCATTTTTTAAATGCTTTAAAGTCTTCACTTGAAGAGTTTTTCCATTAAAACTACTTTAAACTCATAAATTATGGAATTGAAAAGTTTTTGAATTGTTCAAAACTTTCCCTCAAGTTTTGGAGTTTGTAAAGTTTCCCCCCATGCATACTTATTCCAAGTTAAACCCTTAAAATTTTAAAAAGTTAAAATCCAACCCTTATACTATTATAATATTAATAGTTAAAAGGTATGTTACTCTAACTAGTATCTTATATTTTATATGACAATTGCATGCTAGTTATATGATTAATGCCTTGGAAACCATTTGCATGTATAATTTGTGAAAACATAGATCCAAGGTATTTAGGGTTGTATGTGCACCATAGGATGTTGTAGTATACTAAAACCCATCAAAAAGTTATTATAATAATGTACAATGTATACTTCTTTGGTAAAATCAAAGTTAAAAGAAATTTTCAAAGCACAAAATTAAAATAAACTAAAACTGTAGCAGCTTATGTTCAGAAATTTTAAAGTAGCAATGCATAAAATCAAAACTATAGAGTAGCATTGTCTAAACAAATAAAATCAAACCATATAAATCGTCTATAAGGTTATTATAGATTTTATTTTATTATTCTCATTCTGTCAGAATGTTGTCGGGATGTATATTGAGTTATATTCTGTAAGATTGAAAATGAGTGAACAACGATGCGTGAGAACAAAAATGAATAAGAAATAGTGAGAATGCATGCAAATGACAATAATTGTGTGAGGTTGAGCGTATTCACATTACTAAACAACTTATTATTTTAGTAATTTTCAAAGAATAGCATCGTCCACACGTCTGCACAATAGTTGTCCATCCACATTATAACCTAACCATATATATATATATATATATATATATATATATATATATATATATATATATATATATATATATATACACACGGCAAATGCCTGCGCATTTCGTAGAAAGACCTATATAGTTGAAATCTTTACAAATATATGTTTTTTTAAATATAACAATAACATTGTTGTTAAATTTGATATAATAATCTGTATACTAAATTGATATAATATATTGATTATTTTGAATTATATATATATATATATATATATATATATATATATATATATATATATTATAACTGCATAATCTCAATCATTTGAATGACTTCTATCTACGAGTTACTCATAAATAAAATTAAATATAATATATGGTTTAATGTATTTATAGTTGTTGTTATTGTTAATTATTTTTTTAAAATTTATTTGTTTAACGTTTTAATTTCTATCATTGCAATTATTTAAAACATCAAACATTGTTTTTTGATTTTAAGGGTAACAATATAATCATTTATATAGAGTTATTTTTAACTATTGTTATTATAATTTATTTTAAGCTACTTATTTGAAAACTTTTAACGATTATAAAAGTATCTTTAGAAAATATTTTAGATAAATTGAGATTAGAATTTAGTTTTTGTATTTAACACAACAATTTATCATTTTTAACTATTCACAAAATATTCATTGGGTTTTTTTTAATTGGAACTGAAATTTATATTTAAGTTGACACTGTAATGTTATATTTAAATTAACAATTTAAGTATTTTTTCCAAACTGTTCAAAAGTTGTAGCTTTAAACTGATAATGATTACATACAATAACATATTAAATTTAATAAATTAAGTATAATATGTTAAAAGTTAAAGTCATCATTTTATAAGTAGAAGTAAATATATTATTTTAATATTGAAATTTAATTTATTTATGGTTACACTTTAGGTTTGATATTTATTTAAACTTATTAACCAAATTATAATCATTATTAGAAATACATTACAATTTATCAATTTTAATTATTTACAAAAATATTTTTTGGGTTGTTTAAGTTAAACTAAAATTTATATTTAAGTTGACCATGTAATATGATATTTAAATTAATAATTTAAGTATTTTATACAAATTGTTCAAAATTTATAGCTTAAAATGATAATGGTTTATATCCAACAATATATTAAAATTAATAAATTAAGTATAATATGTTAAAAGTTAAAAAACATAACTTTATATGTAGAAGTAAAGATATTTTTTAATAATGAAATTTAGTTTATATATGATTACACTTTAGGTTGATATTTATTTAACCTTATTAACCAACTTATAATCATTATTAGAAAGAAATTGAAAAGTCATGGGAGTTTCAAATGAATGTGGTGTAAGAAAAAATGCTCCCTTTATAGTATAGTATGATATGATATGATATGATATGATATATATATATATATATATATATATATATATATATATATATATATATATATATAATAAAAATTAGTGAGATTGCATGCAAATGACAATACTTGTATAAGGTTGAACGTATTCACATTACTAAACAACTTATTTTTTTAGTAATTCTTAAATAATAGCATTGTCCGTCCACATTATAACCTAGCCCTATATATATATATATATATATATATATATATATATATATATATATATATATATATATATATATATATATATATATATATATAGAGAGAGAGAGAGAGAGAGAGAGAGAGAGAGAGTTAGGATCATATATAAACCTTAATTATTGTGTGAATGTGTGACCAAATATGGTCTAACCATTTGATAATGATATTTTTATATTTTCACAACAATTGGTCATATTATCCCGAAATAACAAACCCATAAATATGGAAGGAAATTGAATAGACGTTACAACTTTTACATCTTCATATTAATCAGATATAATCTTCTTTACATTTTTCTTAGATTAATCGCAGATAACACTTTTTTATATGGTTGTCATCCAAAATGAATATCACAAAATCGTCTTTTCTAGATATTATTAGCATGACTGTTTTTTTAGGAATATTTGTTTAAAATCAATTTTGCAATCACCAAGATCCACCAAATTGAATATATGAAAAATATTGAATGCAACGCAATAAAAAATTACTTGTACTTTATATTGTTTAACAAATTTGTAATTAATAGGAAATATTTTATTTCATTTGATTATTCGTTTAAGTGAAAATAATTACGAATTTAGGATTTCGTTTGATAATTATGTATTTTAGCTGACACATTCTTCAAGAATGTGTAAAATATTAGTAATTTTAAAAGAAGAATACGTGAATATATGCAATTATATTCTTCTAGAATATCACATTCTTTAAGAATGTGTACAAGAATGTGTAGTATCTTAGTTTTAAAATAATAATACGTGATTGTTTATATGCAATCATATTTTGATAGAATATGTTTATAGAGATTATTTGTTATTATATTTTTAACAAATTTGTTATTATCTATAAGTTGTTGAAAATATTTTTATGCAAAAGAAGTTTTGAATAATTAATTAACAAATTCTTGAAGAATAGATACTGTATTATAAACACATTCTTAAAGCATATAGTACGTGTACCATATTTTTTCATAGAAAGAAAAAAAAAACATATACGTTATGGATACCAAATGTATTCGAGAGGACTATTATTAAAGCATTAAATATTTCCAGATTACTAGCTGTAAATGATTTTATGAGTAAATTAATTAAATTAATTCTTAAAAACTAATTAATTCCACAATCATTCTTAGCCATTAGATTTTTCTAATCCAACGGTCCATATTTAATCATACATTCACACTATATTTAGGTTTCATATTTAATCCTATATATATATATATATATATATATATATATATATATATATATATATATATATATATATATATATATATATATATATATATATATATATATATAAGGTGCTGTTTGTTTTTTTTCTCAAGTGTTGCACGGCGCAACAATAAGTGGTCAAAAGTGGTTTTTGAGAAAAAAAAAACAAACAACACCTTTTATATATATATATATATATATATATATATATATATATATATATATATATATATATATATATATATATATATATATATATATATATAAGGTGCTGTTTGTTTTTTTTCTCAAAAACCACTTTTGACCACTTATTGTTGCGCCGTGCAACACTTGGTACTTCGTAGCTGTTTGTTTTTCAGAAGACTTTTAACTTAAAAACTGATGCGTGTGTGCTATGTGGCGTAACACTTGACCCTCTGCTTCAAACTTCTTCACACCTTACTTTAATTTATTGTAGCAGTCTGCAGAATTTAAAAAACAAACAGACTTTTTATTACATGTTGCAACCGTTTGATCCCCTCTTATACTACAGAGGGTTGCAGAGGTGGTCCAAACATTTTTCGCTTCGTAAAAACAAAGACGACCTAAATTTTGAAGGACCTATTTTTTTTTTCTTTTGCACCATGCTTCAAATCGACTTTGGACGAACTTTGGTTTAGATCTTGATATTTTACGTCGCTTCATCAATTTTGATTACGTTTTTTCTATCCATGTCAAGATTGAGAAAGCAAGAACTTAGAACCTTTTATTCTTTCTTTTTAATGTCGACGCCATGGATACTCTAATGACTTTGTGTTTGAAACACCCAATCCACATAATCATCTATATTATTATTATATGTTTTAGTTCACATCCCGTTAACATCAACCACATCTATATTAATATATATCTGTATCTAATGCAAAGATTTGGCTTTTTTATATGACAACTAGGTTTTTGTATTATCAGAACACCACTTCCGCAACTGAAGGGCTTTGGTATTTCGGTTATGATTTTCTTCCATCATCTTTTTTGTTATAAAATACTTAGTTAATTTTTTACCTCCTAGTTAGATGTAGATTAACAATGAAATTACGAAGCATTTGTAGATGTATAGGATATGTTTTCGTTTTTATGTTTTATGTTAAATATAATTTAATTTTGGGTCACACCTAATGTATGAATATAATCTAGTGAATTGTATTCATGCATGATGATAGGTATACTAGGTATGAGACTCATGTATTACATGAGTTTATTTAACAAAAATTAAATATAAAATTTTAACAATTTGAAAAGTTTGAATTTATAAGAAAAATGAGAAGTTTTTTGAAATATTAAAATTAATGAGGCTTTAATGTATTGAATAAATACCTTACAAATATTGAATACATTACATAAGAAAAATGAGAAAAATTTTGAATCATAAAATTAATGAGGCTTTAATGTATTGAATACATTACATATATAAACACTTTCTAATAAATACCTTACATATATATTACCTTACATATTAAATGTGAAATTTTAATTTAATAAAATGAAAAATACAATAAAATGACAAGTGGGAAATAAAAAATTTAAAAATTCTAGAAAATATCATGTGTCAAAATGAAGTAGAAAATGACATGTGACAAAAAAACTTTTATTTATTATAGTAGATTATATGGTTATAATTATAATCGTAAATAAATAGAATATACAATGTATATGGGTTTTGAATCTATGCATAATTATAGATATATTATGGTTATAATTATAATTATATAATTTATATGGGTTTTGAATTTGGAATCATGTCCAATGATATATACATTAGCAATTAAAATAAAAGTAAATAACAAATTAGGTTTAGTGGCCTCTCATTTGTAGTTGAAAGACAGAGAAATATGTTTTATTCATTAATGATTATAATTTTATGAATACATATCAGTCCAAATGTATTCGAGAAAAAAAATCAATTATAGTTATGTATGAATACAAAATCTTATTTTTTTACGTGATTTTAAACATTTATAAATATAATATTTATTATTATAAATTAATAAATTCAATTGTAACATAATCATGATACATACTTATAAAGCTAACATTTTTTTCTTGAATCTCATGCATTTGTAACCTCCTTTTTTAACTTCCTTTCACCACATTCATTTGAAACTTCCATGACTTTTCAATTTTTGTACAATAATATTATAAATAAGTTAAATAATGTTCTATAAACAAGAAAGAGTGTTTTATTACAATGTCGTCATCCCACATCGATGGTGAGAATAAACAAGCGAATGTTTCATCTTCTATAAATAAGAAAAGTTGTAAAATGTTTCAAAGGGACCAAACCATGAGAACTTCCTCATGCCTACCTTTGTAGGATTTTGAAGGTATTATTTGGTGAGATTGTCTATATTGGCAAGTGTCCGGTTAACTTTTAGAATTCCAAAAATGGTTTTGAACCGGATTTTTTTAGGTTTAAGCCGTGTTTCAATTAGAAAAAAATTATGTAGTTGGGTATATTGAGTTGAACCGGAGTTGGATCAATTTGGACCGATAAAGGAATCATTTTCCTTTCACAACAAACATTTGAAACTCCCATGATTTTTCAAATTATTTCTAATAGTATTATAAATAAGTTACATAATTTTGTATAAATATAAAAAGCATCTACCTAAACCTAAATTTATAACTATTTGAAAAATCACTTTGATTCAAAAGTAATAAATATATACAAACCGGGTTTCACTAGAAAAAAAAATATGTTGTTTGGTATATTTAGATGAATCGGTCCATAAAAGAAGCATTTTCCTTTCACTACATACATTTAAAACTCCCATGATTTTTTAAATTGTTTCTAATGATATTTTAAAAAAGTTACATAATGATATATAAATATAAAAAAAATATCAACCTAAACATAAAATTATAATTGTTTGAAAAGTCGATTTGATCAAAAGCACCAAATATATACGCATATTATATTTTATAAATGAACTCTTTTATAATGAACTTTTGAATCTTGAAAATACATATAAACAAACTTTATATATTACGTACCTAACTGAATTTATGATTTTAGAATTGAACAAAAAGTTATTCAATAAAAACTTACTTTTTTGGATAGCAACTTACGAGATTATAGAAAAATGGAACCATTGAACAATAAAGAAACGGTAAACAAGAGAAAGGGTGTTTTACGAAATAAGTTGAATAATGTTTTATTAGCAAGAAAGTGTGTTTTATTACAATGTCTTCATCACACATCGATGATGAGAGTAAACAAGAGAACGTTTCATCTTCTATAAATAGGAAAGGTTGTGAAATGTTTCAAAGGGACCAAACCATGAGAACTTCCTTATGCCTACCTTTTTAGGATGTTGAGGGTATTCTTTGGTGAAATTGTCTTTATTGGCAACTGTCCATTTAAGTTTTAGGTTCAAACAGAGTTTCAGTTGAAAACCCGTTATGTAGTTTGATATATTGAGTTGAATCGGTCTGAGTTTGATCAATTTGGACTGATAAAGGAAGCATTTTCCTTTCTGCACATACATTTGAAACTCTTATGATTTTTCAAATTGTTTCTAATAATATTATAAATAAGTTACCTAAACATAAAATTATAATTGTTTGAAAAATAAATTTGATTCAAAAACACAAAATATAAACAAACTGGGTTTCAATAGAAAAAACGTTATTTAGTTTGGTATATTAAGCTAAATCGGTATGAGTTTTATCAATTTGGACCAATAAATGAAACATTTTTCTTTCACCACATACATTTGAAACTACCATGATTATTCAAATTGTTTATAATAATATTATAAGTTACATAATGTTATATAAATATAAAAAAAATCTACCTAAACATAAAATTATAATTGTTTGAAAAATCACTTTGATTCAAAAGCACGAAATATATATTCGATTATATTTTATAAATGAATTCATTTTATAATGACATTCTGAATCATGAAAATACATATAAACAAACTTTTTATATTAAGTACCTAACTGAATTTATGATTTTAGGATTTAACAAAAAGTTATTCAATAAAAACTTATTTTTTTTATAGCAACTTATGAGATTACTGAAAAATGTAACTATTGAACAATAAATTTTTTTAATAACGTTTTATTTTTATTATTTAATATTTTATTTAACAAAATGAAATTATTGACAAATAAAGAAATGAGTTTAATTAAAATGTCTTCATCCCACATTGATCGCGAGAGTAAAAACAAGAGAATGTATTCTCCTCTATAAATAAGAAAGGTTGTGAAATATTTTAAAGGGAGTAAGCCATGAGATATTCCTTGCATCTAACTTTTTAGGACGTTGAGTGTATTCTTTGGTGAGATTGTCTTTGTCGACAAGTGACCAATTAAATTTCAGAATTTCGAAAATGATTTTGGACCGTATCTTTTAGATTTGGATCGAGTTTAATAAGGATCCGAGTGCTTTCTGACTGAGTTAGGCAAACTCGCTTCCATGGGAGGCGGAGTTTAAGTAACATGCCGAGTATTTGGTTGTGTTAGCCAAGTTTTACAACCCTGTATGTAATACAATTTAAAGTTTTAACCTTATAAAAGACGTCATTATTATCATATGTTCTACATAATTATGGTAATAATTATGATACAAAACATTTTTTTTACTATCTAAGATAAAAAGTTGTCTCTATTATCATATGTTATACAGAATGATAAAATTTAAGAGAGATAAAAATATGTCTCTATTATCGTATTTTCTACATAATGATAATATTTAATAAAAACGTTTTAATTTAATATGAAATTAGTATTTAATAGATAACAATAACGATTTATTTATTTTTTAAAATTAATCTTTTTTCTATTTTAATCATATAACTTTGTATATGCAAAACAACTTCAAGTTCCAATTTTATCTCTTATAATATAGTTCAACATAATACCAATACTAAAATTCATTTTTTATATTTTTTATGAAATTATTATTTAATTGTTAATAAAACTGATTTAGTTATTTTTAATTTAAAGTATTTTTTTATATCCCACGCAACGCGCGGACATTCGCCTAGTTTAAGAATATAACTGTGTAATTATGTAATTATATGAATCTAACTTTGGCATATTCATTTATTAATATGTTTGTCATTGAATTCATTTATCAACGAATAAAAATCTATCATCATAACCATTAATTTGTATTAAACAACTTAAATTAGATATCATTATGGAATAAAAATGAGTTTTGTTTATATTTGACAAAAAACTCAAATGATTTGGATATAACATGATTTAAATTTCAATTGAAAAAACAAAAAAACTAAAGTTCTAAAAGGCTCACCATGGCTCCAACGCTTCTACTTTCGACCAAGATTTAAAAAAATATCGTCTATGTCATA
The DNA here is from genome assembly GCF_051521515.1 of Lactuca serriola. Taxonomy (NCBI): domain Eukaryota; kingdom Viridiplantae; phylum Streptophyta; class Magnoliopsida; order Asterales; family Asteraceae; genus Lactuca; species Lactuca serriola. Next base: position 57,580,256 of record NC_136415.1, read on the forward strand.
TATATATATATATATATATATATATATATATATATATATATATATATATATATATATATATATATATATATATATATATATAATTTAAAAATGTCGTCTTAAATCAAATATTATAACTAACATTATTAAGAACCTTGAAAAAACCATGAATTTTATATTTTAGAAGGTAATTCATTCAAATTTAATTGTTTTAATATAACTAAAAAAACATTTTTTTATAAAAAAATGTTGAAATAAGTGCATCCAACATTATAGGAAACAATCATTTAATTAAGTTGACTATCCCATTAATGTAATTGTAAAATTCCTATGCTACTCTTTAGAAAATGATTGATCCACAACCATTCTCGTATTCTCAACATTTTTATATTCTCAATATAACACCTCCTTACACACACACACACACACACACACATATATATATATATATATATATATATATATATATATATATATATATATAGAGAGAGAGAGAGAGAGAGAGAGAGAGAGATGGATGAGTTATTTGAAGAATTTAAAATTTTGCCAGAATTCTAGAACTTCTAATCCGTTCACTATTTATCAAAACCAAGACCACCAATATTCTTCAAAGGGTGCGTGTAAGCCAAATCTAGGCTATAGAAATTTGATGATTTTTTTTGAAATGTGCATATACGTACATTTTGTTCATATATATATATATATATATATATATATATATATATATATATATATATATATATATATATATATATATATATATGCATGTTTGCATATTTAGATGTGCATATGTGCATATTTCCAAACAAATAAGTTCGTTAAACCTTTTTTATTTTAGCATTAATCCCTCTTAGACGAAACATTCGATGAATATTCGTGGTCTTGGTTTTGAAAAATGATGAGTGAATTTAAAGTTCTCGAGGTTTCACAAATCTTTAAGTTCTCAAAAGAACTTTGCTCTCTCTCTTTCTCTTTGTATATATATATATATATATATATATATATATATATATATATATATGTGTGTGTGTGTGTGTGTGTGTGTGTGTGTGTGTAAAAGTGAATATATGTCTGTTATGTATGTAATATTAGCTATAAAACCATCAATATTGACTTCATTTTGATTAAAAAAAAACATAATTTTCTTTTACTGTTAACTTCTTCCTATTGATTTTGAACCCATATTATTTTCGATTTCGTGATTTATTCTAGGCATCTATGTATTTCGGATGTGTTTTTTTATTAGACCTCTAGTGGCTTCATAACTTCTTCTAAAACCTACCTTATGTATACTTGCATGATTTTTATAGGTTATGGAAAGAGATTTATTGTTTTTTTTAATGAACACTTTCAATCTTTCACTATAGTTTTTTGTATTAAATTTCAATATAAAAACCTATAAGGTTGGTAAAATATTCTTATACACTGCTTGTAGTGCAAAATTAAGCTTATAAAACTACATAAAAAATATATACAAACTATAGCATAAACTCTAATAGAGGATGCAAGAACGATGGTAGAGAGGTTTGATGTCATTTTGTTAAAACTATGTAATTTTCAATGCTTCTATACTTAATATTAGGTACATAACATCCACATATTCTCCAAGCTCATATATATATATATATATATATATATATATATATATATATATATATATATATATAGTGGTGTAAGAGTCGTGTAGTATATGGGTTGATAAAAAATATTAATAACAAGATGTAAATATTAAACATTTTTAAAGTAAAATTTCGAAATAAATAAACATTCAACTAATGAACCAATAGGTTCAAAAGAATCACTAATGAAAAGATCATATGGAATATCAATATTTGTCTTATCGTCATTTTAACCACCAGTATTTCGTAATCATAAATCTATGAATTGTACCAAAACTCATAAGTAAAAATTGAAGAAAATACAAAAACCAATGAGTAAGTGCAAAAAAATTACAAGTTTTAGACATGACAGTTCATACAAAATTCAATGCTTAGGTTGAATTGGAACTTAAGCATTGGAATCCAAGATTTAATTCTAACAGAATTGGAATTCGTGATTCCATTCTAGCAGAATTACCCTCATCATATTAGATACTAAGGCGAGTTTGCTACTACTACTAATTGAAGATTATTCCTTTGGTGCTTGATATTTATGAGGGAGATAAGAGATAATTTTCACCATGTCTTTTTCAAATATCAAATTCTACAAGATAGAATACAAACATGATAAAGTAATTGTTTTATATGTTATCTGAAACTATTCAAAAATTCTATGTGTCTAAATTCGGATGACTTCACCATCTGATTTTTTGATGTACTGGTAAGATTCAAGTTGAGCAAGTGAATCATTGATTGACGACTTCACCATCTTTATATGATGGATCTCAAAAATCAAGAATATAGTATCAAATGGGTAAATAAAATTATGGAAAATCAAACACTTACATATAGTGTTAGAACAACTTCCATGACAAAGCCCCTGAATGCAACTCCAATGGGTTCGCCGGTGGTTGAACAAATCATAATGAAGGAAGATCTAATCTCCGGCAGGCTTCCCTTGGTTCAATATCTCCGTCTCCGTCAGCCACCAATCGTGGAAAAGAAAGGAACGGAGGCAGCAATGCTACCGTCAAGTGGCCGCGAAGGGTACTCCTTCTTCTATCTGACAAAAATCACGCAGGGAGGGAAAGACTTCGGTCCTTTATTGATCGGAGAAGAAAGAAACACAAAAACAGTCAGAAAGTGGCCGATGACTCTTAATCGATCGCAAGGAAGGGCTGCAATCGGCGGTGGGAAGTCGTTGATTTTCTTCTCTTTTGTGGTGATGTTCCAGGCATGAAACGAAGGTGAAGGGTAGACATTAGGAGCGGTCCCCAGGGGGGTGTCTCTTAGCGGCTTATGCAAAGGTAACAACCTCCTCATTTTGATTTCATCCTCCTGGTAGGTGAAAAAGAAGAAGCGTAGGAAATATAAGAGAGGATATAAGAGAGAGAGAGAGAGAGAGACCATGTCAAATATATTTACTTTATTTACTTAATTACAGGATTTCAATTAAATGATTTCCTTAATTAAAAGTACAAAAGGTCCAAAATACCTTTTAATGATTTATTTAATTATTTATTATTTCTTGAATTCTCATTGGTGCATTTAGACACACAATAGTTGCTAGAAACATTTGAACCTAGCTCTCTCTCTCTCTTTCTCTCTCTCTCTATATATATATATATATATATATATATATATTCAAGATCTTTATTTTTTTAATCTCAACGGAACCTACCCACCTCTCTCTCTCTCTCTCTCTCTCTATATATATATATATATATATATATATATATATATATAGAGAGAGAGAGAGAGAGAGAGAGAGTGTGAGTGAGAGAGAGAGAGATAGGTGGGTAGGTTCCGTTGAGATTAAAAAAAATAAAGATCTTGAGATTCAACCTCAACCACATATTGCATATATGCCGCTCATGATAGGTTTTCTGCAAACAATCCTATGTGTGCATGCAACCCTAGAGTTAGATCTATGTTTTCACTATTAGTCATACAACATTATGAACACAAAAAGAAACCTGGCATGCTCCTACTATTTTCGATATCCACATAGTCTAGAATACATACCTTTTGTTGTTATATAGTAATAACAACTAGTTCCTTGGATCTCCTTAACTTTTGAAAGCAAGTACCACAAGCATAGTACCTCTAATGGCTCACAAACACACTTGGGTGAGAGGATTGATATGAGAGAGAGGAGGAAGGGTACTAAGCTCCAAAATTCGGTTATGGAAGGGTTTTCCCAAGGGTTGGTTGAATTCCTAAGCCTAGGGGGCTATTTATACTTGAGGCTAGCTAGAGTTTCAAGGTGGAAACCCTAATCCCTTAGCTTAGGGCCTAAGCAAGTCCATGGACTCCTTTCCTTAAGTCCTTGGATTAAAACTCCTAGATCCTTCTAGGATTTTCGTTCAAGCCTTAATAAATGTGATTCATTGGCCCAAAGTCTCAACGATCAAATAATTTCAAAACAGCCCCTGTACTTTTAATTAATTCATTTAATCCCAAAATTAATTCCTAATTAATTTCTGATTAAATACTAATTAATAATATGATTCCTAATTAATATATTATTCTTATAATATATTAAAAAAATCATATTTATACCCCAATCTATCATTCTTAACAATAAATCAGCCTCTCTCCTCAATAGTCATCCTGTCCAGTCACGAGTGTGAAGGCAACCCAAAAGGACCATGCTACAAACAGTTCAAGTACATACCAAATATAGTTATGGACTTAGACACTAATCCAACAGTCTCCCACTTGGATAAGTCTAATAACTATTATGCGTGTGAATTCAGATCCTGATAAGCAATCGTAGCTTTCAAAAGCCGTTGTCAACTCTGATCTTATCAGATACTCGTCCTTTAGATAAGGGATCATATATTCCTCCATTCTAGATATCGTATGAACTAAGACATGGATTTTAATCATACTCTATGTTCATCTGTTGTTTCCCAATTTCCTATTTTCGACGACCGACTAATTGACCAAATCAAATCAGTCCAGGCCCGGCCAAGCACTTTCGTTTGTTGTTACCAAATTATAAAGGGGCCCAAAGATATCGCTTATATCCCACTTTAGGTAAAAGGAACGGATAAACCTTGACTCAATGCTCGCTTTTACCTACTCATCAAATCACACACAACAATATGTTTTATAACACCAAGTTACTGGTGTGTTTACATATTATTAATGTGCAACCAACTTGCAGAATACAACTCACACATCTCAGTTTCAAGAATATAAGATATTATCATCTTACCAATCACTCGTGATAAAATCCATGAAGTGATCCTAGTGAGCGTGGATTTAATCCAATGCTCAAATCATGTTCATAAGCACTCAAGAACGTTGCAGCAAACCTTTGCTATGTCTAGTACACTTTAGACAATCTACAAAACAATTCATGACAATCTTCTTCCATACCTACTTCCAAAGTATGATCGATTGTGGAACGTTCGAATAATTCAATTATTCTCAAATAACTCAATTGTTTAGGAAGTCAAAACATGCAAAGTGAAACACAATAATAATCGAATCCAATATGGCCCCAAACTTTTTAGTATAAATAAAACTCCTTTTATTTAATCACCATATTGATTACACCTTATTCATTGTATAATGTTTCGGGTAATCAACTTATTGCTTGAAGTATAACAACAATTGTCCTATGCTCTTAGCATGCACACTATGTTTACCTATGGTCCTTACTTTGTGAAACCATAGAATTGGATAACATTTTCAATCACACTCATTTCATAATTCCCAATCCTTACCACAAGTGTAAGAATACCAAATTCTTGCCACTTACAGAATATGTTAGATTCTAACATTTTATGCAATGATCCTTTTGTAATGTCACAGAACCAAAGTCACAAAGACTTTTGCCAATGAAATTACAAAGTCTTCTATTGGAGATTGTTGCAAGACAATTCCATAGACATGAAGTCTCACATTCAAAGTACATTCCTTTGAATATCCTTCTTGCATAAAACTTTTCTAATCTATACATGGATTCTTAATATCCAACTCGCACATATGGAAGCATTTCCATATTTGCCATACGACAACTCATTCTAAATAGAATCCTATTTATTTATAATAATGTCTATATCATCCATCTATTACTATACTTCCAACTGCCCATAAGCAACCAATCTTTGGAGAACCTTAGATTGTCCTTGACAGTTGTTTAATAAACTTAGTTATGTCCGGTTCCAGTCCTTTTTCCCTCTTAATGCCATAGGCATTTGGAAAATTTTAGAAAGGTCAATTATTATAGCATATGCGATCGATCCTATACCCGAAGCATATGGAACACGAAGCATAATGTCTTACATAAAGACGTGATACTTTACCGGTCTTTTGCCATAATATTTCTATTTATCATGTTCTCATAATTCGAACTATAAAAAGGAATGCCGTAATCATAATCTAATTTTTTTTGAGAACACAATTCATATATTTGACTAGATTTGATTAAAATCTCTCGATCTAAGCTCTTAGATTTCGAAACGAAGTACAATATTCTATCCCTTAATTATAGCAAAACAATCTTTCAACCCTTGCAACTTGGCAAAGTAAAACTCTTGTTTTCTATAATTAATATTGCTGACTCGCAACTCTTAAAATAATAATCATGTTCCCATTAACATGATGATTATCTCCTTACTAGCATAACATTTATGCTCCCACTAGCTTAGACATGTATTCAAAAATCAGCCGAACTTCTAGAAATCAATGCTTATTGACTTTCTTACCAAAGTTCATATTTCTGATACGAGATGCTTCGATAAAACTTTATCTAAGCTTCTCTAACTCATACACCTTCCTTTAGACAACCCATATGTTTGTCTAAACAATTCTAGAACTTATAACCATAAGTCTAAAATGTTCAGACCCATTTGCCATTTCCCACAATTCGAACTATGAAGAGGGATGTCGTAATCTTAATCGAATTCGAGAAACGCAAATTACATAATGCTATCTTCAAAATCTCTCTTAGAGAAAGCATTTCCTCATAATCATTTTCATGAAGGAGAGAAACCTTATGACACTTCGATTTCGTGGCATATGTGTTCCTATCCATGTAAATTTTTTATAACCATAATCATAAGACAATGTTTGTGACAAATCCAAACTCTTATGGACAGAACTTGTTCATTCTTAATTTCTTGCGATCAAGGGTCCCACCATTGCTTCCAAGTTATTGATCAGCCCACCCCTATCTTTTAATGTACTTTCCATTGATCAAGGTGCCTTGCCTTTATGCAACCCCATGAGAACTCATAGAACTCACATGCATAGTTGAGCAAACTGGAATGGCACAGAAACAAGAATAAGTCAACACGATAGGTTAGAAACCTCAAGTCGTGTGCTAGTGCTTAATAATAGGTTGACTCTTGATTAGTTCTTGAACCTTTTCAAGATCACTTAGACTCCCACTGACCTCTTGACATATACAATTCTCTTATCAAGAAACATTTCTTGACAAAAACAAATATTCAAGAGTTAGTGTGTGTCTTTATCAAGATAAAATCTACACACATTTGGTATTGGTTGGTCTTTGTCTTATCCAAGACATCACAACTTACCAAAATATACAAAAGTAAGAAGACTTCTACTTAAGATTATACCACTCAAGTCACAATCTTGTAGTTTGACTCTAAGATTTGATTTTGGCACGAAGTACGATTCATCTTATTGACTTAACCATTTTAACAAGTCCCGACTCCTCTTCTTAGCCTTACTAGTGCACTAAGGCGTCCTTTGAGGATGAATTGTAATACGGTTCTTAAGACGATCATAAAACATGATACAAAAGTACTCTCCGTTCTTCTTAGATTGGAGAAACTTTTATCTTTCTACCTAATTGATTCTTCTTATTCGTTCGGCCATTCATTGGCACTTTCAATGATTCAGAATTACACTTAATCTTGTAAGTACAATCACGTCTACTAGACCTTTAGTAAATCATGACGAATAATCTTGTTGTTATTTATGATGGACTTAACCAGTACACAACATTGTGAACTTGATCTCATAGTCCTTCAATTGACTCTTTATTAAGGGATTAGTCTTAAAATTTCTAAGTACCAAGATTTCCATACATCACATGATTCAAATCATATTATTCCAAGCTTCTGTCCAATTGAAGCTTGGGCGATGGGAATCTTTATTTACTTAGAAAATTACGACACTACCATAAATAACATAACTAAGAATCATATCCACTTAATATTGCTTATAATAGAAACACACATACATCAATTTTCCCAATTGCTATTGCAAGGAAATATAAATAAGACAAAAATCAAAATTTATTTTATTGCGGAAAAATATATCCTTTACAATGCAAATGAAAACTATGCTATTACATATTCCTAAGCAATCTATCATAACTCTAAGCAGCAACTCAAAAATCCGATCATCGAATCCATGCGATCGTAATCCGTTTCTTTGCGATCAGACTCAACTAGCTCCTTCCTTTAAGCTTCCTTTCCTTTCTTCGATCCTTCAAAACATCAAAATGTAATCTTATCACATCATGTATTAAGAATCTCCAAATAGGAACTTAATAGAGTTAGATAGTGGATATTGCCTAAAGCAGAGTCATACATATTGACTCTCCCAACTCTTAGATCTCTTAGGTAGTCAGGGCAACTTCGTAACCAGTACCCCTTCTTTTGGCGGTAGAAACATATAGATTTTACTGGAATGGTACATGGTACTATCTCAGACTCAGCCTTTCTCTTACGTAGAGAAAACTTTTCTGGACTTCCAATGTTGCCATTGTCCATATAAGGTTAGGATATTGATTTATCAGACAAATTTTCTCAACCAGTGCACCAAATCATTTCTGATTCAGCAACAATAAACAAATAAGTCAAATCAATAAGGGTCATGTCCTGGTTCATCAAATAGTACTCTCTAACGAACTTACCATATGATTCGGGAGGTGATTGAAGAACCAAGTCAACAACCAACTTCCTTGAGACATCGACACTCAACATCCTTAATCTGTCAATGTGTGACTTTATCTTTAAGATGTGTGCACACACAGACTTTCCATCTTTGTGTCTTATTGTCAACAAGGCTTGAGTGATCAAAATAGATTGATTAAATAAAGGAGACTGATATTGCAATTAACTGTTAGTTGCTAGTTGGGCTGAAGGACTCCATAGAGTGGAGTTGACGAAATTTATGAGGAAGCCCATAAGATTTCGTCCATAGGCTCTATGGAAGGAGTTCATGGGCTTCTTATGGCTTAAGCAGTCCTATTAGGGTTTACACCTAATACCCTAGCAGCCACAAGTATAAATAAACCACATACTAAGGATTTTCGACCACCAAGTCTTTTATGAGAAATCCTAGCCGAAATCCTTCCCTCTCTAAGTCATCTTGTTGCATTGAGTGTTTGTGACTCCAGTAGAGGTGCAACATTTGAGGCATTAGGCTTTCAGAAGTCAAGATCAAGAAGGATTGTGATTGTTATTGCTACATAACAATCAAGGTAAACTTTCTAACCCTAATTATATGTGATTTTCAGATTTGTATACTAGTAAATTAGGGTTTCTTTCTTTGGTGTTCAATGTTGTATGTTTACTTAGAAAAAACTAGATCAAAGCAATTAGGGTTGCATGAACACCATAGGAATGATGTTATGGTCATAACCCTACAGTGGTATCAGAGCGTAGGTCGTTTTTCTAGTGAATAGATGCAAAAGTGAACCACCAAAGTTCAAGAAAATCGAAATTTCGGTCTTCTGACTGGCAAACTCGCCGAGTCCCTATATGGACTCGACGAGTTCCATAGTGGACTCGACGAGTTCAAGGGTCTGCTGCCGGATTTTTCGATTTTCCTTCCAGATTTTGTTGAATCTAAGAAATAGTGAGAATTCTTGATCTCTCTCAATTCTAAAATACAAGATTGCTTCCAAATCGATTTGGTTAAATATGGATAATATAGGATTATTATTAGTCAAATACTTGACCTAGTAAGATTGAAAAGTTTCAATTTACACCTTTTAGGTTTTATAGTTTAAATTTGAACTTAAAAGTTTTAGTTTTTGAAATTTAAATAGTTAAACCCTAATGTTTTGAAAGGTTTCAAAGCTTGTCCTCAATTTTTGGAATTTAAAATTTAATTAAAAGGTATTAATTTTGAAATATGAAATTCTAAGACCCTAGTATTTTGAAAAGTTCAAATTACACCCTTATGGTTTTGTTAATTTAATTAAAAGTTTAATTAAAAGAAATAATTAATAAATCCATAATTATATGGTTTAAGGAAATTGCCTATAAAATGGCGATTGAATGGGTATCCACTCTTACCCACCCCACTCTTGACTAGTGGAGGGTTGTTAGCCGAACGGGTAGGATAAGACACAACCTTCCATTATAAGTATAATGAAATATGAAGTAACTGAACTCTTTTATAAATTCCAAAATCTTAGTTACTTTAGGAAAAATGTGGAGTTGGTGCTAATCCATGAAATTGCACATTGCACCTTGTTGGTCGTTAGTGGAGTGTGTGTGGTTAACCGGCACACTAATATGGGACCAATGAAGGCTGGAAATGGGTAGCTCGTAGATTATCATTGATCAATAGAGCGTGTGTGGTTAACCGACAAATTGATTAGGTGATATACGTCTTCGAGAGTACCCAGCTAATTTGCATGGTTATCCACACCTTATTTGTGATCCTCAGCATCCCAGTCGCAAACATGAAGGTCACAATCGAGATTTAAACATGCCATTGAAAAGTTCAATGAATCTCAAAGGATCTAGGAGTTTCAATTCATTTCAAACCTCATTTTCAATTTTCCTTTTTCATGGTGGAAATTGATAAATCATCATTTACCTACCTTCAAATGTTCTGCAACTGGATTGCCGCATCCCTCTTCCGAGTTGTAGAATATTATGTTGGGTCCTAGCCTGAATATCTCATTTGGGTGTTTTATTAAGGACTCAATCAACTAACTTGAATTTCTCCCATTTGATAGATGTCAAAGTCTATCAACTATGATCTTCCTGAATCCGTAGGAAATTTTTTTCCACTTGAAGATGATGTTCCACGATTAGATTATGGAAATGTAAATCATGCTTCACTTCCTTTACCTCCTCCAATAATTCTCCCTGACCCATGTGTTTGATGACTTGAAAAGGTCAAAGTCACTCAAAACCCTATTGGCAAAAAGACACGAAGATTGAAAGTCTGTGTGTGCACACGTCCTGGAGATGAAGTCAGACATTGACAGGTTGAGGATCTTGTGTATCGATGTCACAAGGAAGTTGGTTGTTGACTGGGTTCTTCAGTCACTTCCTGACTCATATAGTGAGTTCATTAGAGAATACTATATGATGGACGACGACGTGACCCGCATTGATCTTACATATTTTCTTATAACTGCTGAGTCAACAATGATTTGGCGGACTATTGAAGTAAATTTGTATGGTAAATCAATGTCCCAACCTTCTATGGACAATGGAAGCACTGGAACTCCAAAAAAGTTTTCTCTACGCAAGAGAAAAGCTAAGTCTGAGATAGTCATGTGTACCATTCCAAAAGATTATGTATGTTTCTATTGCCAAAAGAAGGGGCATTGGTTACAAATCTACCCTGACTACCTGAGAGATCTAAGAGATGGGAGAGTCAAGAGGTATGAATCTGCTTCAGGTAAAATCCACTATCTAACTCTATTAAGTTTTCTATTTTAGATTCTTAATACATGATGTGATAAGATTGCATTTTGATGTGTTGTAGGATCGAAGAAAATAAAGGAAGCTTAAAGGAAGAAGTGAGTTGAGTCAGATCGGGAAGAAATGGATTTCGATTGCATGATTCGATTATCAGAGTTTTGAGCTGCTGGTTAGAGTTATGACAGATTGCTTAGGAAGATGTGATAACATAGTTTTCATTTGAATTTGCGTTGTAAGGAGAAGTTTTCCGCACCTTTTTTTATAAATAAAATAATTTTTTTTGTCTTATTTATATCTCCTTGTAATTTTATTTATGAAAATTGACGCTTGTGTGTTTCTATTATAAGCAATATTAAGTCGATGTGATTCTTAGTTATGTTATTTATGGTAGTGTCATGATTTTCTAGGTAAGGAAAGATTCCATTGCCCAAGTTTCAATTGGACAGAATCTTGGAATAATATGATTTGAGTCATGTGATGTATGGAAATCTTGGTACTTAGGAAATTAAGACTAATTACTTGTTTACATAAGTATGTGAGTCAAGTGAAGGAATAAAGGATCTAGTACGCACTGTTGTGCACTAGTTCAAGTCCGCCACAAAGAACGATAAGAGTATTCTCATGATTTGCTAAAAGTTTTGTAAATATGGTTATACTTACAAGATTAAGTGTAATTATGAATCACTGAAAAGTTTCAATGAATGACAGAACGAATAATAAGAATCAATTGGGCAAAAAGATAAAAGTTTTTCCTGTCTGAAAAGATGGGAGAGTACTTTAGTATCATGTTTTATGATTGTCTCATTGATTATGAAACCATATCACAATTGATCCTCTAAGTAAATCTTAGTGCACTAGTATGGCTAAGAAGAGGAATCAGGAATTTTTGAAGTGGTTAAATCAAAAGATGAATCATACTTCGTTCCAAAATCAAGTCTTAGAATCATACTCCAAGATTGTGATATTGAGTGACACATCTTCAGTAAGTTGAACTCATCAAATATGGAGTAGAAAAGCTTCTTACTCTTGTACATTTGAAATTGGTAATTTGTGATGTCTTGGATAAGACAAAGACCAACTAGGACCAATTGTGCGAGGTGTTTATCTTGATAAGAAACTGCACTAACTCTTGAATATTTTTTTGACAAGAAATGTTACTTGACAAATGAATCTTATATCAAGAGGTAATGGGAGTCTTAAAGATCTTGAAAATTTTCAAGAACTAATCAAGAGTAAACCTATTGTTAATCACTAATTGACACAATTTTGTTTCTATGTCATTCCAGTAAAGTTACTTATGCATATGAGTTGTACAAGTTCTCAATTGACTGCATAAAGGCAAGCACCTTGTTCAATGAAAGTGCACTGACTAATATAGGTGAGCTGCTACTTGGAAGCAATGGTGAAACCCTTGATGGCAAGAAATTAAGAATGAACAAGTTCTGTCCATAAGAGTTTGGATTTGTCTCAAACATTATCTTATGATTATGGTTATGACAAATTCACATGGATCGGAGCACATACACCATAAAATCTAAGTGTCATAAGGTTTCTCTCCATTTCATGAAAATGATTTTGAAGAAACGCTTTCACTAAGGGAGATTTTAAGGAGATAGCAATTGTGATATTTGCGTTCTCAAATTCGATTATGATTACAACATCCCTCTTCATGGTTCGATTTGTAAGATTTGGTAATTAGTCTAAACATTTAGGACTTATTGCTATAAGTTCTGAATTAGTTTAGACATATATATTAGCTATCTAAGGAAAGGTGTATGAGTTTAAGAAGCTTAGATAAAGGGTTATCAAAGTATATCGTATTAGAAATATGAACTTTGGAAGTCAATAAGTATTAATTTTTAGAAGTCCAAATGATTTCTAAATACATGTCAAAGCTAGTGGGAGCATAAGGGTTATGTTGTAAAGGACATAATTATCATTTTAGTGGGAGCATGATTATTATATGTTGCAAGTTAGCAATATTAATTATAGAAAACAAAAGGTTCACTTCGCAAAGTTGCAGAGATTGAAAAGTTGTTTTGCTATAATTAAGGGAGAGGAACTTATACTTCATTTCAAATCTAAAGTCTTAGATCGAGAAATTTTAATCAAATTTAGTCAAAAGGACATATATGAATGGTATGTTGAAAATATTCAACATAAGGGAATTAATTCTATATATAGCAATATTATAGCGAGAGACTGGTAAAGTGTCAAGTCTTTATGTAAGACATTATGTATCGTATCTCATACGCTTCGGGTATAGGATCAATTACATATGCTGTAATATTCATCCGTTCTATTTTTCCAAATGCCCAGGGCATTAAGAGGGAAAAAGGACCACAACCGGATATGACTAAAATTAATTAAACAACTGTCAAGGACAATCTAAGGTTCGCCAAGGGTTGGTCACTTGTGGGTAGTTGGAAGTATTGTAACGGATGGTCCACATCGACATTATTATGAATAAATAGGATTCTTTTTAGAATGAGTTGTCATATGGAAAATATGGAAATGTTTCCATAATGGGAGTTGGATATTAATAATATATATAGATTAGAAACTTTTATGCAAGAAGGATGTTCAAAGTAATGTACTTTGAATGTGAGACTTCATATCCATGGAATTGCCTTGTAACAATCTCCAATAGAGCACTTTGTAATATCATTGGCAAAGTCTTGGTGGCTTTGGTGTTGTGACATTACAAAAGGATCATTGTATAAAATGTTAGAATCTAACATATTCTAAAAGTGGCAAGAATTTGGTATTCTTACACTTATGACAAGGATTAGGAGTTGTGAAATGAGTATCATTGGAAATGTGTTCAATTGATCTATTTCAGAAAGTATGGACCATAGGAAAACAAAGTGTGCATGCTTGGAGCATGGGACAACTGTTGTTCTAATTCAAGTAATAGGTTGATTATCTGAAACATTATACAATGAATAATTAGTAATCAATATGATGATTAAATAAAGGTGTTTTATTTATACTCAAAAGTTTGGGGCCATACAGGATTAGTATTATTCTTGTGTTTCACTTTGCATGTTTTGACTTCCCGAATAATAAGATTATTCAAACCATCCACAATCGATAAATACTTTGGAAGTAGGTATTGAAGCTAGAATGTCATGAATCTGACTGTAGATTATCTAAAGCGTTTTAGACATAGCAAAAGTTTGCTGCAGTGTTCATGAGTACTCTTGAAATAAGATTTGAGTATTTGATTAAACTCACTCTCAATTGAATCACTTCATGGATTTTATCACGAGTGATTAGTGAGACGATAATATCTTATATTCTTGAATCCGATACGTGTGAGTTGTAATTTGCAAGTTAGTTGCACATTGATAATATGTAAATGCACCAGTAACTTGGTGTTATAAAACATACTGTTGTGTGTGATTTGATGAGTAAGTACAAGCGAGCATTTGAGTTGAAGTTTATCTGTTCCTTTTACCCTAAGAGGGATAAAAGCGATATTTGTGGGCCCCTCGATGATTTAGTGATGACACCCTAAGCGCTTGGCCAAGCCTGGACTAAGTTGATGTGTTCAATTGTATTGTGTTGTCAGTCGTCATAAATCAGAAATCGGAAAAAAACACATAAACAGAGAGTATGATTAAAATCCATGTCTCAGTTCATACGATATCTAGAATGCAGGAATATATGATCCCTTATCTAAAGGACACGTTACTGATAAGATCAGAGTTGACAGCGGCTTTTGAAAGCTACGATTGTCGATCAGGTTCTAAAGTCGTACTTAAAAAATAGTTATTAGACTTATCCAAGTGGGAGACTGTTGTATTAGGTGTCTAAGCCCATAACTATTTTGGTATGTACTTGACCCGATTATGAGCATGGTCCTTTTGGGTTGCCTTCACTCATGCAACTTGATAGGATGACAAGAGGAGAGAGAGTAGGATTTATTATATGAATAATAAATTGGTAATCAAAATGGTTTTATTAATATATTACAAGTTTAATATATCATCTGGAAACCATATTATTTAATTAGTACTGATCATAAATTAATTTGGTGATCAAAAGAGACTGATTAAATAAAGGGGACTGATATTGCAATTAACTGTTAGTTGCTAGTTGGGCTGAAGGACTCCATAGAGTGAAGTGGACGAAATTTATGGGGAAGCCCATAACATTTCGTCCATGGGCTCTAAGGAAGGAGTTCATGGGTTGCTTAAGGCTTAAGCCGTTCTATTAGGGTTTACACCTAAAACCCTAGCAGCCACAAGTATAAATAAACCCCTATACTAAGGATTTTCGACCACCAAGTCTTCTATGAGAAACCCTAGACGAAATCCTTCCCTCTCCAAGTCATCTTATTGCATTGAGTGTTTGTGACTCCATTAGAGGTGCAACATTTGAGGCACTAGGCTTTCAGAAGTCAAGAGCAAGAATGATTGTGATTGTTATTGCTACATAACAATCAAGGTAGACTTTCTAACCATAATTATATGTGATTTTTAGATTTGTATGCTAGTCAATTAGGGTTTGTTCCTTTGGTGTTCAATGTTGTACGTTTACTTAGAAAAACCTAGATCAAAGCAATTAGGGTTGCATGAACACTGTAGGAATGATGTTATGCTCATAACTCTACAGTTACAATGGGGAATTTTTAGAGGAACAGGGAAAACGCCGATTGACAAAAATGGTTATAATTAATGGGAACTATTAGTTATTTGCGGCTTTGATATTATGTTAAAGATATTAAGTTATCTTGACGCACACAATGGAGAATTTTGTGTTCTTGGCTTCATCAATTTTTTTTTTCTTAAAACTGCATCTATTATGAGTTTTATGACGATTTTTATTAGACCTTGAAAACGTAAACATTTGAGAAATAAACATGGTTGATTTTGTGATATTAAATTATGGTTTTCATTCCACTATGTACATTTCATTAGTTTTCACATTGATCTTTGTTAATTTTATTTATCTTTATCTAGATATGAATTCTAGGTTTCATTTTATTTTTTTCATTTTTTTGTGAATATTCGTGTATTATTGTTTGAATTCCCCCATTTTTATATGAATTATGGTTATTATATTTGCTAAGTTTTAGAGAAATCATCGATTGGGAAGCATTAGAATTCCCTCACTGATGGGGTTGGTCATATACCCTAAGAAGATTGGTAATTTGTTTGAATAATGTTTCATAGTTATTTTCTTAGTAATTCACACAGAATTATCCGTTAGCCTTCTTTCAAGCCCAAGAAGCTTGATTATTGATGTTCTATGAACTTTACAATAAACTCGCTCTTAATGTCATTATTTTTTTTTCATTTTTCTAATCAGTTGCTCTAACTTCATATTATAAAAAATCATCGCATTCCTAATTTATAATATGATATCATTGCACTAGATTATGTCTAGATCTGGTTGGACGTGGCAACTTGAAATATATGTAAGAGATGATGGTTTTGATGAGGTTTGGTGTACGGAAGAAATGATTGGCTTGGCCAAACCCTAGCTGAGATCTAGCATCAGCTCTGAGATTACAAATACGATATGTTTTACTATGAAACTTCCATTTTTTGGATTATAATATTTAATATGTTATTCTTAAATAGTTTTTTCTCATATTTTTGGTTTGTTCTTGGATATTTTAGTGCAGGAAAAGAAGAATATGGAATATTTCATCATTCATTTTTATAGTTTTTTTTCCAGGGATATATACAGTAAAGTCCCAATATTTTCATCGATTTGACAAGAAAGTCATAAACTTTATTTTTTTAACAGTAAAGTCCAAATTACCGGCAGTTTTTGACATTTTTACCATTTTTTTCCCGGTTAGCCGGTAATTAGGACTTTTTTGTCAACAAAATAAAGTTTAGAACTTTCTTGTCAAATCGTCAATTAGGATTTTACTGTCAAAAAAATAAAGTTTATGACTTTTTTGTCAAATCGTTGAAAATATTGCGACTTTAGTGTGTGTGTGTGTGTGTGTGTGTATATATATATATATATATATATATATATATATATATATATATTGGTTAGAAATTTAATAGTATAATACTCTTTAAGCATAAGAGTTATTGAAACATTCTCTAATCAGCTAGATCCTATTGAAATCCTTTACGTTTGCTTCTTGTTAAATCGTTTTTTTAATCTCAACAAACCGACATTGAAAAACAATGAGATAATCAAGAAAGAAAGAAAGAACCATGGTTGTATTGGCTTTTTGCAGTCTCAAAAATGGAGAAATTAGAAACCTAAAAAAACGAAATTGCTCTGACTTTATACAAACACAAACAACACATGCGTAGTTAAAAGGGTGTGAATGTGGAAAAGGGAAAGAAGGGCAATTTCGTTTTTTTCGGTTTCTTATTTCTCCATTTTTTGGGCTGCAAAAAGCCAACACAACTCTGGTTCTTTCTTTCTTTCTTGATTATCTTAATTTTTTTCAATGTCGGTTTGTTGAGATTCAAAAAACGATTTAACAAGAAGCAAACGTTAAGAATTTCAATAGGATCTAGCAGATTAGTGAAGGTTTCAATAACTCTTATGCTTAAAGAGTATTATACCATTAAATTTCTAACCAAAAACATTATATATACACTAAAGTCCCAATATTTTCAATGATTTGACAAAAAAAGTGATGGGTTTTAGCCATAAGAATTTTCCTATGTGCGCATGCAAAACCCTAATGCTTGGATCTAGGCTTTCTAATAAACATGCTTTGAATCCAAGACTTCTAATTACTAATTAGGTTAAATAAGAACAATGAAACAGATCTAGAATCATACCTTTGAGTTCCTTGTTGATCTTGAGGTCTTGGAGCTTCTAGAGTCACAAATGTCACTCCTCTAATGGCTTACAAACACCGATAGCAAAGAGGATGATTTGGGAGAGAGGAGAGGGGAGGAATTTCGACCAGAGGTTCCTTGCTTTAGGAGATGTGTCAAATTCCCTATACCATGGGGTCTATTTATACTAGTAGACTCCTTAAGGGTTACAACCTAAACCCTAATTGGATAATCTTCTCTTAAGGCTATCCAAATCCATTCCTAGATAACCCTTTGGACGATTTGAGCTATCCAAAAGCTCTTAGAATTCGTCCAAGGCATATCCTAATGGATTTACAGTCTAAAGCTTAACTATCAAACAATTGACAGTTTATACCCCTTTATTTAATTAATCTCTTTAAGTCACCAAATTAATTCTAATTAATTCTATGACTTATATTAATCAAATAACAAATATATTATTCATTATATTATTCTCATAATATATTAATAATATTTATTCTCTCTTAATAAATCATCCTATCAAGTTGCTATGGTGAAGGCAACCCAAAAGGACCATGCACAACCGGATATAGTTACAGCCTTAGACACTATTCCAACAAAAAGTCCTAAACTTTATTTTTTTGAACAGTAAAGTCCTAATTGACGATTTGACAAGAAAGTTCTAAACTTTATTTTTTTGACAAAAAAATCCTAATTACCGGCTAACCGGGAAAAAAGGTAAAAGTGTCAAAAATTGCCGGTAATTTGGACTTTACTGTCAAAAAAATAAAGTTTAGGACTTTCTTGTCAAATCGATGAAAATATTGGGACTTTACTGTATATGTCCCTTTTTTCCACATATTTTTTCTTTCTTTTGAATCTGATTATTATTGGTTGGCAGGCAGGTTGGTCTTCATAGCAACACATGGGTCTTTAAGTGGGAGTTCAATCTCATGGCTTCCATTGAGCTTAGTGTTATCATTACACGAAATCATTTTCCACTGTTATATCCTGTTGCTTTTTCCAAACATTTTTTTACTGTTGATGTTAGTGGTGGGACAAAAAATGAATTAGGGTAAAATTCTCTAAAAGATGAGAAAATCAACTATAAACCTCTCCATTCCCTAAGATAAAAAACACTAATAAATTTTCAATCCCTTCTATCATCAAATTACCAACTCACCCCAGAAATACCAAAATGCAAAGTTGGAACAAAAAATGAAGAGAGTGTTAAAATTGCCCAAATGTTGAGAAAATCAGCTATAAACCTCTCCATTCCCTAAGATCAATGTATGGTGCCTTAATGTGGCCATTTCAAAAGTACAATGCCATATTTTAGTTTCAATTTTTTTTTAAAAACAAAACTACTTAATATTCTAAAATTCATTTTGATAACATCATTTCTTGAGGAAGGATTAGATGTGTAAAATTTATGTCTTAACGAATTCGTTTTGCATACTTTCCGTTATATATTTGTGTTTGTATATTTATTTTATGTTACACATATTAGATATTAAACCCCAACTTTTATGGAAAAAAATACATTCAGCGAAGAAAATTAGAATGAAGGAAAATAAAAAAAGATTCTAAAAAAACGACAATATGGTTCAATCTACATTATATATATATATTTTCAAATGTTACATTAAACGATATATTTATTTTAAAATAAAATTATAAATTTATTGACAAAAATTATGTTCTTATAAACTTTTTAATATTTGTTTTGTAAAAATTTGATTAGTCATTACTATTTCCATTTATAAACGTTATTTTTCTTCATCTATCGTGGTTTCCACGGGTTTAAACCTAGTTATTTATGATTAGGCATACCTTGTTACTGTCGATAAGCTGAACCGTTAGAGCGACAAATGAAAAATATGTGGTTCAGGTTGAATTTCAAGATCTCTATTTTTTTAATATTAAGTAAACTGTTTCATATATATATATATATATATATATATATATATATATATATATATATATATATATATATATATATATATATATATATATATATATATATATATATATATATGGAGTGGTTCAAATGAAAACCCAAAAATGTTAAGATCCCTAGGAACCATTTTTTAAATGTTTTTATTAAGGACATTTTGGACAAATCCAACATTTATATTGTAATAATCAAACTTTTCCATTCTGTACTTTACAAACCATTTGGCACTTGCCTTCGGACAATCATCGGACCGTCGTTGGACCGCCACCGGATTATCATTAAAATTCAGTATTTTCTGGTTGTATTCACACCTTAAGATCACAAACATTCTTTCTCCCATTTCTTTGGTAATAGTTTTTATTTTTTCAGAAAAAATATAATTTTTTTTAGTAAAACAATAGAATTATGCCTTGACAATTTCAATTTTCTCTTTTGTAAATTGTACATTTTTTTTAAAAGTATATTGTGTATAAGATATATTCACAGTTTAATAAACATATTAATTCACTAATACACAATTTAATATATTCATGCATACATTTATTCATATTTTAATACAAAATTTATATAAAATATACAATTTAAAACAATCCATTTTAGTTTAATACATAAAATTCACAAAATAACATAATATAATCCATTAGACACTAATTTGCATATTTAAAGAAGGCAAACCCAAAGTTTACCACCAACACCACTAACTACCACACACCACCACCAACCACCTATGCCACCATCGCAATCATCCTTTCTTCCAAACCAGATTTGCATGAAAAACCATTTATTGAAAACTTAAATACTATATTCATAGTTTAATAAACCAATTAATTCACTTATTCAAAGTTTAATGCAAAATAATTATAAAAACTAATACATTCTTACATATTTATACTACAAAAATAAATAAATATATTCACAAAAATTAATGCAAACATTCATATATAAATCATTTATATTTTAACACAAAATTCATTAGAAATTCACAGCTTAATACAGTCACTTCACAGTTTTGTACTCATAATTCACAACTTAATATAATAAATCCACAGTTTGTTGCACAAAAATTCTACATTCACAATTACCTTCTCAACTTAAAACTTACATGTTGTGACATCCCCATTTTCATGGCCAGAAAAGATCGATTTTGTTTATGCTTTGTAAAAATCAGAGTACTTCTTTTCATAAAAATGTTGCGGAATTTGTTCCTAGAAAACATGTTAAATATGTTATCAAAACATTTTCGAAGAAACGTATTTTATTTATTTTAAAACGTTTGGGATGTCATCGTCAATACAAAAACATAAGCATAAACAGAACTTACATTTATTTACACTAGTGATCTACATCTCTTTAATCTCTCAGTGTAATGTGACTTCATAACAACACCTGTGATATAAATAAACTGAGTGAGTCAGGTTGGGAAACCTGGTGAGTACATAGGGTTTTCAACCCACAATAATATAATTATTATGTTCAATCATGAAACAATTAACCTAATTACCCATACCCATTATCTTCTTTATTCCTAAGTACCCTCCCTAAGGATTTATCCTAAGGGTCATCTCCTACATCATATTTTACCTCTCATATCCTTACATCGCCTCTCCTTTTATGTTTGTTCCTAAGGACTTTCCCTAAGGATCATCGCCTACATCGCCTAGACAATATTGATTCAGGGATTACTCCCTCAATACGTGCCCACCAAGGGTTATGGTATCATCGCATGAATACGTAGTCATAACATCGCCTGAACTCATAATTCATAGTAAGGGGGTTAGAGTATCATCGCATGAATACGTAGTTACAACATCACCTGAACTCGTAATTCATCACCTACACGTTATGAGCCTGCTGGTGTTTCCACGGGGTTGTCTATAATAGTCCGTGGTCGCCATCTATACTCTCGTAGATGACTACATCTCCAAATTGTCGGACAAGGTTGTAGTATCCTACATCACCGATTGATCATCACCTATCTATCCTCACCTAATTATCATCACCTTCCTATCATCACCTATCTCTCATTGTTTTATTTCATCACACACCAACTATTTCATCTACCCATGTTTTATCCCAACATATTTGTAGATATAAAATAAATATATAGTTTAAATCATTTAAAACATGTATAAAATCATTCATCCAGCATAGACAACAAGTGTTCAGATAATATGCACACATAGCACATAATTTATGTAAAATACTTCATATCTATGTGTAAGATGAAAGTAACTATGCACTCACTTGAAAGGTGGTGACTCAGCACTCGGACAACGCTTCAATACTCTCAAAACAATTTCCTTTGATAAAACCTAGTATTAATACCACTAGGGTTTAGTCTAACGATAACCGCGACAAATTAATATTCTGACTATTATTATTATATAAGCATTAAATAACACTCAATATAACTCATAATAATAGCCTAAATAATTATTTTAAGGACCTAATAACGTTACTATAATTATTTGGAAGCTATATTAAAAATTGCGTAAGCGTAGCTCACTTACAACGAATTTTAAAGAAAACCGGGCTTTGCTGGAGCAGCGTTCCCGAGCCGAAAGGCTCTCTTCTCAGGGCTTCGGGAGCCTCGGGGCTTCCTTCGGGTGCTAGGGGGTTTATCTAGGCTTTTAGGGGGGGGGGGTTAGGGGGCTAGAGAGAGAGTCTAGAGAGAGAAAGAATAGTTTCGGAAGGTGTGAAGTATGAGGGAACCCGACA
Organism: Lactuca serriola; assembly: GCF_051521515.1. Lineage (NCBI taxonomy): Eukaryota > Viridiplantae > Streptophyta > Magnoliopsida > Asterales > Asteraceae > Lactuca > Lactuca serriola. Next base: position 57,602,922 of record NC_136415.1, read on the forward strand.
CCTCTATTTATAGGCTGAATTCCTGATGGACTCGCTGAGTAGGAGGACCTACTCGCTGAGTTGGGGCATGTGGCAGCCTTCTGGTGGTGCCACGTGTCCAATTCGGATGGTGCCACGTCACCCCTATCGCGTATCAACCTTCAAACTTAGAAAACTCATAACTCTCGCATACAAGCATTAAATAACACTCAATATAACTCATAATAATAGCCTAAATAATTATTTTAAGGACCTAATAACGTTACTATAATTATTTGGAAGCTATATTAAAAATTGCGTAAGCGTAGCTCACTTACAACGGATTTTAAAGAAAACCGGGCTTTGCTGGAGCAGCGTTCCCGAGCCGAAAGGCTCTCTTCTCAGGGCTTCGGGAGCCTCGGGGCTTCCTTCGGGTGCTAGGGGGTTTATCTAGGCTTTTAGGGGGGGGTTAGGGGGCTAGAGAGAGAGTCTAGAGAGAGAAAGAATAGTTTTGGAAGGTGTGAAGTATGAGGGAACCCGACACCTCTATTTATAGGCTGAATTCCTGATGGACTCGCTGAGTAGGAGGACCTACTTGCTGAGTTGGGGCATGTGGCAGCCTTCTGGTGGTGCCACGTGTCCAATTCGGATGGTGCCACGTCACCCCTATCGCGTATCAGCCTTCAAACTTAGAAAACTCATAACTCTCGCATACAAGCTCCTTTTTCGACATTCTTTTTTTCAACGTGTAGGTAAAATCAAGATCTACAACTTTCATTTAAACTCCGTCGGCTAATTCTCGACCGATCTAAAATTTAACAGTAGGAGGCGTTTAGACTGTTAAATGACCGCGAAGAATCTGTAACTCCTTCATACGGACTCCGTTTTCGTCTATCTTTTTACCATTGAGTTCCTATTAATGAGATCTTCAACTCTCATTTAGGTCGTGTAAGCCAAAAACTGCTTGAACTAAAATTCGAGTTTCGGGTCGTGCACTGGTTAGCCGAATCTTAGAAAAATCATAACTTCCTCATACGAAGTCAGATTTGGGCGTTCTTTTTATGGATATTCTCAGTTTAACGTATACTACAACTTTGGTTTAGTTCACTAAGGCTAAAAAGTCCTCTATCTTAAATTCACTATTTACGTCTCCCGGTGTCGTGCCGATTTTGCCGTAAAACTTCGACGGACCATAACTTCTTCATTATAACTCGGATTTCGGCGTTCTTTATATGTACGGAAACCTTGAGACATATTCTAAAACTTGGTTAAGATTGTTTATTCTAAGTAATATTTTGTCGAAAAGTCGTTTTCAACCCCTATTGCCTCTAAATTGACTAGCCCGGATCTGCGGGCGTTACACATGTATACATACGCATCTAGATTCTGGTGATTCCTTCAAAGTTTTTTTTTACACAAATATTCACAATTTAAATTTTACATACTTTAATCAAAATTAGATAAAATCATACATGTGTATAATGCTTCTTTCATCTTGTATTTTAAAAGCAAACAAAAAAATTATAACATAATCACAGCTAATGTCAATTCATTCACAACTTAATACAATCAATTCATAAGTTAATACATAAAATTCACAGCTTAATATACTCAATTCATAGTCTAAGAAGAAAATTCACAGTTTAATTCAGTCAGTTCACAGTTTAAAACACAAAAAGCATAGCTTAATACACAAAATTTACAGTTTAATACACAAAAAGTATGCATCCACAACCATATTGTCAACTTAACACTCTTAATATTGTCAATTCATAATTTAATACACAAAATTCATAACTTAATACAAATAAATTCATAGTTTAATACATATAATTCACAGCTTAATCTAGTTGATTTACAGTTCAGACAGAAAATTCACATCTTAATATAGTCAATTCGTAGTTTAAAAGAAAATTTAGAACTTAATGTAGTCAATTCACAGTTTAAAACACAAAAATCACAGCTTAGTACACTAAATTCACATTTTAATACACAAAAGTAGTTTCACATCCATATTATCAACTTAAAACTCTTATTACAGTTGGTACATAATTTAATACAGAAATTTCACATCAAATTTTAATTCAAAAAAATTATACATTCACAACTTAATAGCAGCTAAAACTTACATTAACAAAATTATACGACAAATGAGAGATTAAAACATCAAATTCATACTTTAACAGGAAGAAAAAAAAACTACATCATAGAGATCTACATTGGATGTAAGTAGGAAAACAAGTAGAAAATAAAACTTACAAAAGATTTATCTATAAAAATCGACCTACCTGATTTTGATCCAAGATTTATCTTTAAAAATCAGATCTGATGCAAGTTAATACGAAATGCACCAGATACACCAAATCCATACATGAAATGCATCGTATACATCAGATATGATGTTAGGTAGTAGATCTGGCGTTCAGAACTTAATCAATCTTGAGATATGGTGCGCCGATCGTATGAGGAAGAAAGGATGGTTCATCGGTGGTGGTTAGTCAAATCGAATCTGAAAATGAAAAAAACACATTAAATCTAGTGAGATCTGATGCAGATCTGGTGGTTCTCCGGATATCAGAGAGAAAACGAGTTGGATGCAGTTGTAAATCTGACGGAGTGGAGGCGGAGGATGACGAAGGATGTAGCGGCGGTAGTCATTGACGACATATATGAAGGTTTCCGGTGAAGATCCGATCAGATTTGATCTGAATAGTTCCGACAAACTAGTGCTTTGCTGGTGGCGGCCTTCGGTGATGAAGATTTTCACTCCATATCTGAGATCAGTGGCGGTGGACAATGGATCTAAAGTGAAAACCTTGGTTACTTGACATTCCAGCGACAGAAGCCGCTAAATAATGGTGACAGTAGGTGACAGGTGGCAGAGGTAGGTGGTTGAGGCAGTGTCGGGTTTTGTGTTGTTGGGAGAGTTTGAGAGGGTATGAGAGAGTTTTCTTAAAAAAAAACAAGTCTGAAAGTGTTTGAATGTAGTTAGATATGTAAGATATTTTATGTTAAAGTTAAAAACAATCCGTATGCCCTTATTGAGTTTTCGCTATTTAAAAAACATAAAAGAATCAGAATATTAGAATAGAGCAAAATAAACTAAGAATAAGTGGTTCCTACGGTTCTTAACCTTTGAGGGTTCTCATTTGATCTTTTGTGTGTGTGTGTGTGTATGTGTGTGTGTATATATATATATATATATATATATATATATATATATATATATATATATATATATATAAGGCTAGTTCATGTGAGACCACTATATTTTGTGAGACTGGGGAGACGCAATCATGACCACTCATTTTATAGATAAAAAAACATTTTTAAAATGCAAAATAATTGAAAGTTTTTGAATTTTTTTTATATATTATTTTCGTCACTTTTTTATCCAATAAAAAAAATTACCGTTTTTTTTGAAATATTCTAGTAGAATATTAGAATATTTTACACATATGACAAATCTACTAGAATATTCTAACATTCTAAAAATCATATTGGAATACTTACAGTGTAATATTCTGTTAGAATATTTTACATATTTAAAAAAACAGTAATTCTTTTTATTTTCATTTTTTTAGATAAGAAAATGACGAAAATAATAATTAAATTTTTTTCGGATGTTTCCTTTTATTTTGCGTTTTAAAATTATTTTTAGATTGTGTCTTACGGTCTCACAAATCTAACATTGTCTCAAATATATATATATATATATATATATATATATATATATATATATATACACTTAGGTTTAAATGTTTTCACTATCTATTGTGTGCATGTATGATTAATTCTGGACCAATCATTTTAGTTATTTTAAGAAAGTAATTAATGCATATTAAATGCTGAAGATGTAATTAATATCCATTATATCTTCAACATGTAATATGCATTAATTACTTTCTTAAAATAACTAAAATGATTGCTCCACAATCAATCATACATGCACACAATAGATAGTGAAAACAAAATAACCTAGCCCTATATATATATATATATATATATATATATATATATATATATATATATATATATATATATATGTTTAATTGAGAACATTTCTTATTGTGAGAACATTTGAGAACAAATTTTGGCTGCTAATTTTTAAATGTTGAAATTTTAATCATATGTTTAAAAAAATATTCTAATTTTATTAAAACATAGTTAGAACTTTATTTTTATTTTTATAGACATTATCTCTCTTCTTTCTCTCTCTACGTACCTCTCTCATCATTCTTTTTTTATGTATCTCTCTCTCATATTTCTCTCTCTCTATATATCTTATTCTCTTTACATATCTCTCTTTTATTTCTTTCTCTACATATCTCTATCCCGTTTCTCTCTTTACATATCTTTCTCTCTCTACACATCTTTCTGGATAATTTGAACCAACATCACCATTGACGGAGCTTATCATTAACTATCTCCCCTACAAGTCCTAATCGAAAGTGAAGTTGATTTTAACAAATACAGAGAGAGGTTATTATGGTTTATTAATATATTATATTAAAAGAGAAATCATATAGTTTAATTAATATCGGTCACGAATTAGTTAAAAATTAATTCTGTGGCTAAAAGAGATTAATTAAAAAGGGGGACTGAAACTGTCAATTATAATATAATTGATTTTAGGCTGTGAATCCTTATGGGTATAGGGGGACGAAATTTAGAGTGGAAGCCAACTCTAATTTCGTCCAAGGGGCCTTATTCTAGAAGGTTCTTGAAGCTGCTTAGGGCCTAAGTAATCCAATTAGGGTTTTGATTGAAACCCTAGTAGCTCAACTCTTTAAGGGACCCCAAGGCTACTAATTTCGGCTAACTAAGAAACCCTAGAGTTCCTAAGAGTCGAAATTGTGCCTCTCTCCTTCTCTCTTCTAAATCATCTTCTTGCCTTGGTGTTTGTAAGCCATTAGAGGTACTACACTTGTGATACTAAGCTCTTGAAGATTAAAGATTCTTGCAACTATTGAAAGGTATCATCTAAAATTGTTTTATTATAGATCTCATTTTCATAGTCTGCTAGATAAGGGTTTGCAAGATTTGGATGAATTTGCATGTACAATAAAGAAACCTAGATCCAAAGCTTTAGGGTTTTGCATGTGCACGTAGGATGTTCTTTTGCTGAAAACCCATCATTATGACCCTTATTTTAAATTGAATTTCACATCTCTATAGCCTAATAAGTAACCCAAAATCATGTTAAAAGTGATAAACTTAAGGCTTAACCATTAATTACTTAATAGAACACCAAAAATGATTTAAAAGTGGTATTAGAGACTTGCTTGGTTTCTATTGTATTTGATGTGTAACACCCATAAAATTCGAGCAAATTTAAAAATTTTAAAACATTTCCAAACCATTAACCATTACAAAACTTGTTTTCTAAATGTATCATATCAGAGTATTCCAGAAACAAAGTTATAAAAAGTGAGGAGCTGTATGATCACGCCTTTGCCTTGTCACGATCTCCGGATGTAACTAAAACAATAAACTGAAACTGTAAGCCCGAAAGCTTGGTGAGTTACCCCCAAAATACCCATACACACAACCATACACATACAACAATGAAAAGCATACTATGGGTCCGGTCAACGATCGGGTTGGAATATCCCTGGCCCTCAACCATCGACACTACTTGAAAAACAGCCTTTTACAACGCGCAATCAATGACACGCGCTGATAGAGGACACACATTTGAGCGTGCCCTAAAAGTTGATGTCAGTTTTCCAAAATATGAAGCATAGAGGGCACGCATTTTTGCATGCCCTAATATTAGTGTCTAACTATGTCGCTTTATAAATTTTAATGAAATGCGCGTTTCATTCCGAGGGGGAAATGAAATCCAAAAATTAAAAAGCCCGCTTTGTTTCCACTGGAAGAAAACTCTAGCTCATCCCCGCCGAAAACCCCCTTTCTTCCACCCACTTCATAAGTTCATTTCTATGGTTATGTTGATTGTAATATGGTTTTTCATCTTGACCATGAGCTAACGAGCTCCATAGCTCTCCAACTGCAAAATCGGGAGAGGTGTTGGTCATGTAGATCTTGGTGAAACTCGAGGAATACCCTTTTACGTAATCAAATTGCCACCCATCAAACCCTATTTCAATCTTGAGCCAGTTCATCCAATCAGATAACTCCTTTTGGACTATAGGGTTTACGTGATCGATGTCTAGGGAACCTGTAATGGGATCTCATGTGTCGATATTTCCATTGCCAACGCAATAGTTGTCGTCTTTGCAAATCAAGGAAGATCCCCAATCAAGGCGTTTATCTGGAGTTCCACCCTCGAAGATATAGTATTTCCCGCTTCCATCTTGCTTTTCCCCTGTTCTGTGATTTATAACTATGCCTGCAACGACTTTGATTCCCATGTTGTGTTCGGTAATAGAAAGGGGAAAAAGTAAAATCCCAATTTTTTTGAAAACCCTGTCTTGTTATCTTTTGCCTTTGTTCTCCATATTTTGTCTGAACATTTCCATATCACTCGGTTCAAACACGATTTAGGTTTGAAATTACAGCAGAAGGATGGGAGAATTAATAGTTGACTTTCACGATAATCCCTGGTCTATCTCTTCCAACTTTTCCCCGATTCCATCTTTATCACTCCTCACAAAAATCTCCATCGATCTTTTTAGGTTTTCTCCACCGAGTAATCCTCTCGAAGATTCTATGTTAATATCGGCTTATCTGTTCACACGCCATGACTTGCCTCTCGTCTTCTCTACATATCTAAATAACGACATCTACAGGTACGATTTACTCCATTTCTAACTGGAATTCCTTCAAATTCTTTTGAATATACTCATTTTGCATCTCTATTATTTTTGATTTCATGGTTCTGTAAGTTAGGGTTTCATTATGTTGGGAATTTTTAATGCTCAGGGAATATTCCAGATGTTATGTAGCTTAACGGTTATGCAAAGGTTTGTGTTCTTTCGTTCTTTCTCCAAATTCCCAAGTTCAATTGATTTCTTATTATATCTGAAGTCTCCAAACAACAGTCTCATTATAGAGTACATATCATTAAACTTTTTTTTTTTTTTAATGTTGTTTGTCAGGGAGACTATTCATAGCTGATGCGAACAACAGCCTCATTAGATATTTGGATCTGAACAAAGAAGATGCATAAGTTGTTACACTTGAGCTAAAAGGAGTTCAGCCTCCTGTACCAAAATTAAGATCTCCAATTCGCCTTAGAAAACGAAATTCAGCTGACACACAAACAATTGTAGTTGATGGTGGCTCTTCCAATGAGGTCAACTTAAGCCTTAAAATATTTGTGCCTGAAGGTTATTATTTCTCAAAGGTTCTATCTCTCTCTCTCTCTCTCATAGGTGTTGTTTTTTGACTTAATAGTCACTATTGATGTACTATATATACAATTGAATTTCATTTCCTCATAAAAAAAAGCTTACTTTATGTACTTGATAGAAAATTGAATTTATTGTGTAAGTGATGAAAAACACATCATTCATATGATCAACTAAAATTGATCTTCACTGGATGAAAGTTTATAAGAGGAAAGTATAAAGTTGTCGACTGTAGTTGGCTATCTATCATTAGTAATAAATAAAGAACCACAAATGATATAAACTTTTCTTAGATAAGTTGTGAAAAGTCCTATGTGATTTACATTTACTTTTGGGTGGATCTAACATCAATGTATCTGCTTCAGGTCTTAGCTTCTTGAGAGAGAAACATGGTGAATTCATGCTCAGAGAGCTTGTGGTTGGCTTGCAGGAACAGGTAAATTTTTAAAAAACTGAACTTTCACAATTTTTTTAAAAAAAATTAACTATTTAATAATAATAATAATAATAATAATAATAATAATAATAATAATAATAATACAATTGATTGTGGTATGGTTTCCAGGTTTTTATTAGAAACGTGACTGAGCTGCATGACAAGTACACGACTTATGTAAATGACTGCTTTATGAACCACACCCTATTTCATAAGGTTTGTACATTTGCAATATTAGTTCACTGAATTATAACATGTTATTTACTATATTGACCACTGGTTTCTGGCCAAGTTATTATCTATTATCTTAGCTTATGGAGTTCTTGATGTGTAAATTGACCAGGTTGCCCCTACATTAGTACCCCTTCTTAAATTCTACTTTCATGAAGAAGTTCGAAAAGCAGCTGTTTCAAGTTTTTATTGTTTATTGTCTATCCTGTTCACAATCAACATTACAAATTTTAATATAAAAAAATACTTTTTTTAGCAATGCCTGAGCTTTAAAGGTCTGCTAAATTAGCTATAGAGAAAGGACTTGCACAGGGTCGTGATGAATCTTATATAACACAACTTTCTGACTATATAGTTCCAGCTTAGTTGAAGCTTTACATAAGGTGGTAATTATTTTATTATACTATAAATAAATTAATTCCATTTATATCCTTTCAACTACTTTATATCGACTGTTTTTAGTTTTTTACAAACTTTACTTGTTCTTTTTCAGGATCCTGATACAAAAGTTTGTGCAAATATGTTGGATGCTTTGAAGGAATGTCTGTCACACCCCAAAACCACGAACGGTGGAAACGTTCAGGGGTGGAGGACGTCATGTACAGTATCACAACAGTGTAATATAATAAACAAGCAACAACATCATCCATTGCATTATAAGTAGAGTTTTAAGACATGTATGTTCTTTCATAATGTACAACAATAAAATGAATAATCAAAATAAGGCGAGTCTTGTCTATGCTGCATCTCCTCCGGTAACCTGACCATCGCACCTATCTAACTGATGACCTAAGAATACAAGTTATTTTGAAAGCGAGTATCAGCTTTAAAGCTGGTGAATTCATAAGTGTTTAAGTGTCATTGTCTTGTTTATGAAAATCTGTTATGAAGGCCATGTAAATCTTTTATGTGGAAGAATTGATATAAGTTTGAAAATCCTAGAAAATCCCTTATTTCCTATAAGTATGAAATGTAGTCTTCTAACAACACCCGAATGTTCTATAAGTAAAATGATAGTTTTTCCTTTCTATTGACTAGTACTAGAGTACTTAGCCTAACTCCTCGTTTATGTGAAAGTATCACAAAATAAAGTCAACAGGAAAAAGTACTAATGTAAGTGTCGTCACTGGGTACTAGGACTAACACAACATCGCAATAAGCGAAGAAGATAACCTAATGAACATCCGAAGATTGTCCGGAAAAAGTATAAATGTAAGTGTCATCGCTGGGTACTAGGAGTAACACAACATAGAAGATAACCTAATGAACATCCGAAGATTCTCCAGAAAAAGTATAAATGTAAGTGTCATCGCTGGGTACTAAGAGTAACACAACATACAAGGTAACCTAATGAACATCCGAAGATTGTCCAGAAAAAGTATAAATGTAAGTGTCATCGCTGGGTACTAGGAGTAACACAACATAGAAGGTAACCTAATGAACATCCGAAGATTGTCCAGAAAAAGTATAAATGTAAGTGTCATCGTTGGGTACTAGGAGTAACACAACATAGAAGATAACCTAATGAACATCCGAAGATTGTCCAGAAAAAGTATAAATGTAAGTGTCATCGTTGGGTACTAGGAGTAACACAACATCGCAATAAGCGAAAAGTATAACCTAATGAACAATCGAAGATTTTCCACTTGTCCTCTGTAGCAGCAGCAGGTGGGTGGAGGGGTTAGCCCCGACTATCGATCTACCTAATATAAATAATAACCTTAGACCTCCGTAGATGGTCATCGACCACTGGTGCTAATCAGCAGGGTTCAGAATGGTTAGTCCCGCCGAGATATCCCATTGAACCGGGATAGGAAAGATAATATACACAGAAAGTAAAAATAAATCATCCTCTTAGTTCTAAGTACAAGTATCCAGGTAAGTAAATACATGATAATGCAACTATGTAACAGTGTTCATGTATGGTATTCATGTAAGTGTGTTCATGTTTCAGGTAAGTATATGTAAACATATTCATGTATCGTGTAATCCTAAGTACGTGTACTCATGTATCATGTAAGGTATTGGTATCGACTCATGAATGAACTGACTCTTGTGTGACTCCTTGTAGTAGTAATAATGTTTGATATCTTCTGACTATCCCTATGATAGTTAACTGGAAGGTAACTGGTTGTTTACGTAGGTTTATGCACTCTTGCTACCCAAGAGTATTGGAAACTAAATGAAGGGTGAAAACTATAATCTCTAACATATAAATGAACATATGCGCATAAGTATAGTTTGATTCAAGAAGGTAAAATAATGGTTTTGCAAGATATCTAGGAGTTTTGAACAATAATTAAGAATGACTTGATGTCATTTTAATAAACATTTCAAAACTAATACTTTTGTTATCAAGGTATTTTAAGATAGAAAACCATTTCATGTAACACCTTTTAAAATATGTGAAATCTACTGAGTGAAAACACAATTATAAAATACATTAGATTGATTTAATAACATACTGTTTTCTACTTGTATCCCCCCATTAAAGCATTTAAAATCATTTAAAACATTGATTAAGGGGTATGAACTCACCTGTAGTTGGTAGTTTAGATAAACTGGACTGTGTAGGATTGTTAGGCGTCAAGTGAGGACTTGTACACACACTACAATCCTAATGAACATATAATCACACATATATGCACTCAATTAGTCTCAAGTTACTAATTTATAATGTTTACACATTCTAGACACAATAAACACTTTATATAAGTGTTTTAAGCCCTAAGGATTGCATCTAAGCTATTGTGGGACAAGGCACTTTGTTTAGGGTTCCAAAGGACCCCATATATGAGTTTACTCCCCATATAGCATCACACATGGAGTTTACGGTTGTAAACTCTTGATTTTACGGCCGTAAACTCCCAACCATGGGTGTTTTGTGTGTTTTGAAGTTCTAAATGATTCCTAGAATTAATACAACTTGGTGGTTCAATTCTTGAAAGGGTTTGAGGCCTAAAAACACTCCCTAGAGGAGTTTACGGCCCCAAGACCATTTCCTTTGGAGTTTACGGCCGTAAACTCCCTTGGAATGGGTTTTTTCTTGTTTTCATGTCTCTTGCATTTGAAGGATAGTTTCTAGATATTTGTTTAAAGCTAATGAGGACCCTAGGCACACTTTGGTGCCCTTGTTTGGTTTTTACGGCCTAGAAGCATTACCAAGGCCATAAACTCACTTCAAGAGGTGGTTTTGATGTGGTTTTGTCCTTCAATTAAGTGGGAAACAATTCCATGTAAAGGTATAGGGCTTTAGGTGTCTTAAAAGCACCCCTTGCTCCATTTCAATGGAGTTTACGGCCTAAGATACACTTGGGCCGTAAACTCCCATGTGTTTGTGTTCTTTGATTGTTTTCTTATCCTTTATACACATATAATTGAGTTTAAGGCAGTAGCATAACACAAGGAACAATCTAGACTCGGTTTCGGGAGTTTACCGCCCAAGAACACCTTGGGGAGTAAACTCCTAAATCTAGTGATTTAGCCTTCTAAATCATGTTATTAACACATATTAAAGCTTTCTAACACTACTAGAAAGAGGTACTCACGATTTGGGATAAAAACCCGAAGATCCGTGAGAGAGAAAATGGCTTTTCACTAGTTGGAAATGTGAATAATGAATGAATTTGGTTCAGAATTCTATTTATAGTCTTGAGATATTTTTGGCAGAAAATATTTTTATTCCTGGAATGATTTCTAATATAACCGAGTGTTGGAATAACAGTGTTGCACAAAACCCTAGTGCAACCACTCTCCTGATATTTCCTTAAGTGTAAATCCTGAAAAACTGCCAAACTTATACCCGAAGTCTGGAATTTCACTGAAACTGTTCTATGCTCTATTGTCTTGATATGGTTTGTTCATAATGGAAATTTCGGGTTGTCACATCATCCCCCTGTTAAAGGGAATTTCGTCCCGAAATTAGAATTTAGACAAGTAAGTATGTGCGAATGCTCGAGTCGTTATGTGAACTTCCTAATCGATTGGTTCCCGCACTCCTAAGTGAAATCGGGTTCTCGGTTGGTATCCCAATGAACCTTCACTAACGGGCGACGACGTTTGCTTCGTCCGCTTGACCTCTCGGTAGAGGTTCACTACGATTCTAATACGAAGGCAAGGGTCTCGTAAATCTCGATCTCGTCGAGAGGGATTACGAAAGTCCTAATGGAAGGATACTGTTTCAAGTTCGAGACGCGAAGGGGAAAATGTACGTTACTGAGTTCGCAGAGTAGGTCTAGTTTGTGAAATGCAGGACCGATTCTGGTAAGAATCTCGGAGGTCCTAACTATATTGGATTTTAGCTTTCCACGCTTTACGAAGCGTAGTAAGCCGTTCCCAGAGTGAGGTTTCCTAAAGAATTTGGTCTCTCACTTGGAATTCCAAATGTTCTTTCTCTCGCTTACTTCCTAGTCAAGGGCCATCCCTTGTTGGGTCAAAGTCGAAAGGGTTCCTGAAGTTAACGGGGAGTTCCGAATGGACTATGATAGTAGGTCTGTAAGACCTAGAATTTGGCAAATTTTCCGTCGGTGACTATGGTGCCGACTAATTCCCAACGGTTTTGGATAATTTGACAGAGTACTCAAGAATTTCCACAACACTAATAGTGTGTCTCAGGAAAATTTGACTCTAAATTCCAAAACTCTTGATTAGAGAACTTTACAAAAAGTATCTCCAAGGGTAATGTTTCCATGGGTTCTTTCTTACTACGAGGGTAGATAAGTAGTCATTATATGGAGAAATGACGAACTGATCCCAGTAAGAAAGGCGTACTCCACTCATTTAGCTCATGAATACTATGAGCGTATTGGTCCTATCCGAGGGGTATCACTATGGACTTGAAGTGTCCATATCGAGTTCGGAGGGTAGTCTTTAGGACATCCTTCCCTAACACTCAAACGGGTGATATTCGGATCTCAGGTCCATTTCTGAAAGTAACACTCTCCCTGTGGTTGCTCAATCAACTCGTCTATGCGAGGAAGAGACAACGGTTTCTAAGGAAATCTTAATGAAGTCTCCGGTCGTCGAGGTACATAAGATGCACTCCGTCGACTTCTGGTAATAATAAGACCGGAGCTCTCAAGGGTGAGAAGCCTGGTCTCCTAATTCTATTGTTGAGTAGTTCGTTGTGTTGTCCGGGCTGTTCTTGTATCTTCCGTAGGTGTTTAGACTGAAGGCGATCTGGTTATATGAGTCATACTGGGTTCTAAGTTTGTTCCTATGCCAATGCAATTACTCTTACTCCTAGACAGTCTCCGTCCTGAAGTTCATATTAGAATTCATACGTGATTCAATGATCACAATTTCGTGTATACGAGTCGTATATAATTAAGACTGAAAAGGTATTCAAATAACTGATTCTTCCTTAATCTCACATCCCATCGAGGGAACAGAAGTTAAAGTGGAATCATCAATTCTAAACCTGTAGAACATTGATTATATATCACTCTCATGTATACATTCCTCAATGATAGATCAACCGTATGAATCTTGGAATTGAACTTGATGTACTGCACGAGTAATACTGTGGGGATTCCTTCGGAAAGGAAAAGAACTATAAGGTACTCCTTGTATGAGTACTTCGGTGTTCTGATATAACGGCTTTGCCAAAAGATGATTTCTGAGAAAGAGATGCACGTATGGAGCTGGTATTTCGAGGATTAATTTACTCGAGTCGTATGATAAAGTCGAAAACATATGGAAACTAAAGACATTAGATTTGAACATAAGGCGTTATAGACAAAACACAACAGTGCAACCATTAACAGAGTTACTGTACTTAGGATTTATTACAAGACTATTGCTACGAAACAAGGTATACTACAAAAGACAAGTATACGCAGCACGAGAGTCCCTTAACGGACAGAATCTCGCAAAAGATAAGACTCTGGTTGCACTAGTTTTAAACATGTTTTGTACATACTAAATACTGACGATTTGGAGGGAACCTATACTATATTAGGTTCCTTAACTGCCTTTTTGCATTCTGAGGTCAAACTCATCCAGATTTGCCGTTGTCCTTCTCCGATGGACAGTCCCTCTTGAAGTGTCCCATGATGCCACATAGATGGCATATCTGAGAGGTTTGGACATTGGTGGTTGAAGAAATATGTTAGATCTGGATAGTGCAGTAACTAGTAGTATGTCCATTCCTGTTGCAGTGTGAGCACTGCATCTCCCTACAAGGTCCATGGTGGTGATAATTGCATTTGATGCATTTTGGGAGTTTTCTAGCATAAAGTTTGGCTGGTTTGGTGACCATTGGGACGCCCGAAGGGATGGTAGTAGGAGGTACTGATGTCGTAGCTATGAAGGTTGTTACTGGTGGTTGTTTCATGTTCGCCCTTCGAAGCGACTTGTCCTTAGAGTTAGTCCAAGACTTTCGCTTGTTACTTGGATTGGAATGATTGTTAACAATCCCGCTAACACCTGCGTCGTTAGCGTTCAGGTGGGTCAGAATAGCTGACACGGCAGCCGAGACTGCAGCTTGAAAGGTAGCTGCATCAATCTGAAGAGTTGGCGTTTGGTTGATGGGCTGAGCGTCTTTCTTGGATGACATGATTCTATTACACGGAAGGAAACGAATTTGTGAGCGAAAATGGTTGAATCTAAACGTAGTTCGATCGCTCATGAAAAGAATAGAAGTATGTTCTCTAAAGTTCGACCTACATCCCTATGATGCAGTCCTAGTATGGAATGGAAGTATGTTTAGGAAAGTTCGACCTACATCCCTATGATGTAGTCCTAGTAAAGATCGGAAGTAAGTTTCTTAAAACGGTCTCAAGATGTTTGTTGTTCGAGCCGAGGTATTGTTGGTTGGTGAATAACATGATCCAACCATTACTAGAGACTTGGAGATGTCTCCGAAGTTAAATAGCTATAGTCCAATGACTTGACTAGAGCATGTTCCAAATAGACTCTAACGAAAGTATGATAAGAGTATTTGAACAACGAATGACTCAGAAGTTAGCCGACTGTCAATATCTTTGATATTCATGACGTACAGGTTCGGGAAAATGACCTTGTAAAAAGGTCTTACATCATAACCAGAGAAGATAGTTCCTGACAGTAAAAAGACCTAACCAAAGTACTTACCGTACAAGATGGTTTCTTAGAAAATGCCACATCGGGCTTAGACAGAAAGAAGATTCCTTTCTAACAAGGAAAAGTAAAGTAAAGTATCTACTACCAGCGACGGTCATCCCTCTGGTGAACTCTCAGTTCATCCAGTTGGCGTTCCACATCAAGTAGGTGTCTTTCGTATACTCTCTGGCGTACTTGAAGTTCCATGACTTCGGCTCGTGATTCAGCCAGTGCTTGCAACAGGGTTTCATAGTCTCTCTCAGACTTCTCACGAGCATGTTCAAGGCGACTGGTGCGAAGCATATGCATTCCTCCATTTGTATCGACTTATGCGATACTTTGTAGAGTTGTCCTGCCCTGAATTTCGTTTCGGGCAACTCTTCGGATCAGAATTGGCATGATTCTGTCTTGCTGAGCCCCCATTTCTCAGGTCATAGAAGCTTTGGTCACCATTAAATGGCATGGGCTGATCTTGTCCTTGGCTCCATGTTTCCAAACATTCCACCCACTCAGGCGTCGGGCCATGAAAAGTCGGACGAGGGTTAGGAATCAGAAAGGGAGCTGCCTGGGGTAGGTTCTCAACCTCGGGCTCGGAGATGGCATCGTCTGAAAGGTGTTCAGCATGGTGATCATTCAGAGGGATTGGATGATCATTATCTGGTTCTTCTCCAAACCATCCAACAATAACTGTGTTCGGAAGGAACAAGTTGTCGTGGGGATGGAAATCCAGCCATGTTATCTACGCGAGACTTTGGGGTAAGAAAATAATTATTAGACGAACTATCTAGATAATTATTTAGGAAATCTTCATTAGTTCCCTCGCTATTTGTAAAGTGCATACCAGTTATATGTAATCAACACAGGATAGGCCTTCGAATAAGTGACCTCAACTCCAAATTCACAAGGAATAAGGGTAAAGCAAAAATTTCACCCATTCTAAGTCTATAACATCCTAGTTACATATAACTTTAGCGTATCCACTTAGCAATTATCAACTTAGGAATGAAGATTCCATTTTAGTTCTCAAGTATAAAGTACTTATAGTAACACAAAACACACCTATGGTATTTTAGACTTAGGTTCTATTATAATGTTCTCATTGTGGTAATGTTGGTAAGTTTTTAGACTTGTTGCCAAATCACAACCATTCTTGGGCATGTGCTAATCAGTCCTTGGAACAACATAGTTGATCAGGCTATGCCACTCCCAAGACTGACCATACATCCCCGAGCTTACCTGTGATATTCAATAATCGTAATACTTTTGTTCTTGTCATTGTGACACTGATTTTAGTATGAATGCAGGCACGTATACTTACTTAAATATTTTATTATTTAAAAGTATAACTCTGAGACAGAGTGTTTTAATCCCGATGTATTTATAGTTAGTATATCTTTTATGGGTTGATATACTATATTCACTATAAACAATGCTCTGATACCAATCTGTCACACCCCAAAACCACGAACGGCGGAAACGTTCACGGGTGGAGGACGTCATGTACAGTATCACAACAGTGTAATATAATAAACAAGCAACAACATCATCCATTGCATTATAAGTAGAGTTTTAATACATGTGTGTTCTTTCATAATGTACAACAATAAAATGAATAATCAAAATAAGGCAAGTCTTGTATGTGCTCCATCTCCTCCGGTAACCTGATCATCGCACCTGTCTAACTGATGACCTGAGAATACAAGTTATTTTGAAAGCGAGTATCAGCTTTAAATCTGGTGAATTCATAAGTGTTTAAGCGTCATTGTCTTGTTTATGAAAATCTGTTATGAAGGCCATGTAAATCTTTTATGTGGAAGAATTGATATAAGTTTGAAAATCCTAGAAAATCCCTTATTTCCTATAAGTATGAAATGTAGTCTTCTAACAACACCCGAATGTTCTATAAGTAAAATGATAGTTTTTCCTTTCTATTGACTAGTACTAGAGTACTTAGCCTAACTCCTCGTTTATGTGAAAGTATCACAAAATAAAGTCAACAGGAAAAAGTACTAATGTAAGTGTCGTCACTAGGTACTAGGACTAACACAACATCGCAATAAGCGAAGAAGATAACCTAATGAACATCCGAAGATTGTCCGGAAAAAGTATAAATGTAAGTGTCATCGCTGGGTACTAGGAGTAACACAACATAGAAGATAACCTAATGAACATCTGAAGATTGTCCAGAAAAAGTATAAATGTAAGTGTCATCGCTGGGTACTAGGAGTAACACAACATAGAAGGTAACCTAATGAACATCTGAAGATTGTCCAGAAAAAGTATAAATGTAAGTGTCATCGCTGGGTACTAGGAGTAACACAACATAGAAGGTAACCTAATGAACATCCGAAGATTGTCCAGAAAAAGTATAAATGTAAGTGTCAACGCTGGGTACTAGGAGTAACACAACATAGAAGATAACCTAATGAACATCCGAAGATTGTCCAGAAAAAGTATAAATGTAAGTGTCATCGTTGGGTACTAGGAGTAACACAACATCGCAATAAGCGAAAAGTATAACCTAATGAACAATCGAAGATTGTCCACTTGTCCTCTGTAGCAGCAGCAGGTGGGTGGAGGGGTTAGCCCCGGCTATCGATCTACCTAATATAAATAATAACCTTAGACCTCCGTAGATGGTTATCGACCACTGGTGCTAATCAGCGGGGTTCGGAATGGTTAGTCCCGCCGAGATATCCCATTGAACTGGGATAGGAAAGATAATTTACACAGAAAGTATAAATAAATCATCCTCTTAGTTCTAAGTACAAGTATCCAGGTAAGTAAATACAGGATAATGCAACTATGTAACAGTGTTCATGTATGGTATTCATGTAAGTGTGTTCATGTTTCAGGTAAGTATATGTAATCATATTCATGTATCGTGTAATCCTAAGTATGTGTACTCATGTATCATGTAAGGTATTGGTATCGACTCATGAATGAACTGACTCTTGTGTGATTCCTTGTAGTAGTAATAATGTTTGATATCTTCTGACTATCCATATGATAGTTAACTGGAAGGTAACTGGTTGTTTACGTAGGTTTATGCACTCTTGCTACCCAAGAGTATTGGAAACTAAATGAAGGGTGAAAACTATAATCTCTAACATATAAATGAACATATGCGCATAAGTATAGTTTGATTCAAGAAGGTAAAATAATGGTTTTGCAAGATATCTAGGAGTTTTGAACAATAATTAAGAATGACTTGATGTCATTTTAATAAACATTTCAAAACTAATACTTTTGTTATCAAGGTATTTTAAGATAGAAAACCATTTCATGTAACACCTTTTAAAATATGTGAAATCTACTGAGTGAAAACACAATTATAAAATACATAAGATTGATTTAATAACATACTGTTTTCTACTTGTATCCCCCCATTAAAGCATTTAAAATCATTTAAAACATTGATTAAGGGGTATGAACTCACCTGTAGTTGGTAGTTTAGATGAACTGGACGGTGTAGGATTATTAGACGTCAAGTGAGGACTTGTACACACACTATGATCCTAATGAACATATAATCACACATATATGCACTCAGTTAGTCTCAAGTTACTAATTGATAATGTTTAGACATTCTAGACACAATAAACACTTTATATAGGTGTTTTAAGCCCTAAGGATTGCATCTAAGCTATTGTGGGACAAGGCATTTGTGTTTAGGGTTCGAAAGGACCCCATATATGAGTTTACTCCCCATATACCATCACACATGGAGTTTACGGTTGTAAAATCTTGAGTTCATGGCCGTAAACTCCCAACCATGGGTGTTTTGTGTGTTTTGAAGTTCTAAATGATTCCTAGAATTAATCCAACTTGGTGGTTCAATTCTTGAAAGGGTTTGAGGCCTAAAAACACTCCCTAGAGGAGTTTACGGCCCTAAGGCCATTTCCTTTGGAGTTTACGGCCGTAAACTCCCTTGGAATGGTGTTTTTGTTGTTTTCAAGTCTCTTGCATTTGAAGGATAGGTTCTAGACATTTGTTTAAAGCTAATGAGGACCCTAGGCACACTTTGGTGCCCTTGTTTGGTGTTTACGGCCTAGGAGCATTACCAAGGCCGTAAAATCACTTCAAGAGGTGGTTTTGATGTGGTTTTGTCCTTTAATTAAGTGGGAAACAATTCCATGTAAAGGTATAGGGCTTTAGGTGTCTTAAAAGCACCCTTTGCTCCATTTCAATGGAGTTTACGGCCTAAGATACACTTGGGCCGTAAACTCCCATGTGTTTGTGTTCTTTGATTGTTTTCTTGTCCTTTATACACCTATAATTGAGTCTAAGGCAGTAGCATAACACAAGGAACAATCTAGACTCGGTTTCGGGAGTTTACCGCCCAAGAACACCTTGGGAGTAAACTCCTAAATCTAGTGATTTAGCCTTCTAAATCATGTTATTAACACATATTAAAGCTTTCTAACACTACTAGAAAGAGGTACTCACGATTTGGGATAAAAACCCGAAGATCCGTGAGAGAGAAAATGGCTTTTCTCTAGTTGGAAATGTGAATAATGAATGAATTTGGTTTAGAATTCTATTTATAGTCCTAAGATACTTTTGGCAGAAAATATTTTTATTCCTGAAATGATTTCTAATATAACCGAGTGTTGGAATAACAGTGTTGCACAAAACCCTAGTGCAACCACTCTCCTGATATCTCCTTAAGTGTAAATCCTGAAAAACTGCCAAACTTATACCCAAAGTCTGGAATTTCACTGAAACTGTTCTATGCTCTATTGTCTTGATATGGTTTGTTTAGAATGGAAATTTCGGGTTGTCACAATGTCTACAGGTTGGGTCAATAATCATTTTCTTTATTTTGTTTACACAGTAGATTTATGTTTTTTCCAATTTTTGACACTTGTTTTCTTTTCAAATTTCTGGACAAGTTTTAGATGAAAATCAAGTGAGAAGCATTGTTTATGAAATAAAACAGGTGATTAGAGCAAGTTCAAGCAGAAAAAAAAAAGAGCTGAAACGACAAATGCTGAAGATTTTGATGCAGAAGAAGGAGAGCTTCTTAAAGAAGAAAAAGAGCAAGAAGAAGAAGTCTTTGACCAAGTTTATTGATTTTTCTTTTTTCCCAACAAATAACCATTTTTTTACTATTGACATGAATCTTATAAACCTTATCTATTTGACTATTTTTTGTTAACAGGTTGGTGAAATTTTGGGAACTTTAGTGGAAACATTTAAAGCTTCATTTTTACCTTTCTTTGATGAGTTATCATCTTAAATAATGCCCATGTGGGTAAGTATTGAGTATTCTAATCCAAATTTCATTTTTTATTTTCTTATTTGGATTATACATTTTTTTAAAGCAATTAGATTTATTATTTTTAATGTTTTGAAGGGCAAGGATAAGGCAACAACAGAAGAGAGACGAATTGCTATTTGCATCTTTGATAACATGGCAGAGCAGTGTCACGAAGCAGCTTTAAAGTACATTACCTTGCATAGTACTTACCATAATTACCTCTTTAACCTTCAGATTTTTTTTAATATTTTTTTAATTACAAACCAGATATTATGATACATATATCCCTTTCCTTGTTGACGCATACAATGATGAGAATCCAGATATCGGACAGGTCAGAATTTGTGTATATAATTTCATATTTACGATTTTACACTTGTTAACTTGTTGACTTTTTTTAAGCAACTGTATATCGACTTGGCGTGTGTGCAGAACATGGCGGCTTTGTAATTAAACCTCTTGTTGGAGGTAAATTAGATCTTGCAAATCCTTTCTCTTTCCATTCTATATTGACTTTTTATTGACTTGTTGACTTTTTTATTGATTTTTTTAGAGGTTCTTTCAAGGCTAAATTTTGTAATAAGACACCCAAATGCCCTCCAGCCTGATAATATAATGGCATACGATAATGCGGTTTATGCTTTAGGAAAAGTATGTCAGTTTCATTGCGACTCTATCAATTAAGCTCAGGTATTTCCGGTATTTAATTGGGTACCCGTTGGTGGTGAACTCGACTGTTTACAGGTTTGCATGGGTGGGGTGTTTGAGTTTTAGTATGGTAATCCTCTTGGTTGATGAAAACCCTGTATTATATGCTTAATGTCAATTTATTTAAAAAAAATAGTAAAATGATTTTTTTCTTTTACTAAAAAAATTGAATACCCTCTTTCAGGTCTATAAGATTTTAGTTGTGAGATTTCTCGTCGATCCGACATGTATTTTTCATTGCAAGTGATTTAGGGACTATCAATTTCTTGGTTTCATCATGGTATGAATTATATATAAAGTGGACATCTTGTGGCAAGATTATCCAAAAACATCAAAATCTAGCAGAGATTCTTCAGGTGAACTTTATCTGCGTGTTTTCATGTCTGAAAATTGTGAAAGAAGGAATTTCTAGAGGTTTTTAGTGGACGATTGTATCCAAATCATGGATATGATTGATTGGGAAAGAAGCCATCCAGATAGCATTGAAGATGTGGTTTTGGCTCAGGGAATCGATGCTGCTAGAAACCATTTTCTCTCTGTATGTTTCACCAAATTCTTTTCAATTTCACAAGACATCATGCTCCTTTATGATGTCCATGAAGTACTCCAACTCAACAATAACATGGTATTAAAGATTAAAATTAAATGCAAGAAATAGCAATTTTACTTTCATTTCTTTGTTTATTACATTAAAATACTTGTTCAGGTGAATGCTCTGTTATCTTCTTTAGAGATCGATAATCATGGGGGGTTGGTTAGGGAGCACATGCCTGGTTGATATGCAGAGCTGGATCAGTATTGCTGGGCTGATGAATTTTCCCAACAACACGGTGGGGACCCGAATGCTTGGGCTTTATCCTTTGAGCGACAACATGGTACTGGGGGTTAGGCTTTTAAATTCCAGCATGTCAGTGAGCTCTTTCACATCAATAATTAAAATAATAGTTAAATGTTGACTTACTATTAATTCTTATGTTATTGATTTCAGGAGCAAACGCAGATGATGTCTGTGGACCGAATGGCAGGTGCAAACATTCCATCTTTGGCTGCTATGGAGCAGACCCGAATGCTAGCACACACTTTAGCTTAGAACACCAATCCAAAGTTTCAGGTTACTTTACTTACTTTTAATTAAAATGTTTTTTTAATTTTATTTTATAATCAGTATATTATTTATTTTGTTTGGCAAATAATATGCAGAACTGCAAGTTCCTTCAGTTTGTTTCAAAGATGAGTCATGGGGAATTGACTATTGAGGATAACCAGGTCAGGCCTGCAAGTGGGGACTGGGCAAATGAATATCAACAACAATAAAATGTAGGCCCTTCCTCTACCTCTTGGGCAGATCAGTATGCACGTGAAGAGGCAAGTAAAACTCTTATCCTCTTAATCTTATCAACGGGTATCCATTGACCAATAATCAATGTGTATGAATGTGTTGGTCAAAAAGATTTCATTTTCAACCAGTGCTTATGTGCTAGGGCAGCCTTCCAGGTCTGGTGGTATGTTTTGTGCTGATTAATTGTCACTCTGGATAATAAGGAAAGTAAATCTGATTTTTATAAGGTTTTGACTGATAATTCTTCTGGTTCTAATGTAACTTAGTCTAACATACATTTTTATAAATTTTGAATAAAAATATGATGAAATATATTATATAAATCTGATTTGCATGATTTTGATTATAAGATTATTCACTCAGATTACTATCAAAGAATGTTGTAATGAGGATGCACAATGTTCATTTGTTGTTGACAAAATATTAGAACTCACTTCTTCATCTGTCAAAGGCACTTTTGGAGAGATTCCTGCCTCTTTTTATTTTTAATCTATGCTCCTAGACCTTTATGTGCTACTGTTAATCATGCATCCCTTTCCTCTACAAACCAATTCTCTTTTTCACATAATTGACAAGGAGCTGTTGTATCTATTCAGACTAGGCTTAGAGAAATGGTTGCAAGAGATGAGTTCAGAAGAAGAAGAAGAAGAAACAAGGCTACAACTATAGTTCAGGTACTATGGATGAATTATGTTTGTAAAGTATTTAAGAAAATGATTAGAAACAAAGGTGAATTTTTAAAGATTAGTTAGCTACTTGTAGGTTGATCTTGAATAAGCAAAGGGGCAATGGATTGTATTTTTTGTATCTAATTCGTTTGTAAATTTTTGTTACAACTTCTATTGATTTGTTTTATCTTTCCATGGAACAATTATTTGTATGACATTAAATTTATGCAATGGATTCTATTTTTTGTATATGATATTTTATTTTCTATTATGAAACATTAAATACAAATTTAATTTGAAAAATAAGTAAATCTATAAATAATAATTTTTTTAAACATTTAAAATTATGATACGCAAAAATGTGTGTTGTCTTCATTTATGACATGGCATTTCTTGACAGGGGCTTTCTTGATACGCATTGCGTGTCATTAACATGTGCGTCGTAAGGTTACGACACGCGAATGCGTGTCGTCTTCCTTTATGACAGGGCCTTCCTTGATACGCATTGTGTGTCATAAACGCGCGTCATAATTGCGCGTCATAAATGAGCGTGGTAAATGCGCGTCGTCTATAGACGACGCGCAAAAGTGCTTCATCTCTCTTTATGACAGGGCCTTCCTTGACGCGCATTTGCACGTCGTCTGAGCCTTTTACGACGTGCAATGAGCATCGCAAAAGGCTGTTTTTCTAGTAGTGCGGGTTGGAATGCCAACATACTATGAGTCCAATCATCCTTGGGATGGAATACTCTCGACCCACAACCTTCAGGTTGGAATGCCCACACACCTACACATACAACAACTACTATAGGTCCAATCATCCGTCGGGATGGAATACCACAGTCCCTCAACCATCGGGTTGGAATGCCAAACAACTATGAGTCCAATCATCCTCCGGATGGAATACTCTCGGCCCACAACCATCGGGTTAGATTACCCACATACGATGAGTTCAATCATTTTAGGGATGGAATACTCTCGGACCACTACCATTGGGTTGGATTGCCCATATATGATGAGTCCAATCATCCTTGGGATGGAATACTCTCGGCCCACAACCATCAGGTTGGATTGCCTGCATACGATCAATCAAACACGTGCACCTATATCAAATAATTATATAACAGTCTACAAGACAACATACTAGGGCCCTATCATCCTCGGGATTGGATACCCTCCATTACTGCTCAATCATGTGCACATATAACAGGTAATCTCCTACTAGCATACAGACAGTCAGACCATACTATAGGTCACTAAGCATATGCACATCTAATCTACCAGGATACCGATCTAACTGATCATACTAGCATATAACCATCCTATCTACCATAATGTCGAGCTAACATATCACAATAGTAACTATCTCAAATAACAAATCAAAGGGCCGACCTTAGTGCCTTAGACCCTTGAGTATAGTGAGGATAACTCACCTTGCAATGTCGGACTGAACCACAAAATCACACTCCCGAAAACACTGCCCCAAACTCCAACACCTAAAACCATCAATTATCCAATTCATAAATATCCGCTTACCAATTATTCTCAATAGTCAAACAGGTCAACCCTTGGTTCGAGGTCAAAGTCAACTGTTAAGGTCAACAGTCCATGTTGACCTCAACTCGTCGAGTACCCTCAGCTACTCACCGAGTTCCTTGCATAACTTGCCAACTTGTCGAGTCAGCATGCCACTCGCCGAGTCCAAGGCAATCTTCATCGGACTCGCCGAGTTGTTCGTCCAACCCGTCGAGTCCATGACCATCTTCATATGACTCGCCGAGTCTACCATGAGACTAGCCGAGTCCCTTCAGTCCTTCATCCATAGAGATGCTTTTTAAGCCATGTTAAGGCTCCATACCACATATAAATACATACTTCATTGCCCAAAATCGACACTAGTGTATTCTTGGAGTTCATGGTGGTTTTGGGTGCATGGAGATTCTCTCTCAAGTTCCTCCTTTGTCCATGATGTGTTGTGATTCCACTTGAG
Organism: Lactuca serriola; assembly: GCF_051521515.1. Classification (NCBI taxonomy): domain Eukaryota; kingdom Viridiplantae; phylum Streptophyta; class Magnoliopsida; order Asterales; family Asteraceae; genus Lactuca; species Lactuca serriola. The sequence continues at coordinate 57,627,910 of NC_136415.1, forward strand.
GCTTCCACACTATTGGGGCTAAGCTCTTAAGGCTAGATACATCAAGACTTCAATCTCCACCATGAGGTATGTTATCTTAACTAGATTCTTGTGTGGTATATGACAATTGTATGCTAGTTATAGGTTTATTACATTGGAAACACAATTGCATGTATAATTAGTGAAAACATAGATCCAAGGTATTTAGGGTTGCATGAACACCTTAGGAGTGTTAGAATGCTTAAAAATCATCAGTGGTATCAGAGCCTAGGCTTGTTTTCAATTATACTTGCTTATATTTGCTGAAAATCAAAGTTTTGCTGTTCTGGGCTGGGGACTCGCCGAGTCCATGTGTAAAATCATCCAACTCGTCGATTTGGTTCATGCACTCGGCTAGTTGGACCCCCAGATAGCATATCTTTGAGTTTTATGGTTGGAATTGGTCTAGATTCATTACCTTAAACTGTTTTGGACTTATAAAACATGTTTTTGAAGTGGTAATGATTATGGTAAACCGATTTCAAAGTTATTATCAAAGTTTCAAGTTTTATATATGTTTATATGATTCTTGAAAATTGTTGATATGGATTGTTCATGCTTACAAGTTTTGGTAGAGCATAGGAATTATGTGTAAATTGTTTGTTATTGTAATTTTTGATCTCATTGACATTGGATGGACTCCATAACTTGTTCTCAAGTTATCGAACACCAAACCTTTTCATGTTACCTTGTTTTATGAGTTAATTTAGATTAATGAACAAATTATGTGTTAGTTGTTTTCAATCTAAATTGATCTAAAAGTAGTTCATAATTTTTTTTTTTAACTTGTCCTCAAGGTTATATGAAAAGTCACATTTATGACTCTTAAAACTCTTAAAATTGCCATAGGTTACAAAATGAAGAGTTTTTTTTTTTGACATAAATAGTTTTATGAACTCCATAACGTGTCCTCAAGTTATGGATGTTCAAGAGTCTCTTCATTAAAGATTTGTAAAACCTTAATTAAACTCATAAGTTAAAAAAAATCTAAGAGTTTGAAAAAGTTTCAAAATTTTCCCTCAAGTTTGGGAATTTGCAAAGTTACCTCCCCATGTATACTTTAATTCCAAATTAAACCTTAGAATTTTAAAAGTTTAAAATTCAACCTTATACTATTATAATATTAAAAATTAATGGTTATATATATGTATAAGATAAAGTCAATCTTACCGTTAGTATGCCTCATTCACGAAGCCAGACTCTAAGGGGGGGGGGTATAAGGTTATTGCAATGGCAGTTTAATGGGTGTCCACTCTCACCCACCGCTTTCTTGACTGGTGGAGGGTCGTTAGCTGAACGGGTAGGATAGGACTCTAATTCTCCTTTCATTAAAAGTGCAATGACAAACCCTAAGTAACTAAACACTTATAAATTCCCAATTTGGTTCTAACCCATGAAATTACACTTTTCACCCTTGTTAAGTCGTTAGTGGAGAGTGTGAGGTTAACCGACACACTAACATGGGACTGACAATGTGTGGCAAAGGGTGACTTAAGTTTTATCATAGATCAGTGGAGCGCGTGTGGTTAACCGACACATCAATTGGCTGATTAAATTAAGGGTACCAAGTCAATTTCCATGGTTTTTCACACCTTGTTTGTGATCCTCAGCATCCCAGTCACAAGCTTGAGAGGGCACAATCGAGATTTAAACATGCCATTGAAAGTTCAGTGAATCTCAAAAGATCTAGGAGTTTCAAATCCAATTAAAACTTAATAATTTATTTTGTTTTTCATGGTGGAAATTGGTAAATCGTCATTTACCTACCTTCAAATATTTTGTAGCTTGGATTACGTCAACCCTCTTCCAAGTTATAAAATAGTTTGTTGGGTCCTAGCTTTAATATTTCATATTGGGTGTTATGTTAAGGACTTAAATCAATTGAAACTTGGATTTCTCCCTCGTAGATGTCTAAGTTCAGACAATTATGGTCTTCCTCATCCTTTTGGATAGAGCTTTCCAAAAGAATATGATATCCCAAATGGCAATCAAGGTGAAAGATCAATCCCTTTGTTGTGCATTAATAGGACTAGACATCATACTTCACTTCCTCCACCTCCTCCAATACTTCTCCCTGACCCACAAGTTCAAGGTCACTCAATCCCTATTTGGCAAGCAAAGTCTATATGTGCTTACATCTAGGAGATTAAGTCACATATTGGCAAGCCGGGAGAGTTAGGTGTCAAAGTCTTAAGGAAGTTGACTGTTGACTGGGTTCTTCAATCACTTCCCAAGTCATATAGTGAGTTCTTTAAGGACTACTATGTGACAGACCACGACTTCAGCCTTAATGATCTTACCTATTTGCTTGTTGTTGCTAAAATCTACAATGATTTGGAGCACTGGTAAAGAAAATCTGAATGGAAGAACTACTTCCCAAACCTATTTGGACATTGACAATGGTGACATCGGAAGTCTAGAAAAACTTTCTCTTCCCAATGGAAAGGGATTGGCCATGGTCAAGTCATTTGACTCAATGGTAAAGAGAAAGGCTAAGTCTGGACAATCAAGTGTACCATTTCCAAAGAGTCCATATGTTTGTTCTTCCAAAAGAAGGGGCATTGGTTGTGAAGCTGCCAAATATACCTGAAAGTTCATAAGGATGGTAAAAGTCAAAAAGTTTGACTTTTCTTAAGGTAAAGTCCATTATCTAACTTTACTAAGTTCTTATTTGGAGATTCCTAATATGTGATGTAATGTAATTAAATTTTGATGTTTTGGAAAATCAAAGGAAGCTTAAAAGAAGAGTATGTTGATTCTGATTGTGAAGAGATGGATTTCAATCGCATGGTTCGGTGATCAGAATTTTGAGCTGCTGCTTAAACAGTTATGATAGATTGCTTAGGAATAGATAACAACAAGTTTTTCATATGTATTTGCATTGTAAGGATAAGTTTTTTCCGCAAGTTTTAAAATAAAAGAAAGGTTTTGATTTTATTTATTTTAAGTATCCTTACAATGGCATTTGTGAAAAAACGTCGTTTATATGATTTCGTTGATAGCAATATTGGAAAATGGATTTGATTCTTTCATTTTGTGGTAGTGTCATCACCTAAGTTTCATTTGGATAGAAACTTGGAATCATGCAACTTGTATTGTATGATGAATGAGAATTTTCATCTTTTGTAAATTAAGACTAATTCCGTGTTCATATGTACATGTGAGTCAAGTGAAGGACTAAAGGATCGTGTACATTAGGTCGTGCACTGGTCAGGTCCACCACAAAGGCTAATAAGGTTATTCATTATGATTTACTAAAGTTTAACAAATAAGGTTATGCTTACAAGTTTAAGTGTAATTCTGAAACATTAGAAAGGTTTCAATGATTGGCAGAATAAATAAGAAGAATCAAATTAGGTATAAAGATAAAAGTTTCTCCAATATGAAGAGATGGGAGAGTACTTGATTATCTTGTTTTATTATTATCTTAGTGATTATAAAACTGTATCACAATTGATCCTCTAAAGACACCTTAGTGCATTTGTTTGGCTAAGGAGAGGAATCATGAATTATTGAAATGGTTAAATCAAAAGATAAATCATAATTCATTCCAAAATCAAGTCTTAGAGTAACAATCTAAGATTGTAACTTGAGTGACATAATTTAAAAAAAAAAAGGTTTATAAGACTTATCAAATGTAGAGCAACATGTATCTTACTCTTGTACATTTGAAATTGGTAAGTTGTGATGTTTTGGATAAAACAGAGACCAACTAAGACCAATTGTGAGAAGTGTTTATCTTGATAAGAATCCACACTAACTCTTGAGAATATTTGTTTTTTTCAAGGAATGGTTTTTTACAAGAAAATCTTATATTTCAAGAGGACAGTGGGAGTCCTAAAGATCTTCGAAAAGTTTCAAGAACTAATCAAGAATAAAACCCATTGTTTAATCGCTAGCACACAACTTGAGGTTTGTAACCCATTGTGTTGGCATATTTCTATGTCTATTCCAGTTAAAAGTTGACTATTCTTGTGAGTTCTATGAGTTCTCAATTGTTTTCATAACAACCTGGAAACAATGGTAGGCCCTATGCTGCCAGGTGGCAAGAAATTAAGATTAAACAAGTTCAGTCCATATGAGTCTGGATTTGTCACTAACCTTGTATTATGATTATGGTTATGACAAATTTGAAGTGTTTTGAGCATTCTAACACTCCTATGGTGTACATGCAACCCTAAATACCTTGGATCTATGTTTTCTCTATTATACATGCAAACTTGAACTTTCCAAGGTATTACCCTAACTAACATACAATCTTTTGATACTTGGGTAATATAAACAAGATAAAAGACATACCTTTTCATGTAGCTTGATTCCATGGAGCTTAAGAGCCTAGTGCCTCAAGTGTGAGACCTCAAATGGTTCACACAACATCACCAACAACTTGGAATAACTTGAAAGATAAATGTTCCTATGCTCAAATTGGCTAGCCCTCATGTGTACACACACTAGTGCCAATTTCTTGAGCCATGGGGTCCTTATATATGGTGGCTATTAGGGTTATACCATGTAACTCATGTCTTTCCATATTCTTCATGCTCCATGGGTTAAAACCTCCATGGAGTATCCATGGGTTTAGCCCAACATGAATGACTATGGATCATAAGCCCACATATATAAGAATGAATGATTTACACAATCAATCTCCATGTATTTAATTAGTCTTCTTTTGATCACAAAATTACTTCCAAATTAATTATTGATCAATACTAATTAAATAATATGATTTCATATTAATATATTAGAACTTATAATATATTAACAAATCATAATTATCCTTTTCTCAAAAAAGTCTATCCAAATTGTTCCGATGCCATTCAACCCAAATGGACCTTGCCAATTATAGTTATGGACTTGGACACTAATCCAACAAAATTCACATGGATAGGAACACTTACGCCATAGAAAATCTAAGTGTCATAAGGTATCTCTTCGATTCATGAAAATGATGGTGAGGCAACGCTTTCACTAGGTAGATTTTAAGTAGATAGCAATTGTGATATTTGTATTCTCATGTCGTTAGTGGAGCCTGTGTGGTTAACCAACACACTAACTGGTGAGAATGAAAAAAGGTCTAAACACATGTGATATATCTAAGGAAAGATGTATGATTTTGATAAAGTCTTATCAAAGAAATCTCGTATCAGAAATCTAAACTTTGGTAAGAAAGTCAATAAAGAATTGATTTCTAGAAGTCCAGTTGATTTCTAGGAACATGTCAAAGCTAGTGGGAGCATAAGTTTTATGATGGTAAGATAATAATCATTATGCTAGTGGGAGCATGATTATTATGTTCAGTGTTGCAATTTAGCAATTCGCCTTGAAAAGTTGTTTTGTTATAATTAAGGGAGAGGATTTTATACTTCATTCCAATTCTACAAGCATAGATTGAGATTTTAATCAACTTTAGTCAAGGATATATATGAATGTTATGTTGGAATGGTTCAACATAAGGAAATTCTATATATGTTGCATTCTCAAAATTCGATTATGATTACGGCATCCCTCTTCATAGTTCGAATTGTGAGAACATGGAAAATAAAAAAATTTATAGCATGAATCGTGTCCCACATGCTTCGGTTATAGGATCAATTACATCCATTCTAAATTTTCCAAATGCTTAGGTCATTAAGAGGGAAAAAGGAATAGAACAGGATATGACTAAAATGATTAAGCAATTGCTGAGGATAATCTGAGGTTTACCAAAGATTGGATGCTCGTGGACAATTGGAAGTATAGTGTAGACTTTGGAAAGGACCATATTGACATATTCTGAAAGGAGACAACTCTTGTTCAGAAGTGATAGACAAAATGGTAATATGGAATTGTTTTCATAGGTGGAAGTTATTCTCTGAATCTGTGTAAGATTAGAAAACTTAATGCAAAGAAGGATGTTCAAAGGAATGTACTTTGAATATGAGACTTCGTTTCCATGGAATTGATCTCCCTTAGAATACTTTGTAATATCTGTTGCCAAGTCTTTGTGACTTTTGTGCATAGTCATTACAAGAGAATCATTGCATATAAGTTTAGACCTAACATATTACAGTAAATGGCAAGAGTTTGGTATTCTTACATTTACAAAAGGGATTGGGATTGTGAAATGAGCATCATTGGAGTCGTGTTCAATTGTTCTATTTCACAAAAGAAAGGACCATATGTAAACATAGTGTGCATGCTTGCAACATGGCATGACTATTGTTTTAATTCAAGTATTAATGAGTAATCAATATGGTGCTTAGATAAAAAGGTTTTTATTTACACTCAAAGTGTTGGGGCCATATAGGATTAGTAATATTCTTGTGTTTCACTTTGCATGTTTTGGCTTCCCGAATAACTAGGTTATTCAAACCATCTACAGTTAATCATACTTTGGAAGTAGGTATTGAGGCAAGACTGTCATGAATGATTCTGTAGTTTGTCTAGGTGGCTAGACTTAGCTGCAGTGTTCATGAGTACTCCTGGAATAAGATTCGAGTATTGGATAAAATCCACGCGCATTTGTATCACTTCATGGAATTTATCACAAGTGAATCAAGAGACGATAATATCCTATATTCTTCAAACCTAGAGATATGAGTTGTTGACTATGAGTTGGTTATACATTGATTGTACGAAAACGCATCAGTAACTTGATGTTATAAAACTTGCCTTTGTGTATGATTCAACAAGTAGTAAGTACAAGTATATGAGTCGAAGTTTATCCATTCCTTTTACCTCATAAGGATAAAAGCGATATCTGTGGGCCCCTCGATGATTTAGTGATGACACCCCTAAGTGCTTGGCCAAGCCTAGAATGATTTGATTTGTTCAATTAGTTGATTTTCATAAATCGAAAATCAGGAAACAACAAATGGATAGAGAGAATGATTATAATCCATGTCTCAGTCCATATGATATCTAGAATGGAGGAATATATGATCACTTATCTAATGGACGCGTCATTGATTTGTTCAGAGTTCGACAACGGCTTTAAGAGCTATGATTGCTAGTCAGGTTATGAAGTTGTACTTGCAATAATAGTATTAGACTTATCCAAGTGGGAGACTGTTGGATTAGATGTCTAAGCCCATAACTATTATTGGTATTTACTTGACGCGAGAGTAGCATGGTCCATTTGGGTTGCATATCTTCAGGACAATTTGCTAGGATGGACTCTTGAGAGAAGGTTATATATGATTTATTAATATATTATAGGTACGAACATATTAATATGAAAACATGATTCCCAAGAAATTGTTCGATTTCTTCTGGAAGCAGATGATTAATCATCTGCTTCTCACGTTCCGTGAATAGCCGGAACATTGAGGAATATCCAGAAAGGCATTTCGGGAATCGGTTTGATTCTATCTCTGTTCCTTCCGTTTGAAGAAAGGAAAGATCCCAAAGAATCGATCTTTCTTTTAGTTGTTGAATCTCTCTTTGATTGATCAATGTGTGATATTTTGAATCCTCATTACTAATGGAATCAAAATGATCACTGGATTGATCAGAAGATCCTTTCAATTGGCTAGAATTTTTAATTAGTATTGATCAAGAATTAATTTAGAATTGATTTAGTGGTCAAAAACAGACTAATTAAATCTATGGGGACTAATATGTTAATTAGTTATATTCATCTGTGTTGGGCTTATGATCCATGTTGGACCAAGTTTATGTATGGATACATAAAGAGTTGGGCCACATGAACCATGGATCATAAGACCCATGGGTATGGATTTGGGTTATATCCATGACCCTAGAAATCCTACATATAAATACATACTTCATTGCCCAAAATCAAAACTAGTGCATTCTTGGAGTTCATGGTGGTTTTGGGTGCATGGAGATTCTCTCTCAAGTTCCTCCTTTTTCCATGATGTGTTGTGATTCCACTTGAGGCTTCCACACTATTGGGGCTAGGCTCTTAAGGCTAGATACATCAAGACTTCAATCTTCGCCATGAGGTATGTTATCCTAACTAGATTCTTGTGTGGTATATGACAATTCTATGCTAGTCATAGGTTTAATATCTTGGAAACACCATTGCATGTATAATTAGTGAAAACATAGATCCAAGGTATTTAGGGTTGCATGAACGCCTTAGGAGTGTTAGAATGCGTAAAACCCAACAGAACCTAATAGCTATAAGGAAGCCATGGCAGGCCCGGAGTCTGCGAAATGGAAAGCGGCTATGGACAGCGAGATTCGGTCCATGTATGACAACCAAGTTTGGAATTTGGTTGACAATGTGTCAAGTCGTAAGACGGTCGCGTGCAAGTGGATATTCAAGAAGAAGACTGAAATGGATGGGAAGGTACACACTTATAAGGCACGATTGGTTGCGAATGGCTTTACTCAAACTCCCGGAGTTGACTATGGTAAGACCTTCTCGCCAGTTGCGAAGATGAAGTCTATTAGGGTGATGTTAGCCATTGCTGCATTTCATGACTGAGATTTGGCACATGGATGTCAAAACCGCTTTTCTTAATGGAAAGTTGGCTGAGGATGTTTACATGAGTCATCCAGAGGTTTTTTTCGATGCTAAACATCCTAATAGAGTGTGTAAGCATGAGAAGTCCATTTATGGATTAAATCAAGCATCTCGCAGATGGAATCTTTGTTTCGATGAGAAAGTCAAAGAGTTTGGCTTCCTGCGAAGCGAGGATGATTCATGTGTATATGTGAAAGCCAGTGGGAGTATAGGTAGCTTCCTCGTATTGTATGTTAATGACATACTACTTATAGGAAACGACATCTCGAACCTACAGGAAGTTAAGTCCTGGCTTGGGAAGTGTTTTGCTTTGAAGGACCTCGGAGAGGCTGCCTATATTATGGGAATAAGGATAGTGAGAAACATGAGTAAAAGACTAATAGGACTTAGTCAGAATACTTACTTGGACAAGGTACTAAAACGTTTTAGTTTGGAGAATTCCAAGAAAGGGGAGTTACCAATCCAAAGTAATGCCAAGTTGAGTAAGACTCAAAGCCCGAGTACCGAAGTCGAGATAGCAGAGATGAGCCGAGTACCTTACGTGTCTGCAATTGGCTCGATCATGTATGCTATGACTTGTACTCGCCCTGATGTGGCCTTCCCTTTGAGCATGGTCAGTAGATATCAAGGGAACCATGATAGAGCACATTGGACTGCAGTCAAGAATATTCTTAAGTACCTTCGGAGGACCAAGGAATGGTTTCTAGTCCTCGGTGGGAGGGATGACTTAAGGGTGCGAGGGTATAGTGACGCCAGTTATCAGACCGACCGAGACAAATACCGTTCTTAGTCAGGCTGGGTCTTTACCCTAAATGGGGGAGCAGTGACTTGGAAAAGTTCCAAGTATGAGACCAGAGCTGATTCAACATGCGAATCAGATTATATAGCATCGAGTGAAGTGTCAAAGGAGGCGATATGGTTTAAAAACTTCATCGAAGACCTTGGAGTTGTGCCAGCCATAAAGGAGCCTATGGAGATTTTCTACAATAATGAAGGAGCGGTTGCCTTGACCAAGGAACCAAGGGATCATGGAAGAGGGACTCCTCGTAGTGAAGAGGGTATCGTTAGATGATAACCCAACAGATCCCCTTACGAAGGGACTGAGTAGGGTTCAGCACTTGCAACATGCTAGAAGCACTAAGCTGAAGGACGATATTAGTTTAGATTAGATAGCTTTGAAACATGTAATAGATAAATGTAATTAACTTTTGATGATTAAATAAAGGAGTATTATTTATGAGTAAAGTTATTGTCTTGTGTTAATTATTTACCTATTGTTTCACTTTACATGTTTTGACATCCTGAATAATAAGATTATTCGAACAGTCCACAGTCGCTTATACTTTGGAAGTAGGTATGAAAGAAGATTTTCATGAATCGGTTTGTAGACTGGCTAAAGTGTATTATACATAGAAAAGGTTTGTTGCAAAGTTCATGAGTACTTATCAATAAGATTTGAGCATTGGATTAGACCTACGCTTGTTGGTATCACTTCATGGAATTTATCACGAGTGATCGCAAGACGATAATATCATATAGTCTTGAAACATAGATATATGGTTTATTGTTTGCAAGTTGGTTGTGCATTGATATTGCATAAACACATCAGTAAATTAATGTTATAAAACACATTGTTGTGCATAATTTGATGAGTGAATAGTAATGCATATAAGTCGAAGTTTATCTGTTCCTTTTATCCTAAGAGGGTAAAAGCGATATCTGGGCCCCTCGATGATTTGGTTTGACTTATGTGTCGGGCCCGGTCAAGACTGAATTGTTGTGTTCAATTTAGTTCTATGTCATACAAATCAGAGATTGAGAAATAAACTCTAGGACAATAAGTATGACTATGTTCCATGTAATTGTCCGCATGATATCTAGAACGAAGAACTGTACGATCCCTTATCTAAAGGACAGGTTACTGATAAGATCAGAGTTCGACTTCGTCTTTGAGAGCCAGGATTGCTAATCAGATCTTGAATCCGTACTTGCATTTATAGTTACTAGACTTTTCCAAGTGGGAGACTGTTGGAATAGTGTCTAAGCCCGTAACTATATTTGGTATGTATTTGACCCGGTTGTACGTGGTCCTTTTGGGTTGCCTTCACCAAAGCAACTAGACATGATGATTTATAGAGAGAAATAGGTTATTATGGTTTATTGATATATTATATGAATAATATATTAAAAGAGAAATCATATAGTTTAATTAATATTGGTCAAGAATTAGTTAAGAATTAATTATGTGGCTAAAAGGGATTAATTAAATAAGGGGGACTGGAACTGTCAATTATAAGATAATTGATTTTGGGCTGTGAATCCTTATGAATATAGGGGGATGAAATTTAGAGTGGAAGCCCACTCTAATTTTGTCTTAGGGACCTTATTGCAGAAGGTTTTGAAGCTTCTTAGGGCCTAAGTCATCTAATTAGGGTTTTGACTGAAACCCTAGTAGCTCAGCTATTTAAGGGACCCTAGGGCTACAGATTTCGACTAACTAAGAAACCCTAGAGTTCCTAAGAGCCAAAATTGTGCCTCTCTCCTTCTCTCTTATAAATCATCTTCTTGCCTTGGTGTTTGTAAGCCATTAGAGGTATTACACATATGATACTAAGCTCTTGAACATTAAAGATTCTTGCAACTATTGAAAGGTATCATCTAAAATTGTTTTATGATAGATATCATTTTCATAGTATGCTAGATTAGGGTTTGCAAGCTTTGGATAAATTTGCATGTACAATAGAGAAACCTAGATCCAAAGCTTTAGGGTTTCGCATGTGCACATAGGATGTTCTTTTGCTGAAAACCATCATTACGACCCTTATTTTAAATTGAATTTCACATCTCTATAGCCTAATAAGTAACCAAAAATTATGTTAAAAGTGATAAACTTAAGGCTTAACCATTAATTACTTAATAGAACACCAAAATTGATTTAGAAGCTATTATGATCAATTTTCCCAAATCTGGCCTCCAAATTCTAAAATTCATGTTGGTCAATAAGAACATCTAAAAATCATGAGACTTAGTTTTCTGGAAATCTTAGTGAGTCTAGTTTCTTCAAACTTCGAATCACATTTCGAAATTCTAAATCCTTGAGGGGTAAAATTGACAATCTTCTCAGACTGGTCCATGCTATCACAGATTTCAAGCATTGTCTTCAAAAAATCATAATAAATTCATCAGAACTTCAATTGCTAAAATTCCAAAGCCTATAGTTAGATATGGATGTATAGTTTCCCACATATAAAGGAGTTGATGTAATTCTTAGTAGATTGGTACAGTTTATTCCAAGAGTGTTGAGTGGTCCAGAAAGTGACAACTTAAAGTTACTAACTTGTAAATTTAATATAAAATCAACCAAAAAATGTTAGAACGGGATATTTATATTTATAAATAGATAAAACAGGGTACTTTACCAATATTATTTTATTGAAATTTAAGAATGGGGTGAAAGGTAAGAAATTAGATCCCAACAGAGCACTACAATCAAATAAAAAATAAGAAAATATGTACATAAGTTCTATAAGAGTAATACAAAAAAGAACAAGCTAAATAATGTTATAATTGTTGTGTAGATTCTCAGAAAGGAAATGATCCATCTAGCTCAAGCTAGCTAATTTTCAAGTTCAAGGAGGTAAGTTACACTAACTCTCCTATTATGTAGACATTACTTTTTTATGTTATTGTTCATGGATACCCTAATCTGGTAGAGCGAACAAGGAAATGCAGAATGTAGTTTGTTCTCTAGTGAGACAAGCAGACAAGATCCATTTCCGCGTTCTCGATTTGTTAATTGTTCTCGTGTATTGAATCACATGTGATTATATGATCTAATCACATATGACTTATATGCACAAAATTCATTTTTATGTTTTCGATTGCATAGTTTTTCTTTGTCCATATTAATCACATGTGATTAAATACATATAATGACATATGATTAAATACATAAAGGCAACTAGATTAAATACATGATAACGACTTTTTAATTGAGAATGCGAATTTGAATCTTATTCACATAAATCATATGTGATTAGATACATATAATCACATATGATTAAATACACGAGAACAATTATTGAATCAAGAATACAAAAATCGAATATTGTCCACATAAATAATATGTTATTAGATACATATAATCACATATTATTATATGTATCTAATCACGTATTATTTATGTGGCTAAGATTCATTTTTGCGTATCCAATCATACGCGATTATATATATATATATATATATATATATATATATATATATATATATATATATATATATATATACACACACATGTGATTATATACACGATAACATACATTGAATCAAAACTAGAAAACAAATCACATTCAACATGTGTGATTAAATACATCTAATCACATGTGATTATCTGGATCTAATCACATATGATTTATGTGGACACAATTCATTTTCGCTTTGTCGATTCAATAGTTGTTCTCGTGTATTTTCTCACATGTGATTATATGTATAATCGCATGTGATTAAGTATAGGAGCACAACCATTGAATCGAGAAGGCAAAAATAAATCTTGTCCACCTCAAATCATATGTAATTAGGTACATATAATAACATTTGATTATATGTATTTAATCACATATGGTTTTTATGGACAATATTCATTTTTGCATTATTAATTCAATAGTTGGTCTCATGTATTTAATCACAGACGATTTATGTGAAAAAGATTTGTTTTCACGTTATTGATTCAATAAATCATATGTGATGAAATATATATAATCACATGTAATTATATACACGAGAACAACTATTGAATCAAGAACATTAAAACAAATTTATTTCCACATTAATAATAAGTGATTAAATACTTATAATCACATGTGATTAAATATATGAGAAAAATTATTGAAACGAAAAATCAAAAATGAATATTGTTCACATAAATCATATGTGATTGGATACATATAATCACATGTTATTATACGTATCTAAACACATATGACTAAACTTGACAAAAAATAATTATTGAATCGAGTACGCAATAATGACATATGTGATTAAATATATCTAATTACATTTGATTAAATATATCTAATCACATGTGATTATATGTATCTAATCACATTATTTATATGGACAAAAAAGAATATTGTCCATATAAATCATATGTGATTAAATACAAATAATAACATGTGATTATATACACATAATCACAAGTGGTGGTGATGGGTGGTGGTAGTGTGTAGTGATGTTTGGTGGTGTTAGGTGGTAGGTGGTGGTGGTGGTGAACGGTGGTGGGGGTGATATGTAGGGTGGTAATTATAGTGGGTGGCAGGTGGTGGTGGCGAGTGGTAGTGATGGGTGGTGGAGACGGGTGAAGGTGATAGGTGGTGGTGGTGGTGGGTGGGTGGGTGGTGGTTGGTAGTGACGGTGGTAATGGTGTATGTTGGTTTTGGCAAGTGATTGGTGGGGTGGTGGTGGGTTGTGGAGGCAGGGATAAGAGGTGATGGTTGGTGGTGAAAGGTGACGGTGGTGGGGGTGGTGGTGATGGATGGTGGAGGCGGGTGGTTGTGATGGGTGGTGGGTGGTGGTTGGTTGTAATGGCAGGTGGTGGTCATAATGGTCGGTAGCGTGTAGGTGGTAGTGATACGTGGTGATTTTGGTTGGTGATGGGTGGGGGTGATGAGGAGGTGGTTGTGGGGTAGTGGTGGTTGGTGGTGATTTTGGGTGGTGGTGATGGGTGGTGGGTGGTAATGGTAGTGATGTGTGCTGGTTTTGGTGGGTGGAGGTGGTGGTGATGGATGGAGGTGGTGGGTGGTGATAGGTGGTGGTGGTGGAGGGTGGTGGGTGGTGGTGGTGGCGAGTGGTGGTAATGGGTGATTGAGGTGGGTGAGGGTGGTAGTGATAGGTGGTAGAGGTAGGTGTTGATGGTGGTGGCGGGTGGTGGTTTTGGTGGGTGATGGGTAGGGTGGTGATGGTGGTGGAGGGTGCTAGCCGTGACGGGTGGTGGTATGTGGTGTTGGTGGTGGTGGTGGCGGTGATAGGTGATTAAGGTGGGTAGGGGTTGTGGTGATGGGTGGTGGAGGTAGGTGGTGATGGTTGTGGCGGGTGATGGGTGGTGGTGGAGGAGGGTAATGGTGGTGGTAGGTGGTGGTGGAGGTGGTGGTGGGTGCTAGGTAGTGGTGATGGGTGGTGAGTAGATTTGGTTAGTGAGTTTTTTAATTTTTTGTAATAATTGATTGATTTTTATTAATATTATTTTAAAGTTTTAATTTAAAAAATTATGTGGTCCATATTTGTTCTCAAATGTTCTGGCAATAAGAAATGTTTTCGATTGAACGCTCATAAATAAATAAATAAATATATATATATATATATATATATATATATATATATATATATATATATATATATATATATATATATAGAGAGAGAGAGAGAGAGAGAGAGAGAGTTAAAGGTTCAAATGAGAACCAAAAAAGGTTAAGAACCGTAAGAACCTCTAATTTTAGATGTTTATAAAGGGTTTACAGTTTAGGGTTTAGGGTTTAGAGTTTATGGTTTAGGGTTTAGGGTTACCCTAAACCCTTTATAAACATCTAAAGTTAGAGGTTCTTACGGTTCTTAACATTTTTTGGTTCTCATTTGAACCACTCCCTATATATATATATATATATATATATATATATATATATATATATATATATATATATATATATATATATATATATATATATATACATAGGGTTAGGTTATTTTGTTTTCACTATCTATTGTGTGCATCTATGACTAATTCTGGACCAATCATTTTAGTTATTTTAAAAAAGTAATTAATGCATATTACATGTTGAAGATATAATTAATATTAATTACATTTTCAGCATTTAATATTCATTAATTATTTTTTTAAAATAACTAAAATGATTGGTCCAGAATCAGTCTTACATGCACACAATAGATAGTGAAAACATTTGAACTTAAATATATATATATATATATATATATATATATATATATATATATATATATATATATATATATATATATATATATATATATATATATATATATATATATATATATATATATATATGCCCGTTTTAAATTTTATGTCCAACAAGAATCACCGAATATTGCAATTAAATTTTTGTTTCTAGGTACACAAACACATAGGAATAGAAGTGAACGGTGCTCGGGAGGTTCCAATTTTTTGTTTCCTTTCTTCACATGTGTGTTTATTTGCACTCTCCAACCTCTATTTTTGGTAATATTGGCAAATAAGATCACGTTACTCTTTAGGCCTCAGTGTGGATTTTGTTACACTATCATGTGCTACATTAGGTCCAATTGCATTCTTGATGTACATAAATCTATTGGTCTTTATTAGATTGATATCATTTGTTTGTTTTCGATGTACTTACAAAATTATTGAAGGTACGTGTTGTAAGATATGATAGCAATTAAAACAAATGGTCGGGCTAAAATTGAGTAAAACTCGTTTTCTGTTAGTTATATGTCTTACAATAAATGTGTATATGTTTAGGATCGTGATAAAATTGAAGGTACGTGTTGTATTCCCTTATTTTTGATAAATCGTGTTAGAATTTGAAATTTTAATCTATAGCTAGAGTAATTGTAGTTATTATTCATAAAGGAATGAATAAAATCAATGATTACAATATTTTAAAAAAGGTTCATATTGTATACACATCGATCTATTCTATTTACGTCAACATTCAATCATTAATTGTAAATATAATAATAATAATATATATTGTTTTCAGTAAAAATATCTTCTCTTTTTTTATTTATTATAATCTTACTTTACACTATTTATAATACAAATTTAATCTGTTATTTTTTATTGCTACAAATATATAATATTAAATGTTAAATAGATGCCGTTCTAAAAAAAATAATAAAAAATAAAATAAAATGTTAAATAGACGTTATCCTATTTTTAAAGCCTTTATACTTGAATTTTAACACTAATTCTATACTTTTATATTCTTTTGGTTATTATATTTCTTTTTTTTTCCTTTATTTTTAATTCATTTTTTATATAAGCCTTCTAAATTTTAACTTCATATATTCAAAAATAAATATTAACTTATTGTTGATACATTTGGCGTTCGTAAAACTAAAACATGTTTACTTTTAATATCCTGGGTTGACACTTTTCTTTTGGTAAAAATATTGATTAAAACAAAATGAAGAAAATTTAAAATATGCTCCGAAACTCATTTTTATAAAGTATAATTATAATTATGAATAGTATACTAGAAGTTCTTTGAATCACATTTTTTTATAAGAAGTATATTTAGAATGGATAAAAAAAGAAAAACAAATGATTAATAAATAAATATTACGATAGTGTGCAAAATTATATATATATATATATATATATATATATATATATATATATATATATATATATATATATATATATATATATATAGGTCTAGGTTCTATGGAAAACAAAAAACCCTAAAAAAAACAAAAAATCATAAAAATACATGAAAAAAATACTTAGAGATCACAAATCTTTTTTTTTTTTTTTTGTGATTTTATATTCTTAAAAATCGAAACTTTTTATACAATTTCACTTAAGTTTAAAATAAAATAAAAAATAAAAAAAATCGATTTTTTAATTTCTTTTCAGCGAATTTATAAAAAAAACCTGCGATTTTTAAGAATATAAAGTCAAAAAAAAAAAAAGATTTGAGATCTCTAAGTATTTTTTTTTTTTTTTTGCATTTTTTTGACTTTTATGTTTTTTTGTTTTCCAAATAACTTTTCCCATATATATATATATATATATATATATATATATATATATATATATATATATATATATATATATATATATATATATATGAATGTCATGTTGAAATGTTTCAACATAGGAAATTCATTATATGAGAATATTTTAGCAAAAGACTAGTCAAGTATCATGTCTTTAATTAAGACTTTATGAATCTTATCCCATATGATTCGGGTATATGATCGATTGTATATGCTATAATATTCGGTTGTTCTGATTTTTCAAAATGCCTAGCGCATTAAGAGGGAAAAGGGACCAGAACCAGATTTGACTAAAGATATTAAACAAATGTCAAGGATAGATTGAGGTTTACTGAAGATTGGTTGCTTGTGGATAGTTGGAAGTATAGTAATGGATGGACCATATTGATATAATTCTAAATAGATAGGATTCTATTTATAATGGATAGTCATATGGTAATTATGGAAATGTTTCCATAATGGGAGTTGGATATTAAGAGTCTAAGTAAGTTAGAAACTTTTATGCAACAAGGATGTTCAACAAATGTACCTTGAATGTGAGACTTCATTTCCGAGGAATTGCCTTGTAACAATCTCGAATGGAACGCTTTGTAATATCATTTTCTAAGTCTCTGCGACTTTAGTGCCTCGACATTACAAAAGGAACTTTGCGTGAAAGTTTAGATTCTAACGGATTTTATTAGTGGTAAGAATTTGATTTTCTTACACTTGTGATAAGGATTTGGATTTTTGAAATGAGCATCATTGGAAATGTGTTCAATTGATCTATTTCACAAAGTAAGGACCATAGATAAACATAGTGTGCATGCTTGGAGCATGGGATGACTATTGTTATAATTCAAGTATTAAATTGATTGTTCGAAACGTTATACAATGAATAAGGTCCAATCAATATTGTGATTAAATAATAAGTGTTTTATTCATATTCAAAAGTTTTGAGACCATATTGAATTAGATTATTCTTGTGTTTCATTTTGCTTGTTTTACTTCCCGAATAATATGATTATTCAAACATCCACAGTCGATCATACTTTAGAAGTAAGTAATGAGGTAAGACTGTCATGAATCTGACTGTAGATTGTCTAAGTGCTTAGATATAGTAAATGTTTGTTGCAGTGTTAATGAGTACTCCTGAAATAAGAATTTGAGTATTGGAATAAACCCACGCTCATCTAAATCACTTCATGGATTTTATCATGAGTGATTGTGAGATGATAATATCTTATATTATTGAAACGAATACATATGAGTTGCACACAGCAGTAACTTGGTGTTATAAAACATATTGTTGTGTGTGATTTGATGAGTAAATTGAGCAAGCATATGAGTCGATGTTTATCCGTTCCTTTTACCCTAAGAGGGATAAAAGCGATATCTGTAGGCCCCTCGATAATTTAGTGATGACACCCTTAGCGATTGGCCAAGCCTGGACTGATTTAACTTGTTCAATTAGTCGGTCGTCATAAATCGGAAATCGGGAAACAACACATGGACAGAGAGAATGATTATAAATCCATGTCTCATTTCCATACGATATCTTGTAGAATGGAGGAATATTTGCTCCCTTATCTAAAGTACGCGTTACTGATAAGATCATAGTTCGACAGCGGCTTTTGAAAGCTACGATTGCTGATCAGATTCTGAAGTCGTACTTGCAACAATAGTTATTAGACTTATCCAAGTAGGAGACTGTTGGATTAGATGTTTAAGACCATAACTATAATTGGTATGTACTTGATTTGATTATGAGCATGGTCCTTTTGGGTTGTCTTCACTCATGCAACCTGACAGGGTGACAAGTGGAGAGAGAGTAGGATTTATTATATGAATAATAAATTGGTACTCAGAATGATTTTATTAATATATTATAAGATTAATATATTATTTGGAAATCATATTATTAATTATTAATTAATCTAGTGTCAATTTTGGAATTAAAGGAACTGATTAATAATAGAGGGATTGGTTGTGCAAATGATTGATAGTTACATAACTAGGCTGATGGACTCCATAGAGTGGAGTGGACGAAATCCTATAGGGAGGGCCTATAGATTCCGTCCAAGGGCTCTAAAGAGGGAGTCCATGGGCTGCTTTTTTTACCTAATCAAGGTATTAGGGCTTCCACCTGAAAACCCTAGCAGCCACAGCTATATATAGAACCCTCTATATAGGAATTTCGGCTCTGTGCTTTTGATGAATACCCTGGCCGAAATTTCCTTACTTATCCAAGTCTTCCTTTGCATTGGGTGTTTGTGACTCCATTAGAGGTACAACACTTGGGGCGCTAGGCTTTTAGAAGTCAATATCAAGCAAGAATTGTATGTGTTATTACAATATAACAATTGAGGTAATGACTAAACCCTAATTTACATGTGAATTTTGAAATTGTGTATGCTAGTCATAGGTTTTATGCGTTGGATGATTATTTGCATGTATAACTTGAGAAAAACTTAAATCCAAAGCATTAGGGTTGCATGTACACCATAAGAATGTTGTAGTACTCAGAACCCATCAAAAGCTTCTTCCAGAGCTTTCTTAATACTCTCTACAATTGTTGAGACAATCTCAATTCTTAATGCCCTTGGCTTCTTTCTTTTTTTATTTATCTTTCTAATCAAAGCGTATGCTACGATATTGGCTTTATCAAGGTGGTATAGTATCTCGTATTCGTATTCCTTGAGTAATTCTAGCCAGCTTTGTTGTCTCATATTCAACTCCTCTTGATCGAAGAGATACTGGAGACTCTTATGATAAGTGTAAAGCTTACACTTTGTTCCATAAAGATAATGTATCTAAATCTTTAGTGCAAAAACTACCGCTACAAAGTCCAGATCATGAGTGGGCTAGTTCTTCTCATTCTCTTTCAGTTGTCGAGATGCATATGCTATCACTTTATATCTTTGGGCTAGAACACAACCTAACCCAACTCCAGATGCATCATTATAAACTGAGAAGTCTTCAACTCCGTCGGGTATAGAAATAAGAGGTGCTTCACACTACTTCTTCTTCGATTTCTCTAAAGCTTCTTTGTGCTTCTCACTCCATGTATGCTTCTCCTTTATGAGTCAAAGCTGTTAATGGAGCTGTTATCAAAGAAAATCCTTGGATAAACCTTCTGTAATATCCATGTAATCCTAGAAATCTTCGAATCTTAGTGGGACTTTTTGGTCATTCCTACTTCATCACAGCTTCAATCTTTTTTGGGTCAACCATTATTCCTTCTTGGTTAACCACATGACCCAAGCATTGGAATTTTCGAATCTAAAAATCACACTTGGAGAACTTTGCGTAAAGCTTCTCCTTATTCAGAACATATAATACTTCTCTTAAGTGCTTACCATGCTCCTTTTTGCTCTTTGAATATATGATAGTGTCATAGATAAACACTATTACAAATTTGTCTATGAAAGGTTTACATACCCTAGTCATCAAATCCATAAATGTTGTTGGATCATTGGTTAGTCCGAACAACATAACAAAAAACTTATCGGTTCCATATCTCATTCTGAATGCAGTCTTCTCTATATCCTGCTCCGTCACCTTCAACTGATGATATCTTGACCTACGATCGATATTTGAGAAATAGCTCGTACCCTACAGCTAATCGAACAAGTCGTCAATCCTTGGTAAAGGGTACTTATTCTGTAATTTTCCCTGTTCAACTCACTATAATCTATGCATATCCTCTTGCTCCCATCCTTCTTCTTCACAAATAACATCGCAGCTCCCCAAGGTAATGAACAAGGTCTAATGAAACCCTCGTCCAACAACTCCCGAAGTTGTATCATTTGACCCTTCATCTAGATTGGCGCTAATCGGTAAGGTGCTTTTGCTATATGTGTGGTTTCTGGTAACGAGTCTATCCTGAACTCTACTTGTCTATGAAGGGAAATCTAGGAAGATCTTCAGAAAGACTTCTGGAAATTCGCACACCACGAGTATCCTTTGTATTTATTTCTTCTAATTCTTTTCATCGATTACGAATGCCAAGTATGATGTACACCCTTTCGACCAACACTTTTTGGCTTTCATCAAGGAGATGATTCAGGAATTTACTCTATGTTTGTCCCCGTACACCATCAATGGTTCTTTTACAGGTGGTTTGATCACTACAATCTTCTTTCTACACTTGATGTCGGCATCGTTTACACTTAGCCAATCCATTCCTAACACTATGTCAAAGTTGTTTAACTCAATGGGCAACAATTCCTCGTGTAATTTATTCCATTCAAGTCGATAAAGATGTTCTTAATGCAATCACTAACATGTATGAATTTTTCACTAGCAACTTCTACTACTAGAGAACTATCTATTTTATCTACAGGAAGTGCTTGTCTTCTACCAAATTTATGTGATATAAAGGAGTAATTAGCTCCAGAATCAAATAGTATATTGGCAGGAAAATCATTTACAGGAAAGGTACCTAAAGCGATATCTGCTTCCTCCATTTATGCTTCTAGTATCATCTGAAATTCTCTCGCCTTTAGCATTGGCAACACATTGGGCTTTGTAGCCTCCTTCTTCTTTGGTTAATCCTTTGCAATATGCCCTTCTTCATTACATCTGTAACATACCCTTTTATTGGATGTACACGCGTTGTCGTAATGACCAGACCTTCTTTACTTGAAATAGGTCAACTCCTCGCAATATTTCCTAGAGTGCTTCTTCTTACACTTATCACACCATTTTACTTCTCCTCCACCTCCAAAGTTTTTGGATCCAAATTTTGAAAATCTGCTCTTGTTGTTGGACCTTAAAGACCCATCAAACTTTCTCTTCTCTCCTACCTCCGTCCTTTCCCTAACCTTCTCCTAAAGTTGAGTCTCTACATTCTTGGCTGCTCTGATGACTATCTTGAAAGTAGTCGCCATCTTTACTGTTGAACCAAAGTATGTTGGTAGTCTGTTAGCAAACTTTTGTATATTGGAGAGTTTAATGGGGACCAAGTAGGATAATAGCTTCATCTTTTTGGTGAATGCAGTGGCACACTCATCAACACTCTTCTTCCCCTTCTTTACGTTCTGAAACTCATTGTTCAGGTCTATTAGATCCACTTCCGAGCAGTACTGGATCTTCAACTGCTCCAGGAATGCTTTGCAAGACATACTCAAAGCTTCTCCTTACGAAATTGTATCTGCCAAAAACTTCCACCAACTTAAAACCCCGATCTTCAGTTGTGTGAATGCTAAGATGGTTTTCTGCTTGTTACTACTGTTGCAACTCTCAAATACCATCTCCATCTCGGAGATCCAGTCCATCATCTCTACTGGATTTGGGCTTCCAGAAAGACTTAGTGGCTTGGCACACATGAAGTCCTTATACTTTCAGCCACGTCTATTGTCTCCTTCATTTGGTTGGTTCCTTCCAACCATTCTTGGTTTAGCTTGGCTAAAAGCTGTAGTTTCTCTCCTCACAATGTTCCTCATTCAACTCATGTTGAACAACGGGTGTAGTAGGTTCTCTTCTATTTTTGTTGGATTAGACTTTGTGTCTCCTCTATTTGATGGTCTAGCATCATCTACATCATTAAATGTACTCCTGCCATCATTATTGGCTTGGGTGCAGGGGCAACAACTGATGCATGCTCAACCACATGTCGCCCAAGATGTTGGTTAGGGATGTCAAAAACTTCCATGGGAACCTACTCCCATGGGAACCTGATTCCGTACGAGATTAATTTTTTAAAACTCCGGGGGCGAGGACGGGGTCTGGAGTGGGATTAAACCCCATTTTATTTTCTGGACCGTGGGCGAGAGTGTGTATTTCCATCTCGTACTCCCGCAGAGGGCCCGTTTATATATTTATATAAAAATATAAATTTATTATAAAAAATTATATATATACAATAACAATATATTATCTAATTTTATGGTTTCTTGACTTTCTTCCACTTGACAACATACAACGATACGGTAGTGAATTAGTCATATATTTTTGGACATGTACTTTTTTTTGTAATATTGGATTTGTCGTATCTTATATTTGTAAGTTTCTTGGATTTTTCGTTTTGTAATGTTTGATTTTGATTTTTTTAGTTGTTAAAAAACTAGATTTTAAGCTTTTAAAGTTATGAAAAATAGTTTTTTAGCCCAAAATATAACAATTTTTTAACAAAAAGAAGTCAATTTTAAGCTTATAAAACGGAGGAACGGGGCGGGATCAGGGGTAATGAAGGTATTCGGGGGCATGATCGGGCGCTATGTAAACAGGGGATTCGAGGACGAGGGAGGGGGCAGGGGCATTAACTGATTTTGGGGGCAGGGGCGGCGGCAGCTATGTCCGCTCCCGTTTGGTCCCGTTGACATCCCTATTGCTGGTTGATAAGTTTATTAAACTTTTGATCGATTAGATCTTATAACAGGCGAATCATGAAAGTAATAACAGTAAGATAAAAAAAAACTCAAGAATGGATCTGAAAGAGTCGAATGATTCAATTAACTCAATCCTCAGCAGAGCTCGATGAAGAACTTCCACTGTAGAGGATATTAGGGTTACAAAAGATAAGAACTGTGAACGCTATGAAAAACTCTATCAAATCTTACGATCTAGAATGCATGCAAGCATCTATAAATAATAAACCCTACAAAATAACTCACGGATGGACAGGCCCATACCGGAGATTAAACTGGACTAGCTAACGAGCCCAAGACGCAACACTAACTGGACCTAACAATCTCCCCCTTTGCGTCAATTGGAGTGAGACTATCACTTCTTCTTGCTGGGTCCAACTGTCGGAACCTTCTTAGTGGTATCAAACAGACGAGGGATAAGAGCAAGGATTGTCTGTCTGAAGCGAATGTACCACTGGATCATATCATCAAAGTACTTCTTGTCATCTGCCGAATTCTGCTTGCAACGATGAATGATTCCTAAGACATGTTCCAGGCATGCAGTGGTGTAGAGATGTTTATCTACCAAAGCGAACAGGCATTTTTGGCCTTCGTTTATGGTAAACATAACAGAATTTCTTTTCGGGTCTATCTTCCCCATTTACATCATGTTCAGATCACTTGCTGAGCCAACAGGAGAAATAGTGGGCTTTTTCTTGAAGATACTAGCGATCTCCTGATCCATCTTGGCAACTTCCATTATGTAGCAGACAAACATCCTCTTGAAGTGGTCAATGATAGGACCATATTCTGCTTCATTTGTGAGAAGGATGTTGTGCAAGATTATCCAATCATGTGGATTCAAATTGGGAAGATCAGCTAGCGAAATGGCATGTTCGGTCTTGGCGGAACCTCTCAGCACCTTGAACCGAACATTCGTGAAGTTCCCTTCTCGATACGGCTTGAGGACCCGAATGTTGATAATCTTCTGAGCACTCCATGTTTGATATTATGGTTGAGTAGCTCTCAGATAGAACTCGACAAGATCCCTGTCAACCTTAGGATGAGGATGAGGGATATCTGCAACGTTGTCAAAGGCATGGAAAATGAAGGCCTTTCGGGTCAGTGGCATGTCGAATTGAGAATCGACAGAATTGATACGATCTAGTGAGATCACCGGTTCGAGCCACAAGATGCTTGGGGTTTCAATTAATTCTTTCAGCAACTTCTCAAGAGTCCATGGAGGAAAAAGAGTTTTCCTACTCTCAAGAAGGTCGTGAGCCTCTTTCATCTTTCTTTCAGCTTCCTCAGCCTCTCTAGCAACCCGAGCGCTCATATCAGCGTCCTTGTCTCGACCTTGCTTTTTCAAGAGATCAGCAATCGTCTCTTTGTCGTCGTCACTATCTTCAGCAATTTGTTTCCCTTTGTCTTTGACACCCGAACCTGAGGCTTGGCCTGTTGGAGGAGGTTCGGTTGTTTTAAAAAAAACGGTTCCACTTCGCACGCCTGTCATTCAAGCGCCATTTGAAAATCAAAGCGATTGGACTCCCGCCTGAGTCAGCATCTAATCCCTTTAGAGGGAACGCCATCTTAAAGCAAAATGACCACGTGTAACAATGTGAGCCACAAAAAAAATTGCCTTGTAAGTAATGAGACCAGAATTATGGAAAATCAAAAAGATTTTCGTGCTTAGTGTGTAAAGGAAAAGAAATAAAGCAACACATATGTGGGAAATTGTGATGTCAATAAAGACACGAAACAATGGATCCCGGGCACGAATCTCTTCCTTCAAAGTCAAGAGAGACCTTAAAGTGATTGTTTGGTTTCCCGTTGAATAACGATCAGACACGTATTGAGAAGTGTTGAAAGGCTTCTTTTAATCAGGCTAATTTGGGTGGCTTTCGCTTCAGTTTAGAATTCCTGATCTTGACATAAGACAGAAATCTACCGAAGTACTTGTGAGACCAATGTAGTCTGTTGAACAAGTAGGTTTGAAAAGAATCTAAGTGGCATCGTGAAAATATTTTATGTGAAATCTCAAAGAAAAGAAAACTGGATTCCAAGGGAAGAAATGTTATGGGATTTAACAATTTCATAGGAATCACACAAAAAGAAATTAGAGATTTCATGTTACATCCCCATGGATAAGTTCGTCTATTCGATAGTGAAACCTAGAACAAAGTTGATTGTTCACCGTCAATGCATAGTAGGTATTGAATTGTGGATTTCACTTAGCACATAGTGGCACGAAGCTAAGATCATGAATACATAAATTGTGTAACCATAAACCTCAGTGGTGATTTCTGAGAGTCTCAAGGGTTACGTTTATGAAGCGAATGAGATGGAGAAAAGTAGTGTAGATGGTGTAAAGAAACCAAAGTACCTCTGCTATTAAAATAAGGACCAAGCAGAAAACTCTTATCTCATGTGAGAACAGAGTAAGGTAGCTCATGATTAGAATAAATATAAAAGCCTAATTGGGAAGACAAGGTTTGTATATACCAAGTCAGTAAGGATATTATTCAGAATCGGGTGAGGCTTTGGACACATACAACAGCATGCTTCTAGGGACACTTAACTAATGAAAGAATTTCCACACAAATAGCCACCCAAAAATATGATATCAAAAATATATCGTACAAATAAAGAAAAAAATTAAAAAAAATGTTTTTGCAGTTTTTGATTTAAAGAGAGAAAAAAAATGAGACAAAAAAAATTATGGAGCCGAACCCGAGCGTTCGGTCTATTTCGTTTGAGAAAAAAAATAAATTTGAAAAAGAAAATAACTTTGAAAATAAGAAACTGTGGAGCCGAACCCAAGCGTTCGGTCTATTTCGTTTGAGAAAAAAATAAATTTGAAAAAGAAAAGAACTTTGAAAATAAGAAATTGTGGAGCCGAACCCGAGCGTTCGGTCTATTTCGTTTGAGAAAAAAATAAATTTGAAAAAAAAGAACTTTGAAAATAAGAAATTGTGGAGCCGAACCCGAGCGTTCGGTCTATTTCGTTTGCGAAAAAAATAAATTTGAAAAAGAAAAGAACTTTGAAAATAAAATAAAAAAAAACTTTGAAAATAAGAGAGATGAAATTTGAAAAAGATACTAAAGGTTTATATCGAAAGAAACTACCTTTGAGTGATAAGCGAAGATAAGAGAATAGGACCGAACCCGAGCGTTCGGTTCATTTCGGCACACACGTGAACCGAACCCGAACGCTCGGTTCATTTCACTTCCAACTTTTAGTTTTGAGAAGTAGTTTTTGATACTGACTCTGATTCCATCATTCCTAGCCCTTGTAAAATTTTATTGAAACTCGCTTCAGGAAGAGCTTTGGTGAAGATATCGGCCAGTTGATCAGTGGTTCGAACAAAGTGAATTTCGACGTTTCCATCTTCCACATGATCCTTTATAAAGTGATACCTCGGTGCTATATGCTTGGTCTTGGAGTGTTGCACTGGGTTATGACAGATCCTAATTGCACTTTCTGAATCACAATAAAGTGGGATCTTTTTCATATTAAGTCCATAATCACGGATCTGGCTTTGGATCCAAATCACTTGAGATGTACAGGAGGCAGCTGCAATGTACTCTGCTTCGGCTGTAGACAGAGAAACACATGTCTGTTTCTTTGATTGCCAGCTAACCAACTTCCCATCTAGGAATTGGCAGCCTCCAGTGGTACTTTTCCTGTCTAAACCACATCCTCCAAGGTCTGCATCTGAGTAGGCTTGAACGAAGAAACCTGAGTTTGATGGATACCATAGACCGAGGGAGGTGGTTCGTTTCAGATACCGGAGTATGTTTTTCACTGCAAGCATATGTGATTCATGAGGATTCGCCTGAAACCTAGCACAATAACACACAGAGAACATTATATCAAGCCTGCTAGCAGTAAGGTACATTAAGGACCCAATCATCTGGCGGTATAACGTTATATCGACTGTCGGTTTTTCCAAGGATGGTGTGAGCTTGGTGCCAAACGCCATTGGAACTTTAACCTTTGAGTCTCCCATCATGCCAAATTTAGCAAGAAGAGTCTTGGTGTATGCTTCCTGGTTGATAAAGATGCCTTCGGTTCCCTGTCTAATATTTAAACCAAGGAAAAAGTTAATCGGACCCATTGAGCTGATTTCAAATTTAGTCTCCATCAGCTTTCTGAATTCAGCTGTTAAGCTAGGATTCGTTGAGCCAAAGATGATATCATCGACATAGATTTGAACTATCATAAGGTGGTTACCTTCCTTCTTACGAAAGAAGGTTGGGTCAACCGAACCTTGTTTAAATTTTGACATCTTTAAGAACTTAGTTAGCGTTTCATACCATGTCCTAGGTGCTTGTTTCAGACCATAAACTGCTTTGTCCAGAATATAACAGTGATTTGGGTACTTTTCATTGACAAAACCTGGAGGTTGCTCCACGTAAACCGTTTCTTCAAGTTCTCCATTCAGAAAGGTGCATTTTACGTCCACTTGGTAGACCTCGAAGTTCTTGTGTGCAGCATAGGCCAGAAATATTCGAACAAATTCCAGCCTAGCTACCGAAGCAAAAGTTTCTTTGTAATCAATTCCTTCTTCCTGGCAGTATCCTTTTACCACGAGACGAGCTTTGTTTCGTATTACATTCCCTTCCTTGTCCATTTTGTTTCTGAAAACCCATTTGAGACCAACGACTGAGGCATCTTTAGGAGTTGGAATAAGGCGCCAAACCTTGTTTCTTTCAAACTCATTAAGTTCATCTTGCATGGCTTGTACCCAATCGGAATGATCAAGAGCCGTGTTAACTGTCTTTGGCTCAACTTTGGATACGAAAGAATTATACATGCAAAACTCTACTTTGGAGAATAGAGATGATTGCTTTGCCTTCAGTTGAGATCGGGTCAGGACCTTTTTAGACACATTACCCACTATCTGAGATACATGATGATCTCTGGTCCATTTAATAAGAGGAGGATAATCTGGATCATAAGATGGATCCAATTCGGCGTTGACCATTTCTTCCAATTCAGATTGACTATCGTCATCGAAAAACATGTCGGAATTCTCCCCCTCGACTGATGAGCTCTCAGGTGCAGCAGAACTCTCAGTTGTAGCTGGACTTTCTGGTGCTACAGGACTCTTGGGTGTAGCAGAGCTTTCGGGTGCTACAGGACTTTCGGGTGTAGCAGAGCTTTCGGGTGCTACAGGACTTTCGGGTGCTACAGGACTTTCGGGTGTAGCAGGAATAGAATTCTCCCCCTGAAAGTGTGAGTTCGGTTGATTTGAAGGAAATGGATTCTCCCCCTCGACTAAAGTACCTTGCTGAGGAGGTTCGTTTGGAACTTGTTCTCCTTTACCCATTTGTTTGGCTGCATCTTCGACGATTTGCTTTAGATGGTCGATTTTGTTGTCTGCTGTCTTGGCTTCCGAGAGAGTAGCTTTCTCAGGTTCATTGAATAATTCCACAAACTGATCAAACAAATTAGCAATGGTGGCCGTGACCTGACCTGTTTGAGAGAAAATCTCTCCAATTGCTTCTTCAGCGGCCTTTATCTTCTTGACATAGTTATCATCGAAAGTCACATAATATGTTTCTTCGATCTTCCTAGAACGCTTGTTTAAGACCCGGTATGCTTTTGAAGTAAGAGAATATCCCAGAAATATTCCTTCATCAGCTTTAACGTCAAACTTGTTACGATGTTCTTTGGAGTTGAAGATGAAGCATCGTGAGCCGAACACATGGAAGAATTTTACGTTCGGCTTCCTGTTATTGATGATCTGATAAGGAGTAAGAGAGAAACGCTTGTTGAGATAAGACCTGTTCTGCGTAAAACACGCTGCAGCAATAGCATCAGCCCAGAAATATAAAGGAAGAGAAGCGAAACTTAGCATAGTTCGGGCCGCCTCACACAAGGATCGGTTTCGTCTTTCGACAATTCCATTCTGTTGAGGCGTGTAGGGGCTAAGAAGTTGTGACTGGTTCCTTTTTCTGCCAAAAAGTCTTCAAATTCTCTGTTCTTGAACTCCAGTCCATTGTTGCTCCTAATGTTGCGAACGACTTTTATCAGTTGCACTTCAACCTGCTTGATGAACATCTTTAGCTTAGGAGTAGCCTCAGATTTGTGCTTCAAAAAGAACACCCATGTAAAACGTGATAAATCATCAACAATAACAAGAATATACTTACTACCGCCAATGCTTTCGATTGATGATGGACCACACAAGTCAATGTGAAGCAACTCAAGTGGTTCAACAACTTTTGTGTTTATGATGGATGGGTGACTTTGATGACTTTGTTTCCCCATTTCACATGCAGCGCACAAGTGTTCTCGATCAAACTTGAGCAATGGAAGACCCCGAACATGACCTCCGGTGACAAGCTTGTTGATGTCTTTGAAGTTGAGATGTGAGAGCCTTCGGTGCCACAACCAGCTTTCGTCAGAATGAGCTTTGGACAAAAGACATATAGCTGGATTTCGCCTTTTTGGTCTGATTTAAGAATGACCTTGTTGGATTTCTTCTCTGTAATCTCTGAACCTTCGTCGTCGAATGAAACCTTGAGACCGGTACCGCCCACCAGTTGAGATACACTGATGAGATTGTGCTGCAACCCTTCAACGTACGCCACCTTTCTTATTGTAAAGTCTCCATTGGTTATCATCCCATAACCCTTTATCGTTCCATAAGAGTTGTTGCCGAACTTGACATTCCCACCATTTTGAAGAGATCGAAACTCCCTTAGCTCTTCCTTCCTTCCTGTCATGTGACGTGAGCAGCCACTGTCAATGTACCATTCTTCGTCGAACTGCTCGTCACTTATAACCTGCAAAAATTAAGCAGATTTAGGAACCCAAAGTTTCTTGGGTCTACGTGAGCCTTTCACAGGAACATGAATAGTAAGAGAAACATCAACAAGATATGTTCTTTTTATTAATGTTGTTTCATATTTCCTCTTAATAGTGAAAACTTTGATTTTGTTAGGGTTAGTTACAGACGTTTTGATTTCAGATTTTGGTGTTTGGGCATTAGTATGCTTTCGGTCTTCCTGGACTGAGGAAATCTTCGATTTTCCTTTCAAGTTCGTTGATGATTTTGAATTTGGGGCAGGAACAGAATTGGGTTTAGAAGAGAATTGAGAATGAGAGAAATCAGAACGAGTGAATTTATACTGGGAGTTTTTCCTGACTTGAGGTTCTAAATGACCCTTTTGTTTTTGGTCATTTGAGGGACCGAACCTGGACCTTCGGTAGCTTTTGCCTTCGGGACCGAACCTATCCTTTTGGTTGTTGTTGCTCTCGGGACCGAACCTGTCCTTTCGGTTCTGTTCCTCATGCGTCCTGAAAGTCTTTTTCTCTGACTTTGAATTTTTATCAGGATAAGAGAAATGAGTGTTTTGAGAGCGCCAAAAATGCTTTCGCTCTGAGAGATTCTTTTTGTATCTTAGGTTTCTTTGCTGCTTTTGATTTTTCACCTGTTTCGGTTGTCTATTGATATTAGCCTTTTGTTTTAGTTTCTTGACAGCCGGTTCACTCTTCATAAATGAGGTTTCGCTTGTGGAGGTGACTTCTTCTACAGGTATTTCTTTTGTGCCACTTGTGCTTGGCACGTCAAAGTTGTCAGGCTTATTCAGCGGCTCTGGTACATATCTTCCTTTTGTTTTCCAGGACGTTTGCTCTGACAAACCAACTGTTTCGTCGGCATTATCTATAGGAGCTGACCAAAATAACTCATCACAGCCATCTGCGTTATCTTCGTTCACTATGGAAGTGAGTTCGCCTGTTTGATGTTCGGTTACTCCTGTGACTTTATACACTTGATTTGGTGTGGTTCTCACCTTTTGGTACACAACCGCCTTTTCTTCAAGAACCGGGGACTTATTTTTGGACAAACGAGCGAATTCAACTGAAGTTTCAGAAATCAGATTTTTGTGATTTTCGGGTTCGCTCTTGGCAAACTCAAAACAATCAACTTCAACCTCTACATAAATTTCTTTCATGTTATCGTCCTCATTAAGTTTAGATGCGTTTTCAACATCAATTTTATTTTCTGAACTTAACTTGGCACTCAATGAGTCGAATTTTTGTATGGTTTCGGTCCTTAGTTTCAGCTTATCGTTTTCATCCAAAAGATTTTTCAGCATGTCCTTATGGTCTTTGGACTTTATAAAAGATTCTATTTTGTCCAGACCATACATATAAGTAGGATTGACATCATCAGACGATACAACACTTTCACAGTTGTATGCTTCAACATCGATTTCATCCTCCTTAAACTCAAGGAAGGGTAAAATCATGTGATGTATTTTCTGCCCTATTTGACAATTCAGATGCAGTTGAGTAATGTTAGCATAAA
This sequence comes from Lactuca serriola, assembly GCF_051521515.1. Classification (NCBI taxonomy): domain Eukaryota; kingdom Viridiplantae; phylum Streptophyta; class Magnoliopsida; order Asterales; family Asteraceae; genus Lactuca; species Lactuca serriola. The sequence continues at coordinate 57,659,841 of NC_136415.1, forward strand.
GTCTTTTAGCAATCAAACAAAAAACATTTCTTTGTTTTAAAAGTTTCAAATTGTCTCTTTGCAAATAAATGTTTTCATCCTTAGACTTAATCAACTCCGACTCCTTCTGCTCAATCCACATCCTTCGCTCCTCACTCTTGGATGACACCCTGCTTATTTGGTCAGTTAGGTTAGAATTGGTGGCCCGTGTTTGAGTTAAACAACTATCCAGATTTGAGATTCTTGAATTTAAGCTATTTAATTCCTTTTCACATGATTTATGTGGAATTTTGAACGAAATAAAAAGAGATTGTACCTTCTTGATCAATTCATCAAGTTCATTGATCTGCACACTGAGAGGTTTTGCTATGAAGCATAAGTCCTTTCGCTCCTTGGTGTTCTCATTTCCACCATCTGTATTGTATCCCCTCATGTGAGATACGTCAGTCACCATCAGACACTTTCCACTGCTTTCACCACCTCTTGCTACATATGCTTTTCCATGAGAAGGCTTTCTCACCTCATCATCTTCTGAGTCGGTCGACCACACCTGTACGCCACCAAACTCGTCATCCTCTGCCGAACCCTGTACAATAAGAGCATTCATAGAAGGATTAGTAGCAGCTTTCTTTCTCTTAATCTCTTCTAGCTTTTTCATCAGGATTGCCTCTTCATCTTTCTCCTCATCTTTCTCTGCCATTTTCTTCAGAACACAATCTTTGGCATAATGATTCTTTCCTCCACAGTAATAGCAACTGACACCAGAATCTCCTTCAACCTTTGCCTCTTTCTTTGGTTCCTCAGTCTTCGGCTCCTCCCTTACTTTTTCTGAACTGTAGCTTCCCTGCCAATTTCAGTTCTTATTGGTAGGAAACCTCTTCTTGATGAGCCTTTTTGGATTGGACACCATCATAGCATAATCTTCTGAAGTTAGATCGTAGTCCTCCAGGTTCAGATCTTAGTCATTATAAGATACCCATTATCTTCAGATCCGATGACATAGTCTTCAAAGTGACGCGCCCATACCTCGTAATCTTGAGTGTAAAGAATTGGAATCTTTGTTGTTGATCCAATATTGTTTGAGATGTTGATAGGATTAGATTGAGAATCGTCCATGCTTGATCGTTTAACCTGTTGCAAGATCAGACTTGTAATATGTAATATTAGGGCAAAACGAATAAATAATGAGATACGTCAATTATGGAGTGACGGCTCAATAAATATCAGTTGATGCGGAATAACCCTAATCACTTCTTTCACAGAAGAAATGTGTATGAATTACACAGCCTCCTGCTCTGATACCAATTGATAAGTTTATTAAACTTTTGATCGATTAGATCTTATACCAGGCGAATCAAGAAAGTAATAACAGTAAGATAAAAAAACTCAAGAATGGATCTGAAAGAGTCGAATGATTCAATTAACTCAATCCTCAGCAGAGCTCGATGAAGAACTTCCACTGTAGAGGATATTAGGGTTACAAAAGATAAGAACTGTGAACGCTATGAAAAACTCTATCAAATCTTACGATCTAGAATGCATGCAAGCATCTATAAATAATAAACCCTACAAAATAACTCACGGATGGACAGGCCCATACCGGAGACTAAACTGGACTAGTTAACGAGCCCGAGACGCAACACTAACTGGACCTAACACTGGTTCCTGTTAGCATTTACTAATCTGCTACGGGTTCTCACCATGTTGATATATACACCAAAGAAGACTTTCGAGGTGAGAATATTAAGATAGGGAAGGTTTTATTTGACGTATAATCCTCCCTATCACTCCGAAATATTACATGTCAGTTCTAATATCGTATTTAACCATTTAGAAACCTGAACACATAAAATTTTCAGATCCGGTTGACAATACACCATAGATCCAATCAAATAATAACATCCCAAAACATATAAGGCATCTTATATCTATAAGATAAATCATTTAGCATACAAAAGTAATTTAGGCGTCTTCCCTAAAATAAGGTTGTGCTCGAGTCTATTCAAGTATACTTCCTAAATATAGAAGATACTCATATCACAATCATAGCTTAGCATTTTGAGTTTATGTCTAGAAATCCTACAAATTTCAAGTTCACTTAAACTAATGTTCTGATACCAATTGTGACATCCCCAATTTCACGGCCAAAAAAATACGATTTATTTATGCCAATTTAAAATAAGAGTATCCTTTTTGAAGAATAATATTGCAGAATTTGTTCCAAAAAAATATGATAAAGATATTTTACAACATTTTTGAAGAAATGTATTTTATTTATATAAAAAATGATGGGATGTCATCATTAATACACTACATAAGAATAAATGGAAATAATACAGGTCTTACAAACATTTACTATTCTACTGACCTATAATCCATAAATCTCTAATCTGATCATCACATCTGTGCTCTCGTGCCACTACTTGTAATATGAGAAACTGAGTAGGTTAGGAATGGGAGCATGGTGAGCACATAGGGTATTCAACCCATAATAATTAAATTCTTTTAATTATATATTTTCATCAAAACATTCAACCCGGTTACCCATTCTCGTTATCCTCACCTTTTGTCTATAAATCATCTAATTCAGGGGACCTATCCTACAGATCATATTTGGGATAAACAATAATGCTTAGGGGATTCCTTAGTAGTATATGCCAATAAGGCAAGCATAGGGGGGGGGGGGTAGAGTACACCTGGTGAACACTTAGTTCAAAAAAACACTTACAGGTTGCGAGCCTGCTAGCGTTCCACTGGACTCTCTAGAATAGTCTGTGGTTGTCATCAATACTCGACTAGATGACTATATCATCTTTAAGTCAAGGCCTCTCATGATCTATTTCATCTTTCATCTTTCATCATCTATATCATATTTTATACCCATCGTTATTTAATATATTTATAGGTATAAAAATACATATACAGTTTGAATGAAGTAAAACATGTATAAATCGTTCATCTAACATAGATATTAGGAACACAGATAAAAGGCACATATAGCATGTAATTATCTTAAATACTTCATATTTATGTGTAATATGAAAGTAACTATGCACTCACTTGTTAAAGTGATGACTCGAAACTCGGACAACGCTTCGCTTTTAGCAACCGATTTTTCCTTTGACATAACCTAGTATCATTATCAATAAGTCTTACCCTAATATTCTACGTGACTTAAAATAGTCTAGACCTATTAATTATTCCAATGAATACTAATAGTTCTATCAAATAAGGATCAAACATGTAGGACAGTTGGGAGGCAGGATCATTTCGACATAATAGCTTTTCTTGATATCTAACAACCAAGTCAATGTAACCATTCTTGACACCTCTCCTGTAAGTAGATTGATCAGTATTACGACTTGGAGTTACTGATAAATCTTATTTATAGGTTCATATTAATGACTATGACTTATAAATATAAATTACACTAAGATAAAGTTGAGTTTAATTTAACTTACAGAGATTTCCTAGACAAAAGTCTGGAAATTGTGTTAGCAAAACTCCTGCTTGCTAGCAACTTAGATGTCGTGATTGAAGGGATCTCAGGGCTTTACCAAGTACTTAAAACTAAGGAAATTATAGGATTTCAGCCTTAGAACTCGAGGGGAAAGGTGTAGGAGGTGTGAGGGATGAAATGAGGCATTGCAGCCTATTTATAGCTAAATTAGGGGTGCGCAGCGTGAAAATGAGGTGCACATTGCGCATTTTAAGGTGACATCTCCCCAGCTGCTTTGTGTCACGTGTTAGTCTCTCTATGGTCCGAGTTTTCACCGTCTAAAAGCGAATGTCACGCATCTGTAGTGCACTGTACGCGACGCGAAATGAAGATTTTGTAAATTTTGTAACTTCTTCATACGAGCTCCGTTTTTACGTTTTTTATATCCCTGAATATCCTTTGAGGAGATCTACAACTTTCTTTTAAACTCTATCGGCTAATTCTAGATTTATTTTTCATACATATTTTTATATGATTAAATGATTTTGCTAAAATCATAACTCTCCCGTACGGACTCCGTTGTTGGCTTTCTTTTTCTCAAAATTCTTATCGTAAAGAGTACTACGATTTTTCTTTTGGTGACTTTAGCTAAACGTCAACCATTCTCTTCGTAGCTTTTTACGTCACATATTCATTGTGCGCGCGCGACTGACTTTTATATATTCTAAAAATCATATCCGATTCACACGAAGTCAGATTTCTACGAAATATATATTTTCGGGATCAAGAAGATATGTACTTTCTAAATATATATTAATATATGTTTTGGCGTATTTATTTTTACAATTTACGGGTGATTCGGATGATTTTTCTTATTTTATTATATTATAGCAGTTTGCAGAAATCGGCCTTAGAGGTCGATTAATCACTTGGCGGCCTTGAACAGATTACGATTAGGGTGCTTGGTCGAAATTGATCAAAATCGATCAAACTCGGGCTCGGCGGTCCTTGGCATTCCTCGACGGTCATAGGCGGGAAATATTTAAAAAGATCAAATTTCTTAAATTTCAAATATTACACTAAAATTTTAAATATTCAGGTTTATAAGTTTTCAAATTTTAAAATATTATAATAAAATTTTCAAAATTTCAAAATTTCAAAATTTGAAATTTTCAAATACTTATTATTTTAGGATATATTAATTTTTTAAATAATTTTGTTAGTAATTTAGGATCCTGATTAACCTCCAATTAATCGACGCCTAGTCCGATTGATTGCTTAATGTCAGTTGACCGTCGAGCCACCGCCGAACGATTTTCACAACCTTAAATTATAGTAATCATGAAACACATAATATTCGCATAACTTTACTTTATTACATAAAATATGTCAAAATTGTTGACCATAACTATTACTAATCTTATTAATGTCTAGGAAGAAAAACGGACGTTATATAACAAATCATTTATATTTTTCGGATTTAATTAAATAAATATAAAAATAATTAATACATAAAGGTATTAGTCATAGTAACAAATTCATTAATTTCATCAAGATTATGTGATCCCTATAATTATATTATATGGATTCTTAACAAATTCAACAAAGAACATTAGATGTCTATAATTAAGGAATTTTGTTTGTACATACTTAATATATTGAACTTGTGGATTCTCTATTTATATTCAACTTATGCATCAAATTCTTTCTCTCTCTTTCTCTTAGGGGTGACAACTTTCAATCCAACTCGTAATCCAACACTAACCCAACCCGAAAATAGACAGGTTTGGGTTGAGATTTTTGACCCGCCAACCCGTCAACCTGCCAACCCACCAACCCGTTTATTTCATGGGTTGGGTTGAGTTATCTGTTTAGGTTCGCGGGTCGACCCGCCAACCCGTGTATATATATATATATATATATATATATATATATATATATATATATATATAATACATTTAAAAAAATGATATATTTAATTATTAATGAAATTTGATTTCCATCCGCATTCGTCATATTCTGTATCATTGTATTCATTCCGTATTCGTATGTGACTAATCTGCATTTGCGGTTCAGTAATTAGAAAAAGAAAAAATACATGTTATTTTCACGAGTCACGAACGAAAAAGACATCTACTTTCTATGAATGTTTTCATTTATTCATTTTTATTTGGATGTTATTGACTTTATGAATTTATGTTGAAAACCCTTTTTTTATGTTAATTACTTTAATCATTTTATGAATTTTTGTTGAAAAAACCTCATTTTTAAAATGTATTGTTTATTTATTAAATGAGTTATATGGGTTGGGTTTGACCCACTAACTTGTGAACCCGCAAACCCATATACTTAAATGGGGTATATGGGTTGGGTTGGGTTGTGGTTTCCAACCCACCAACCCGTCAACCCATATATTATATGGGTTGGGTTGAGTTTATGTTTTCTAACCCGTGACCCGCCAACCTGAACCCAACCCAATTGCCAGACCTACTTTTTTTTTTCTCTCTCTCTCTCTCTCTCACTCTCTTTCTCTCTTGGTGTGTGTGTGTGTGTATATATATATATACACACACACACACACTAGGTGTAAAACCCATTTATAACATGGATTCATTTAAAAGAAATAATAAATTAAATATTAAATTCTAAACATTTGAGAAGTTTGATTTTATAAAAAAAATTAGAAAAATATTGAATTATTTAAAATTAAAGTGTTTTTTTATTCTCTTCTAAATTTAAACAAATAATTTAGATAAATGTATAAAAGAAACAAATAAGGTTTTAATTTAGAAATTTAGAAATTTAGAAATTTAGAAATTAGAAATAAAGTCAATTAATAAAATGGATATACTTTATTATTACATTTATTGCAATTAATACATTTAAATATTATATGGAATTAAATAAAATGGAAAAACCACAAAATGTCACGTGGAAACAATTTAATTCAAAATGTCCACAAAATGATATTTGGTAAAATCAATGAGAGTGTGACATGTAGCAAAAAGGTTTTCATTTATTAGAGTACTAGGCGATTGCCCGTGCGTTGCGCAGAAACACCTATATAGTTGAAATCTTTACAAATATATGTTTTTTTAAATATAATAATAACATTGTTGTTAAATTTGATATAATAATTTGTATACTAAATTGATATAATATATTGATTATTTTGAATTATATGATAATATATACATCTATTATAACCGTATAATCTCAACTGTTTGAATGATTTATACCCGCGAGTTACTCATGAATAAAATTAAATATAATATATGGCTTAATGTTATTTATAGTTTTGTTATTGTTAATTAATTTTTTAAAGTTTATTTTCTTAACGTTTTAATTTCTATCATTATAATTATTTAAAACATTAGACATTGTTTTTTGATTTTAAAGGTAACAATATAATCATTCATATAGAGTTATTTTTAACTATTGTTATTGTAAGGTATTTTAAGCTAATTATTTGAAAACTTTTAACAATTATACAAATATCTTTAGGAAATATTTTAGTTAAATTGATATTATAATTTAGTTTTTGCAATTAGCACTACAATTTATCACTTTTAACTATTCCAAAATATTTATTGGGTTTTTTAAGTGGAACTGAAATTTATATTTAAGTTGACACTGTAATATTATATTTAAATTAACAGTTTAAGTATTTTGTCCAAACTGTTCCAAAGTTGTAATTTTAAATTGATAACTGTTTACATACAACAATATATTAAATCTAATAAGTTAAATATAATATGTTAAAAGTTAAAGACATGACTTTATAAGTAGAACTATGATATTATTTTAATATTGAAATTTAGTTTATTTATGATTACACTTTACTTTTGATATTTATTTAAACTTATTAACCAAATTATAATCATTATTAGAAAGACACTACAATGTATCATTTTTAACTATTTAGAAATTATTATTTGGGTTGTTTAAGTTAAACTAAAATTTATATTTAACTTGGTTCTGTAATTTTATATTTAAGTTTATAATTTAAATATTTTATACAAATTGTTCAATAATTGTAGCTCTAAAATGATAATGGTTTACATCCAACAATATATTAAAACTAATGAATTAAGTATAATATGTAAAAAATTAAAAAAATTATATAACTTTATAAGTAGAAGTAAATATATATTCTTTTAATATTGAAATTTAGTTTATATATGATTACACTCTAGATTTGATATTTATATAATTTTATTAACCAAGTTATAATCATTATTAGAAAGAAACTGAAAAGTCATGGGAGTTTCAAATTAATGTGGTGAAAGGAAAAATACATATGAGTTTTAAATGAATGTAGTGAAAGAAAAAAATGTTTCCTTTATAATATAATATGATTAGTCGTGACACCCATGTATTATATGGGTTTATTTAAAAAAAATAAACAAGCATGAAAATATAACAATTTAGAAAATTTCAATTTATAAGAACATTAGTAAATTATTAATTATTAAAATACAAGTGCTTATTTATCTTTTAAATTTAAATGAATAATTTAAATTAATAAACAACTAAAATAATTGGATTCAATTTATAAATTTAGAAATTATAAGGAAAATTGCATTAATGAATTGAATATGTATTTATTATTACATTTATTACATTTAAGTATTATATGCAATGTAATAAAATAAAAAAAACCCACAAAATGACACATGTATATAATTTAATCTTAATTTACCACAAAATGACATGTGGCATAATGCATAAGAGGATGACAAGTGACAAAATTATTTTCATTTACTAGGCGAATGCCCGCGCGTTGCGCAGAAGCATCTATATAGTTGAAATCCTTATAAATATATGTTTTTTTTAAATATAACAATAATGTCGTTGTTAAATTTGATATAATAATTGTTATACTAAGTTGATATAGTATATTGATTATTTTGAATTATATGATAATATATACATCTATTAAAACTGCATAATCTCAATCTTATGAATGACGTCTACCTGCGGGTTACTCATGAAATTAAATATAATATATGGTTTAATATTATTTATAGTTGTTGTTATTGTTAATGAATTTTTAAAATTTATTTGCTTAACGTTTTAATTTCTATCAGTGTAATTGTTTAAAACATCAAACAATTTTTTTTTATTTTAAAAGTGACAATATAATCATTTATATAGAGTTATGTTTAACTATTGTTATTGTAAGTTATTTTAAGTTACTTATTTCAAAACTTTTAATTATTATAAAAATATCTTTAGGAAATATTTTAGTGAATTGATATTACAATGTAGTTTTTTGTATTTAGCACTACAATTTATCACTTTTCACTATTCACAAAATATTCTTTGGGTTTTCTTAAGTGGAATTGAAATTTATATTGAAGTTGATCATGTAATGTTATATTTAAATTAACAATTTAAATATTTTGTCCATACAGTTCAAAAGTTGTAGCTTTAAACTGATAATGGTTTACATACAACAACATATTAAATCTAATAAATTAAGTATAATATGTTAAAAGTTAAAGACATAACTTTATAAGTAGAACTAAAAATATTATTTTATTATTGAAATTTACTTTACTTTTTATTACACTTTAGGTTTGATACTTATTTAACCTTATTAACCAATTTATAATCATTATTAGAAAAAACACTACAATTTATCACTTTTAACTATTTAAAAAATATTCATTTGGTTGTTTAAGTTTAACTAAATTTTATATTTAAGTTGATCCTGTAAGGTTATATTTAAATTAACAATTTAAGTATTTTATACAAATTGTGTTGCGTAGAAGCATCTATACAGTTGAAATCTTTACAAACATATGTTTTTTTAAATATAACAATAATGTCGTTGTTAAATTTGATATAATAATTCTTATACTAAGTTGATATAGTATATTGATTATTTTGAATTATATGATAATATATACATGTATTAAAACTGCATAATCTCAATTTTATGAATGACCTCTACCTGCGGGTTACTCATGAAATTAAATATAATATATGGTTTAATATTATTTATAGTTTTTTTTATTGTTAATTCATTTTTAAAATTTATTTTCTTAACGTTTTAATTTCTATTAGTGTAATTACTTAAAACATCAAACAGTTTTTTTTATTTTAAAGGTAACAATATTATCATTTATATAGAGTTATTTTTAACTATTGTTATTGTAAGTTATTTTAAACTACTTATTTCAAACTTTTAACGATTATAAAAATATCCTTAGGAAATATTTTAGTTAAATTGATATCACAATTTAGTTTTTGCATTTAGCACTACAATTTATCAGTTTTCACTATTCACAAAATATTCTTTGGGTTTTTTTAAGTGGAACTGAAATTTATATTGAAGTTGATCGTGTAATGTTATATTTAAATTAACAATTTAAGTATTTTGTCCATACAGTTCAAAAGTTGTAGTTTTAAACTGATAATGGTTTACATACAATAACATATTAAATCTAATAAATTAAGTATAATATGTTAAAAGTTAAAGACATAACTTTATAAGTAGAAGTAAAAATATTATTTTAATATTGAAATATAGTTTATTTTTATTACACTTTAGGTTTGATACTTATTTAACCTTATTAATCAATTTATAATCATTATTAGAAAGACACTACAATTTATCACTTTTAACTATTTACAAAATATTATTTGGGTTGTTTAAGTTTAACGAAATTTGATATTTAAGTTGATCCTGTAAGGTTATATTTAAATTAACAATTTAAGTATTTTATACAAATTGCGTTGCGCAGAAGCATCTATATAGTTGAAAATCTTTACAAATATATGGTTTTTTTAAATATAACAATAATGTCGTTGTTAAATTTGATATAATAATTCTTATACTAAGTTGATATAGTATATTGATTATTTTGAATTATATGATAATATATACATGTATTAAAACTGCATAATCTCAATCTTATTAATGATCTCTACCTGCGGGTCACTTATGAAATTAAATATAATAGATGGTTTAATATTATTTATAGTTGTTGTTATTGTTAATTCATTTTTAAAATTTGTTTGCTTAAAGTTTTAATTTCTATTAGTGTAATTATTTAAAACATCAAACAATTTTTTTTAATTTTAAAGGTAACAATATTATCATTTATATATAGTTATTTTTAACTATTGTTATTGTAAGTTATTTTAAGCTATTTATTTCAAAACTTTTAACGATTATAAAAATATCTTTAGGAAATATATTAGTTAAATTGATATTACAATTTAGTTTTTGCATTTAGCACTACAATTTATCACTTTTCACTATTCACAAAATATTCTTTGGGTTTTTTTAAGTGGAACTGAAATTTATATTGAAGTTGATCGTGTAATGTTATATTTAAATTAACAATTTAAGTATTTTGTCCATACAGTTCAAAAGTTGTGGCTTTAAAATGATAATGGTTTACATACAATAACATATTAAATCTAATAAATTAAGTATAATATGTTAAAAGTTAAAGACATAACTTTATAAGTAGAAGTAAAAATATTATTTTAATATTGAAATTTACTTTATTTTTTATTACACTTTAGGTTTGATACTTATTTAACCTTATTAACCAGTTTACAATCATTATTAGAAAGACACTACAATTTATCACTTTTAACTATTTACAAAATATTATTTGGGTTGTTTAAGTTTAACTAAATTTTATATTTAAGTTATCCTGTAATGTTATATTTAAATTAACAATTTAAGTATTTTATACAAGTTGATCAAAAGTTGTAGATTTAAAATGATAATGGTTTACATACAACATATTAAACCTATTAAATTAAGTATATTATGTTAAAAGTTAAAAACAAACTTTATAAGTAGAAGAAAATATATTTTTTTAATATTGAAATTTAGTTTATATATGATTACACTTTAGATTTTATATTTGTTTAACCTTATTAACCAAATTATAATAATTATTAGAAAGAAATTGAAAAGTCATGGGAGTTTCAAATGAATGTGGTGAAAGGAAAAAATGCATGAGAGTTTCAAATGAATGTGGTTCAAGAAAAAATGCAAGTTTTATAAGTATACTAGGCGAATGCCCGCGAGTTGCGCAGTGGGATAATTATGTAGTTTAATATGGTTATATATGGTTTAATGTATTGTGAATAAGCCATACATAAAACTTGTATGCGATTAAATAGCATGTATATTTTTTGATTTACAGATTTTTTATCATAATAAATAATGAAAATTTTTTACTGTTAGTTTAAAATTTTAAATGTAATTTTTATGTACACATTAGTATCTAATGTAAATAATTGATAATTGATTAGATATGGATTCTTATTTGCAGTCGTCTATTTATGTTGAACCTCATAAAAATACATATTTAACGACTTTTGTTAGTTTCACTATTGAATAGAAAATGGTGCCGTATTTTAAGTAAATATAAAAAATCTCATTCTCAATCTATTTTAAGATAGTGACATATTTTAAGTTAATATAAAAAATCATATTCTAGAACTAATGAAAAAAAAACGGAGCCAAATTTTTTAACTATAATAAAGTTGATTCCAATTACCAAGTGCTCAATCGAACATAATATCATTCAATAAACATCATAAGATATTACGTTATATTCAAATTACGGACATCATTTTTGTAAGAGTTCAAAATATATGAGACTATAGTGCTTAATACAACAATGTAATAACCAAATAACCCTAACATATTTTAAATGAAATATAATTATAATATATTATCTATGCAACTAAATTTCTGCACAACATGTGGGATTTGTCTACTATATGGTATTCTTCTAATATATTATATTATAGTATAAACATTATATTTGGAAAACCACTTTGAGTTATATTGTAGTTTATAACATTAAATTTGTGATGGGCTGTATTTGACACACATTTGTGTATTTATATCAATATTATATATTTAAAACAAATCTTATATAAACATCCAACCTAAATATTCATCTTCAAGTTTTCTTTCTTCGCCACGTAAACAAACTTTTGTTATAAGGCCAGAAATGGAATAAAAGACACACTTAATTGTATGATCATGATATATTGTATTTTGATTGGGGCTTGTACAAAACATGCATAAGCATATATTATTAATTTATCTCTTGTTTTGGGTAATTCGAATAAGATAGCTTCAAATCCAACGTATCAAACGGATTACCCATTTACTAAAGTCTAAAACCCAAAAACTCAAACATGTTCTAATACCATACAAATACATGATGTTTTAGCAAATTATTATCTCATATGAATTACCATTGATTATGTGTGATTAATTATTAAGAAGGTGAAAAGGTTTGGGGGTTTCAAATGCATGAGGTTTTTGCAAATTATTGTGGGGGGTTTCAAATGCATGACATTCAAGGGAAAATGCAAGCTTTATAAGTATGTAAGATAATGATAATGATTAGGGAGGATATATATATATATATATATATATATATATATATATATATATATATATATATATATATATATATATATTATTTTTATTTTAAAGCTGACAAATTAATATATATGTTTTTTTTATATTTTTTATTTAAAATAAAAAATCATATTATTATTATTTTCTTTTCTATTTCTATTTAAATGATTTAACATAATCTAATCATTTTTGTTTTTTCTTAATGTTTTCTTAGAATACAAGTTTTTTGATTTGCTTAGATGTTTTTCTTTTATAATATTTAATGTTGTATGTATGTTTTTTTTTATTTTTTTATTTTTTTTATTTTTTTTATTTTATGTTTTCTACATTTATATTCTATAACATTAGGTTTTGTTTCACTACGCATATTAAAACAAAAATATTGATAACTCTCAATCTTATGATACAAATATTTTTTTCTTGATATTTTGTTTGTTTACATCATTCATTTATATGTTTATGTCTGTTCAATTTATTTGTTTTAAATTGTTTTCTAGTTTTTTTTATTAAAAGAATAATCTTAAATATTATGATTAATATAAAAATGATTGTATCTTCTCTAATAAAAGAAAATAATTTTGTCACTTGTCAATCTCTCATTAGTTTTGACACTTGTTATTTTATGGTAATTTTGAAATAAATATTATCCACTTGTCAATTTCTAATTTGTTTCAAATTTTAAAATTAAAATCATATACTTATATATATAAAGTATTAAATATAATATATATGAAATTAAATTGCAATGAATACCTTTCTTCTTTTTTATTTTAAAGTTTACATTAAAAAATATTTACTACTTACATTTTAATGTTTATTTTTTTTTAAATTAACCCTTATAATATTTGGGTCTCAAACCTGGTTATTATATATAAGAATGGATGAGAAATTGAAAAATAATGATAGCTGGCATGATAAATCTCCAAAGGTGTTTATGTGGATAAATCAAGTTATGATCACTTTCCAGTAAAATGTAAATTTTTTTAAGGAGAAACTTTTCAAGAGTAATAGGAAAATATGGTAGGAATGAGGTTAACGAAAGACACGCACATGATGTTTTAAAAACCGGTTTTTTAGTTGAACCGGTACGATGACCGGTTCCTGGTTTAACCAGTTCGACCGTCGGGTGAACCGGTTTCTATATTTTTCATGTTTTTTTCTATTTTCCTACACATATATACATATAGAAATTAGGAATTTGATGTTTACAAGTTCAAACATTAAAAATACACATAAAAATAAGTTGTAGATGAATCCAAATACATTAAAATAACACATAACCATAAGTTTAAGTGTTTTACATCAATCCGTCAAAAAGAAAATAAAGTATAATACCGAAACGAAATATAGTTTTTGATGAATACAAAAACCTCAAAAGAATTTATAACCTTTACCATATGTTTTTATTTAGAGAAAACTAAATAGATTTGAAAAAAATCACAAATGTTTATTATGTAAATGGTTGTTTTTCATATGTTTTTATTCGGTTTAACCGGTTCAACCGGTTTTTTCTAAAAACCGGCCGGTTCAATCCGGTTCAGAAATCAATATAAACCGGTGTTAGTTGAACCGCTCCCTCTCCCGGTCCAACCGGTTCGACCGGCCGGTTCAAACCGGTTTTTAAAACATTGCACACACACGCCTCTCCATACTCCTCGCTTACGGACACGGGTCAACATAATGATTGCTATTTTATTTTTAGTTTGCATTTTTTTTTGCCTTAACTTTTATTATTTGAAAAAAAAAATCTAAAAAAATCCAAACTTCTAGAAATTTAATTTTCTATAAAATGAGAATTGTTATATTTAATTTTTTTTTTTTTTACTTTTATAAAAACCCAAAAAATAAAAAGTTCTCCGGAAGTCATTCTAATCATTGAAGTAGTGACATTGAAATATTTAAAAAAAAAAAAAAAAAAGTTTTGGAAATGTTTATATTTTAATTTTAAGAAATATTAGTTTTTGGTTAAATATAATGATTTTTTTTTTAAATTTCAAAAAAGAAAATGAATAAGTCATTCGTCTTACTTTTTTTAAGAGTTTGTAAAAAGAAAACTTTCAAACATATTTTTATTAATGGTACCTACATTTTGTTTAAACGAATACAAGCTTTATAGAAATACGACATACAAATTTTCGTTCTCAAAATCAAAAATCATTTTAGTAGTTTGTTATATATAATAGATTATGAACATTTTTGAAAAAAAAAACCTTTTTAAAAACATATTCATTTTGATATCAAACTTTAATTTTAAGATATATCAATTTTTATAAAAAATAGCGAGAATTTTATTTTTCTTCGAATTAAACAAAACAAACGCAAAAGTTATTCGTTTTACTATTTCAGTGTTTGTAAAAAAAAATAAAAAAAAAATATATTATTGCTAAGTGTACCTACGTTTTTTTTTAATCCAAGATTTTATACAACATATGACATGGAAATATTTTTTCTTCAAATCAATTTTTTTTTGCATGTTTTATATTATATATTATGAACTTTTTGAAAAGAAATTTTCAAAAATCAGTTGTTTAGGTATCACAATTTTATTTTGAAATGTTACAAGTTAAAAAAAAACAATATATATCTAGAGTATTTTTTTATAAATGGTCCCTATGGTTTCCATGAATATCAAATTTGGTACCAAATTCTTTTAGGTCTCATGAAAAGTCCTTGTGATTTCAGTTTCTATCATGGTTCGTACTTTATCCATGTAAAAAGACTTATGTACCACTTGTTGCCCCTTACTTGACCATAATAATCAACCTACTCTTGTCACCATCTTCATAAACCCTCTTGATCATCATCGGACTTTAAATCCATTCCTCCATTTCAAATCCATTCCATTTTCATCCAACATCACCAACCAATCATTATGTTCGAATGACATATCTATTGATAACAGACATGGTCTAATTCAACTCCATAATATAAATTGGAAATTCGGATACACCCTTAAACGAATTGCTAATTTTCAAGGTGGAAAAAGTTTTAGAACCAAAGGGCATCTAGCCCAGTGGTATCCAGTGTTGCCCACCCTTCTTGAGATTGAGGGTTGAAGTTGTGTCGTGGACATATGTGGATTTAAGGTGTAGTTTAGGAGTAAGTTAGATTTGTCGTTAAAAAATCTTTTAGAAAACCGCATATACGAATTCCTAATTCCTAATTCCAATACACCACCCTACCTCACGTCCTCACCCCACCCTTTATCTATACCCTTTACATCTCTTCTATCTATATTGTTAAACCGTTGTCGCGCACAATTTAAGCAAATAATAATTTAAAAAAATACTGCTCAAATGCACTAGGGATAGTACAGGAAAGCAGAGTTGAATCCATAAAGACACATCCTGAGGTCTATAGATCTTTTGCGTAAGGCACACACTAATTTAACATCAATTAAAAAAGAGGGATTTTGTTGAGTATTAAAACTAAATTGGAAATAAATTTATAAAAGAAAAATGTAATTTAAAAAATTGAGTAAAATTTAGAAGGAAAATGCAATTTCAGTTCACGACGACTCTCTTAATCATGCAAATAACTTTTCAACACGATTATTGAATTGTGTACCGTTTAATCTGGTACTGAAAATCATTAATAAGCTCCAAAAATTTTCTTTTACTAAAATGTTTAATCAAAACAAGCACTTTGAATCAAACCTTACATTTCACTTAATTAACCAAATAAGTTCTTAATTAATTTAGATAAGTAGTTGTTAACATGCTGTCACGGGCGTATTAACCAAACAAAATTTCACTACTACTTGCACTACTAATATATCACAGGGAAGCAGGGTCGAATCCTCAGGGACACAGCATAATGGTCAATGCCTTTTTGCATCAGAAAAATTCTAGTCAAAACAAAAATTATTAAAATGAGGGTTTGATTTAAAACAAAAAAATGTAGTGAAAATAAACTAAACAAAAATCAATAATAAAAATGATTTCAGTTCTGTTGCGACTTTCCTAATCATGCAATTAGTTCAGATCTGGTTATTCGGAATTCATTCTATCTAAGATGGTATTGCGAAAAACTAACATTCTCTAGTGTAATATCTTTTACCTAGTTAAATTAACCAAAACAAGCTCTTCAGTTAACCTTAACTATTTACTATCTAATTAAACAAGCTCTTAATTAAGATCATAATAGTTGCATTAAGATCTATGTAGAATTCCAAACAGTACCCAATACTTCTCACAAGCTCGAAAGTGTAAAGGGATGACTTTTACAGTTTATATCAGAGTTAAATCCCAAACACATAACCAATCTGATATTTATTACTTTTTACCAGTTGACAAGAATAATTACGGATTCTACTAACTGATTAACTGAAATGATAAGACCCTAGCTAGGTGATCAAACTAACAAGAAATGAAAATCAAACATTCATTAAGCTCAAAACTGAAAAATCTAAGTAGAAAAGCAAAAAGAAAATCATATTTGATAACTGATCACATGAAAAGTACTAGTCTAATACAGAACTGAAAACTAAGGTTTTAGCTAGACATGACTAAAAACGAATTAAAACTAATAAAAAGATAAGCTAACTGATTAATTTTGCTAACTAAATGTAGGAGATGATCTTCATCTTTCAGATCTATATAAATCACTGAAATCGAAGAGAAATTGCCTCAGAAATTGTCTTTTTCGTCATTTAAAGCTTCAGGACTCGTCCAACCTTTAATCTGATCAGAGAGGCATCCTATGTATACACGTCAATGTTTTCTAGAGCAAGAAACCCAAAATTTAATCGAAATATTGGGTCACCCGATCGAATTTTTTGACTTCTGGTCAAAATTTTCATTCTTCTGATTTTCAGACTTTATGAACTGCGAAGTGTTTATTCGATCGAATTTTTGAAACAATTTGATCAAATTTGGCACAATTCGATTGAACCTTTTCTTTTTCCCCTTTTTTCGAGAATATGAAAGTCGTTCGAAATTTTGTCTAGTTTCCAAAACGTTTTAAATCTCGTCAATCGGAGTTACTAGTCAAGAGATATTGTCAAAATACGGACAGGAGTCAAAGCTGTCCGCAACATCCTTTAGGATTTAGAATGTAGAAATTCATCTTCGTATAATAAATTCGATCAAATATTTATTGACTAAAACATCTTCCAATCATTCCTCAACATCCTTTATAAGTTCCAAGCTCCAATTAACTTCAATTATCCATCAAACGCATCCAAATCTGCTCCGAAAGTATTACTCCACTCGAATTATTTGAAAATGACATAAAAATGCTAGTAGTATGGGAATTCTAATAAAGGATATGGGTTGAACATTATTTAAACAAATGACATGAAAATGTGGAAAATATGATGCTAAATGCTAATAAATACTACCCTAAAAGATGCATATAATGGCATCTATCAGTAGCATTAGACATAATGTAAAATTCCTGTAAAGTCCAATACTTCTCACAAGCTCGGAAACATAAAGACTTGCTTGATCAGTTTATATCAGAGTTAATTCTCAGACATAACCAATCTAATATTTGTTACTATTCCTGATTAATAAAGACAATTACGGATCTAAACAAATTAGATAACTGGAATGATTCATTAACAATGAAGGAGGCCAATAGAAACTGAATCAAAATCAAACGTTCGATTATTCATAAAACTGATCAAACTAAACAGTAAACACAATTAAAAATCATGTCTAATGATTACTTGCACGAAAATTTGATTCGTTTGTGAAACTAAACTCTAGGGTTTGACTGAGAAAACATCCCCCATTTATATAGTGGGCCTTGGCAGAAAATAAGGGCTCTGATGAGAAGCACGACCCATGCTTGGGAGGCATGGCCCGTGTTTAGAGGTGGGTCGAGTCCAAGTGTAATTAAATGAAGTAAATTGCCAAAACAAAACTTTTTTATCGGAGCACAAGCCTGAAGCACGGCATGTGCTTGAGTGACCAGGTCATGCCCTTTATACGCAATGTATCAATCTTGAAAAATCAAGAAATTCGTCAAAAGGGAGAAAGCACGACCTGTGCTTGAGGAGCATGGCTCGTGCCTGTACCTGTCCATCGCAGCTCAAGGAAGCACGTCGTGTGCCAGAAATGTTTTTCACATTTTAAGGGCCAAAACTTGATTACAATCTACTTTCTTTAATTCTCTAGCATCCTTAGGCACATTTAGTTTCGGTTAAGCTCCAATGCTCCATTAATACATCCAAAGTCCAATTCCGCATCAAAATCCTTGAAAAATACATTAAATTCTAAGCAATATGCAGGGGGGGGGGGGGGCATTGAGGAGGGGCAAAGTGCATAGCCGCACAGGGCCCAACTTTTTTATTATATATTTTTATTTAAAAATAACAACTTATAATAACGACAAGGGCCTTTTTTTGTTCTTCCCGAGCCTTTGAGGATATTTAATTCCTCAGGACCGGCCCTGGCAGTATGGGCATTCTTATTGAAAAAATGCATTGTTCATATTATACTAAAAACATTAGTACAAATGCCAAAAATACGACACGGAATCAGATTAAATATAACCAAAATGATGCATAAAATGCATCCAACAAACCTCCACAAGCTTAGACCTTACTAGTACTCGAGTAAGGAAAGGTAGGCATCAGAAACATATATGAGGGGAAAGCATAGTGGGGTAATAACGTAGACAAAACTAATAACATAAAAGGAAAAGCTAACTAACAAGATCAATAGAAAAATAAATAAGGAATAAAACATGCATGCAAAAACATAACAAAATGAAAAATAAACAACAATATGGAAAAGAAAATAAACAAACTTATTTTTTTCTCTTTTTTTCATTTATATTTTTTATGATCAGACTCTACACTAAGGAAGCTCCAATGGAATCACTACCTAGACGATCATCCTGATACCTTCCATATATCACAGACTCCCAAAGTCAGGAAGACTCACGACGACATAATCCAATAGACCAGCCGTAGCCTTTATATAAACTTTATACCTTAATTATCCTTGCAAGAGAAAATGACACAGTTCAGAATCTCATGTCCTCAAGATTAGATAGTAAAAAACCAGAATCGACGCATCCTTAAGAACCTGACACAGCTAAATCAGCTTTCGCCAAAGCAGTGGGCCAACCCCCGTAGGATCCTAGCTCTATGCTTTCACTTTTTTGAGAACGACAAATATCATATCACATAGTTCTTCTTGCACCAGATTTGTCTTCGTTGTGACTCTTGATTTGATTGAACTTGAATTTTGTATCTTTGTCTTTAACTTGAGTTCTTCAATAACCTTTTTGAATTTCTTGATATTTCTTCGATTAAGTGCTTGAACTTTGACTTGGGTACCAGATACGACAATTGTACCTATCTTTTCTTTTTTACTGTGTGGATCTGATATAAGGTTCCCTGTTACCGTGAGTGTAACATGTGTCAACAAATAGGGCCATGTTTTGTGGGTTTAGACGTATCGATAAAGGTTTTTTTAAACATTCAAAAGCAAATCATTCTGAAGCTGTTATTATTGCCCACATAGTGTTTCGGTACACCATTTTTTTTCTACGACTAGGGTCTCAGATCACGGTGTCTTGTGTCCCTTAGTTATGGTAGATGTTTCTACACTTCCATTATCGATCATGTCACTTCAGACTTTCGTTTTCCACCTTTAGAAGAGTTATATATCGAATTTAAAGAGTATCCTCATATCACATTTTTTTAAACGAAACAAAACAGGAAATATTTTTGGTTTTTTTTATAAATGCAGATAAAAGCATGTAGAAAAGAAGACCATATATATATATATATATATATATATATATATATATATATATATATATATATATATATATATTAAGGAAAAGTAAAGCAACAAAATAGAAAATATTTTTTGGTTTTTGACTTTTTTTTTTATTTTTTTTCATTTTTTTTAAAAAAACGAAGAAAAAACTGAAAATTCTTTTTGGATTTTTAAATTTATTTTTGTTTTTTTTTTCAATAAAAAACTAATGTAGAAAAAATTAAATTTTGTACAAGAAGATTACAAATCCCTTCCCAAGCTTAAAATAAAGCATTGTCCTTAATGCTTGTAAATGAGAATGGATGGTCTACTGGGGAGGAGGTGGAGGCAGAAGTCAGCGGAGCACCTCCTCTTGAAAGGAGTCAAAATCTGTCCTAAAATCCCAAAAATTGTTATAAAAAACTTCCATATCAGTGCAAAGGGCCGATATATCATGGCGGAGTTTTAGATATTGTTGTTGATTAATGGGTGCAATGGGATTGAAATGAGGCGAATCTTGTTGTGGTAGGGGTTGAAATTCATCTTGTATAGAGTCAGAATGCATATGATCAAGCTAGATAAACTAGATCGACTTCGGATTAGCATGATTACGACGACGTCAATGTCGAATCGGATTTTGATGGTTGTTGTTCATGTTGGCTGGTGAAATCGAAGCAGTACTCATGATTTGGTCACGAAGCTGAAGGATACTGACAGTGGCAAGGTGACATCTAAATGCGGAAGAGATCATACGTTCCATGTGACACCGTCATCATATCGCTGAAATAGAAGCATATGCTCGAGTGTATGAATGTCTAGAAACTGCTCCACTTCGGGATGAGGAGAATAGTGCTCATGAATGTCAATATGAAATTGATTGGTCACTAAGTGAACGAGACCGCTATAGTAAATTTCTCCTTTTTTACATTGGGAAATTTGAATCAATTTCCATGTCATGAAAGCTCCAAGATGTGGCATACAGTGTTGATAGATCATACACCGTAGAATCTCCAGGATTAGATTTCCACCCGACTGATTTCTTCTTGGGGAAAGATAATCAAGTAGATAAGTTGATGCACGAATTTTAAAACTGGATGAATGATTTGAGAAGCTATCACAGTTCTCGCAAGAAAGTTCTCTTGGCCGGTTATTTCTTTCCAAAAAGGTGCAACATTAAAAGGAGGCATGCAATCCCTAAGTTTTTGGAACCATAAGTGTCTTGTCTAGAGGGTACATTGAATAAATAGAAGATATCATATATATGAACCTCATGGTGAGAATTTATTAAATGGAACGAAAGGGCTTAGATGAGTGGGCAATATTTGAGCCAAGTAAAGAATTCATAAGTTAAGATATTGTAACTTTGGGCATGGATTTCTAAGAGATGAGCCCACCCTATGTTTGCAAAGAGTTGGCGAACTCCTTAATAAACGCCCAAAACTTGTAAAGAGTCAATGTGAGCAATGTTTGACTTTTATAACCACTTTCCAAAAAAAGTGAACTTTATCTAAACCCTCTTTTTATCAAATCTAATGAGTTGGCTATCACACCCCAAAACTAGAACGACGGAAACGTTCGGGGGTGGGGGACGTCATGTTTAGTATCACAAGACATGCATCATAGTAATCAAAGTAATGAACAACCATTTCATTAGAAAGAAAGTGTTTACAAAGTATGTGGTCACATAACATAGACTACAAAGTAAATAACGAAACAAGACTTGAAGCTAAACTGCTCCATCTTCTGATTCCCAGTGCGCATACTTGTCTACTGGTCTTTTGAGAATACAAATTATTTTGAAAGAGTAGATCAGCATTTAAGCTTGTGAGTTCATAAGATTTTAGTGATGTAAGAAGTTGTAAGAAAGTTGTAGTAAGTTGTAAGTTCTGTTTTGAAAAGTTCGCATGTTCCTCCAGAAAATTCTATATTTCTTGCTTTGATGAAAGATAAGTAAAAATGACTGTACAATCCTTTCTATGAGTACTAAATGGATACAAGTTATATAAAAACCCATAGTAACCAAACAATAGATTGTGTGTATCTTCCCTAAGCCCACAACCAAACAAGGAACAGGAAGTAAGGCGGAAAGCACACATCCCATTGTTTCTAAGATCATTCTTGTATATAAACTTGGCGTATTCACTTGTTACTCATGGAGTTAACAATAATAATTCCTTTATATTTGATGAAAAGATTCTTTAAGAAAACCCTTATTTCTTTTAGTAAAAATGGTAACCGCAGTGGTTCCTTCTATAATCACTTAGTTTATACTAGCTACCTATAATCTAATATCGAATAGATAGTTAATTGTGTGGATCTGCCCTAAGCCCACAACCAAACAAGGAACAGAAAATGAGGCGGAAAACACACATCCAACTACCTATCGGGTATTAATTATATATAACCCTGATGTATAAACTAAGGTATTATAGAGTTAACCACCTAAGGTCCTTTAAGTTTATATTGGTTTAATAAAATGGATTAAACCCTTTACTGGTAAGTTTCTAGTTTTGTTTACCAAATGTTCTATTTGAAAAGTATGTTTTGTACTAGAAAAACGGTGTATTGAATTTTTATACTATGACCTGTCCCATAGCTGGTACCCCTTATGATTACATGGTGTATACGAAATATATATGTAACTAAGATCGGATAGATAGTAGGTTGGGTGATTCTGCTCTAAGCCCACAACCAAACAAGGAACAGGAAATGCAGCGGAAAGCACACATCCTACTACCTGTCGGATCCGATTAATATATATCCCTAATGTATACACTAAGGAATCATAAAGTTAACATTATAGGCCCTATTTCTACTGAATGTACTAGACTCGACTGTTCTCTTTGTCGTTTGTAAAATGTAAGTTTTCCCTAGTTTATAACTATCTTAACTCGAAAATAGCTTGCATTAACTTTCAAGTGGGATTGTCACAATATGAAAGTATTGGGAAAATGTAAGTACACAGCCGTCTTTTGAATTGACATACCGACGTACTGTTTACCTTAAAACAAGTTTGTTTTATCTATTAATATCCGGTACTTTGTAGATGTACCCCATATATATAAATCATGGCATATTGTAGATGCACCATATATATATATATATATATATATATATATATATATATATATATATATATATATGATCATCTATACCCAATTTACTATCACCTTTTGTTTAGAACAATGAGTTAGTGATTATTGGTATAGTTAGATCATGTAGTGTTCTCCTGCTATAGCATTTAGTATGTTCGTTCAGTTATAGTATCTTAGTATGTTCTTTCTGTTATCATGTATAGTGTATAGTATGTCTCTCTGATGTATTGTATCTACCTCCCTGTTTCTCTTTATAGTATGCTTTAGTATCTAGTATGAACTGAACCTCTAAACTATACCCCTTATAGTTTACTAGTATTTTGCTTGAACTGCTATTGAAAAGACTCATTTTACTACTAAATTATGCTTGTACTTTAAAAACAGAGTTTTGTTAAACTATAAAGTAACATAACTTTAAAAGAGTTTTTGAAATGTTTTGATCACTTATAAAAGTTATAAGCAATCTTTTGAAAGATGTTTATAACAAACATTTACACAATTATCATTATGTTCAACTTGTATCCCCCCCTAAAAACATTTAAAACAGTTAAAAGATTCATTATAGGGGTATGAACTCACCTTATGTGGGTGATTCAAATGAATATGCGTGTAAGGATGAGAAGTTCCACGAATGAAGTCCCGAAACACAAATGAGTCCTAAATGACATATATGGCATATATTTGCATGAATAAAGTGTTTATAAGCAACTAACATCCAAGGAAACACCCTTTGGTACTAGGAAACACTTGGACCAAGTGTTAGAATCACATGTGATTCATCTATGGGGAGTGTACGACGACAAAGAAGAGTTTACGGCCCAAGTGGTATGTCTCATGGAGTTTACGACCATAGGGTTTACGGAACTATGAGTTTACAGCCGTAAACTCAAGGCATCTTGTACCCAAGTGTGTGACAAGGTCCTCTTTGCATCAAGGAAGTGTTCTAGGTCACAAGATTAACTTCTAGAAGGGTTTATGGCCAAAATGGTACCTTTATAAGGGTTTACGGCCAAGGGAGATTCTCTTGGTCGTAAAATCCTATTGCTCTTGAGAAATGGATGTTTTCAAAGTTAAAATCAAGTGCTTCTATCATACAACAAGTTAAGGAAGGAGTACTCATGATATTGAAGCTTGAAAGGGTTGATTTCGGTCCAAAAACACTAGTGTGTTCTTGGTGTTCTTGGAGATCTAGACAAAAAGGATGTTTTCATGGAGGAATCATGAGGATGAGGCGTGATTAAGAAGGATAACAACAACTAGAGGGAAGAACACTTACGTCTTTGGAGGATTTGGATGAAGAACTTGATGATACTTGAGAGAGTTTGAGGAGATTTCGGCCAAGGAAGGAAAAGAATGAGGAAAATGAAGTGCTCTCATATATATAGGAGGGGTTTACGGCCATTAAAGAGTTTACGGCCGTAAACTCATGTGCCTTGGTCGTGAACTCCTTTTTGGTGGTCTTAAGGCTTGAATATTGCACATTGTCTCTAGCAGGTACATTCCTACACTCATTCCTTAAGTGTACCAGGCTTAAAACTCCTTAGAATGGCCTTTAATAAGGCTAGAACTCATTAGAAATGAGTCTGACACACAGTTGAGTTGAATGGTTAGATTTTTTACTTTACAAGGCAAAAAAATTTTGGGTTGTCACATTGGCCTTCCACGTCTATGATATGCTCTTCGGGCGGAGGTGTTGAAGGACCCTCACAAGAATCCTGTCTATTGTGAGATCTAAAACAATTAAACATTTTGTTTGATTAATTTTTTTTTTTTTAATTTTTTAATAAATCGAAAACAAAAACAAATCTTAAACTACCCCCCACATCGGATACACAAGCCAGCACAAGTATATATTTGATAGAAATTAAAGTTTCAGTTTTGAAACGAACATACCTGACAATATGTGAAACAACAATCGTTTTCTCGTTTTCTAAAAATAAATTTTTTAAGTTTTTGTTATGGTGAAACTCTTCCTCATGCCATAGACGCCAACATTTCAAATTTCCCAATCTTAATATGTAAAAGCGAGTTGTAGATCTGAAAAAGAAATTTTGACTAAAAATCTAGGTTTTTGGTGGGGAAGATGAAGTAGCCATGAAAATGGAGTTCAATCTCCATAGAAGTTGAAGTAGCAAGGGAAATAAATTTCATACCTTTGGTCTTGAGTTGTTAGCAAGAAAAATGAAAGATTTATATGTGTTTATAGGTGAAATCAGTTGAAGTGTGTGTGTGTGTGTGAGAGAGAGAGAGAGAGAGAGTTTTGAGAGAGTTCTTGAGTGTAAGAGTGAAAAATGAAAGACAAAAGCTGTTATTTATTCCAGCTCGGGTACTGTAGCAGCATGGTCTGATGAGCACGAATGGTGTTTGGCTGGGTAAAACTATGCTTGGCCATAAAGTTCAATTTTTTTTATATCTTTGAATGTGAGATGATATGACATTAGATAAAGAATACGAGTCATGCTTTCGGTTCTTAATTATGCCTACGCCACGCACTTAGCAAAAACACTTTTATGGTTATTTTCAAACTTGCAATGAGAGGACACGAGCTTATAAGCATGGGTTGTGCCTGGTTGGGCCAAGTCGTGCCTAGGCTTCGAAGTTTGATTTTTTTTTGAAAAACAAAACTCTCTCTCATCGCCTTGTTTGAAAAACAAGAAAAAACTATTAAAATCCTAAAATCATAGTAAGAAATAAATAAAAACCAACAAAAATAACTTTAAACAACCGAGTTGCCTCCCAGTTAGCTGCTTGTTTTTACTATTGTTGGCTTGACGTTGTTACTTGGTTTTTTTAATTGTGGTATGTTAGGACCACTACAAGCTCCACTTCTTCGTTCGTGACTTGGAAACCTTCATAAAAAGGTTTGAGCCAGTGACCATAAACCTTGAAAAATTTACCTATTTGCTCACTTTTGATCTCTATGGCACCATGATAAAAAAAACATTAGTAACAATAATTTTAAAGCAAGAGTGATACAACTCATTTACCAGAAATAAGTTTAAAGCGAGAGTGATACAAGAATACCTTTTAACGGGTAGCAAATACTTTTCACAAGATCATGTTGTTGTGAAAAGCTTTAGTATTCTCTTTGTAAATCTCTTAGTTCTCATAAGAATGATTCCAAATTTTTTCTAACTCTTGGATGTCCAACCTTCTTTTATTACTGGCTTCATACATACTCATATTCACCTTCTTGACAGCCCAATATGCTCGATGCTCCAACTATACTGGAAGTCAACCTGGTTTCCCAAAAACTAATCGAGATGGTGACATGCCGATTGAATTTTTGTATGTTGTCCAATTAGCCCATAATCCATCATCCAACCGAATACTCCAGTCCTGCTTTATTGGAATGATTGTTTTTTTAATGATACCCTTGATCTTTCGGTTAGAAGCTTTAGCTTGCTCATTGTTTTGCGGGTGATATGCAGTTGACACCCGATGTGTAACACCATACTTTTTGAGAATTGCCTCGAGGGTGCAGTTGCATAAGTGTGTACCCCGGTCACTGATGATGGACTTTGGTGTTCCAAACCTAGCAAAAATATTAGTTTTAACGAAATCAACCACACCCTTCGCGCCATCTATCCGTGTAGCTTTCACCTCAACCCATTTTGACACATAATCCACTACTAGCAAGATGTACACAAAACAAAATGATGTTGGAAATGGACCCATGAATTCAATCCCCCAAACATCAAAGATCTCGCATATTAGAATTGGGGTGAGCGACATTTGGTTCCAAGAGGTTAAAGACTTGGTCATTTGGCACCGGTCACAGGTTTTGCAAAAGAACGAATCGTGAAAAATATGGGGCTAATAAAGTCCGTTGTCCAAAACCTTGTGTGTGGTTCGTTGTGGACCATAACGCCATCCACAAGCTTCAGTGTGAAAAACGTTCAGATTTGATTTAACTTCGTCTTAGGGTACACAACTTCTTACCTGATCAGTGCAGTATTTGCATAAATAGGGCTCATCCCAAACATATCTTTTTGCCTCCTTCTTTATTTTTTCTTTCTAAGCTTGAGTGAGGTCTGAAGGGAGCTCTCTGGATACCAAATAATTCACTATATCAAAAAACCATGGTGGATTCTGAACAGCAAAAAGATGCTCATCAGGAAAAGTTTTGCGGATCGGTGTCACGTCTTCTGGTGGGATGAGTTAGCTTAGATGATCGGTTACCAGATTTTCTTTCTCACTTTTGTCTCTGATCTCTATATCAAATTCATATAGCAGCAGAATCCATCTAATCAACCTTGACTTTGAATCTTTCTTGGCGAGAAGATACCGAATGGCTACATGGTCAGAAAAAATTATGACTTTCGTCCCCAACAAGTATTGTCTGAATTTCTCTAGCACGAAAATAATGGACAACAACTCTTTTTCTGTGGTTTAATAATTTTCTTGCATGCTGTCCAAGGTTTTTGAGGTGTAGTAAATAACATGGGGACCTGATATTTCCTTTGGCCCAATACAGCTCCAACAGAAGAATTGCTCACATCAGACATAATCTCGAAAGGCAGACTCCAATCTGGTGGCTGAATAATGGGAGCTGAAGTGAGCAGATTTTTCAACAAGTCAAAAGCATTTTTTGCAATCTTTGTTAAAATCGAACTCTGCATCTTTTTGCAGCAGATGGCACGTAAGTAATGTGATCTTTCAAAAAAAATTTTAACAAACCTACTGTAAAGTCTTACATGGCCAAGAAAAAAACGCAGATCATGAACACTCTTCGGGTAGGGTAAGCTTTTGATAATATCAATTTTAGCTCTGTCTACTTCTAAACCTCTTTTTGACACTACATGACCCAAAATCAGACCTTGGTCGACCATAAAATTACACTTTTCAAAGTTTCAGACCAGGTCAGTTCCAATGCATCTTTGAAGAATTTTTATAAGGTTTTTAAGACAAATATGAAAGGAGTCTGCATAGTTAGTAAAATCTTTCATAAAGACTTCTATGATATTTTCTACATAATTAGAAAAATACTTACCATACACCTGTGGAAGGTGGCAGGTGTGTTGCAGAGTTTGAAAGGCATGCATGTGATCATTTTAGATAGTAGTAATGTGACTTTCCAACAAGTCTTTACAACATCTGATCGATGAACGGAAGTGGAAAATGATCCTTTTGGGTGGCAGCGTTTAATTTCCTGTAGTGGATGCAGACGCGCCATCCACTCTGAACTCGAGTCATGACTGAACTCAAGCGAGGACTAACTCTCCTTCTTTATTTTCAACCACTGTCACTCCAACTTTCTTTGGCATGACCTAAAATGGGCTGACCCATTTGCTGTCAGATATTGGGTATATTATTCCAACATCCAAATGTTTCATTATTTCCATCTTAACCACTTCCATCATAGGAGGGTTCAATCTTAGTTGGGTTTCTCATGTGGGCTTAAAATCTTCTCCATAAGTATCTTATGCATGCATAAAGATGGACTGAGTCCTGTTATATTAGCTATGGTCCACCCAATCGTATTCTTATACTTCCTCAAAATCCCAATCAGTTTAGATTCTACCTTTTTTGATAGCTTGTTGGATATAATGAATGGGGCTGTTTCTGCTTCTCTAAGAAATGCATATTTCAGCTGTTCTAGTAGAGTCTTTAGCTCCATGATGGGTGCTTGCACAATAGAAGGAAAAAGTATGGATTTTGAATCAGGTAACTTTAGAATTTGATTGTTACACCTGAGTTTCTTTTGTTGGTCCATGTGAGCTACCATTTCTTGAACTTGCTTATCAAGAACATATTTTTCTGATAAAACATGGACTGCATTAATAGAAAAAGTCCTATGGAGTACTAAAGCTAGTGACTCTCGATTAACAATCTCAAAATATTCAACAGTTAATGGTTCGATTACATCTATGAAACTAAGAGCTGAAACATCATCTGGATAACGCATGACATCATAAATATTGAAGTTGATAACTTCACCATCGAATTCCCTAGAAAGGGTACCATCATAAACATCTATTTTTGTTCTTGCAGATTTTAAAAATGGTATCCCCAAAAGAATAGAACTCTAATTCGGTGAGTCTTCATGTCCCATATCTAAGACGTAAAAATTATCTGGGAATATCAACTCATTCACTTGGACCAAAACATCCTCTAGCACACCTTTTGGGTGTACCAATGAACGATCAATAAAGTGAATGATAACACATGTTCTTTTTGGTGGCTCTACCTCGATAGTTTGAAAAAATGGAATAAGGTAAAACGTTTATTGAGGCTCCTAATTCTAACATGGTATGTGGCACTGAAAGGTTCCATAATTTGCAAGGAACCATGAATACCCCTAGATCCTTGCATTTTGGGGTTAAAATTTTCTGTAAAACAGCTAAAACATTTTCGCTGACTTTAACTGTTTCGTTACCTCTTAATTTTCTTTAGAAGTATAAAGTTCCTTTAGAAATTTTGCATAAAGGGGTAGTTGTTTTACAGCATCTAGAAGTGGGATGTTTACCTCAACTTTTCTGAAGAAATCAATAATTTATCTATTTACCTTCTTTTTTTTTTCATGTTTTTCAGTCTTGAGGGAAAAGGAGGACGAGTATTTTTTTACCTCAGCCTCAGCAGGTTTGTCTTTTTTTTTTTGTACCTCTTCAGTTACTTCAGATTCTTGCTCAATTACAATATCTTATTCCTCATCTTCTTGTTGATCATGTCCATTATAATCTTTACCATTTCTGAGAGTCACAACCCAAGCGTTGTGCTTTGGATTTTTCTCAGTCTTAGATGGGAACTTTCATTGTGCTTGTGCTTCGAGCTTGCTCATAGAGTTTGCGAGTTGTAATACTTGTTGCTTAAGATTTTTGATACTAGACTTGGTCTCATTCTGAAAAGCTTGGGTACTGGTAGCAAGACTTTTAATAATGTCTTCTAGAGACATGTTGGAACTGTTGGCTACTTGCTGAAAATTGGGTTGATGTTGATTTGTTAAAAAGATTGTTGTTGAAAGCTCGATGGATGTTGGTACTGATTCATCTTTTGAAAGTTCTACTGGGGTCTTTTCTGAAAATTGTCCTGGAATCTTCCTGGTCAAACTCTCTTTGTTGCACTTGATAACCTCCCATGGCCTGGCCAGGTTCAGTGTCTTCCTGCAATATTGGGCACATGTTTTTTGGGTGTCCAATCTTCGCGCATATCCCACAAGGTTTGACCTCTGGTTCCACACCCTTTTCTTTCTTTAGTAAAAGAACAACCTTTGTCAATTCTGAAACCTGAGACTCAAGGTGGGCATTGTTGATTTCCTTTACTCCTTATGGTTGATATGGATACCATCCTTCTTCATTTGCTGATTGTTTTCATTCGACTTCTAGCTTCTCTATTAATGATCGTATATCATTCAGTGTCATATCCGCAAGTGAACCACCACTCGAAGCATTGATTTGTCGCCTTTTCCATTGGGTTCAGGCCTTCACAGAAGCACTGATATAGCTGATAGTCATTGATCCCATGTTGCGGGCATCAGACTAGCAACTTCATGAAACACTCCCATTAAGTGTGAGAGGCCTCTCTTTTTCCTTTCTTAATGGAGAGGATCTCTCTACGAAGATTGGACACTTTCGCTTCTGGAAAGTATTTTTTCTAAAAAAAAGATTAGCTAACTCGTTCCATGTAGTGATTGATCCAGAATGGAGATCATACAACCACTATTTTGTTGCATCTTGGATAGAAAGGGGAATGCCCTTAACATGATCTGGTTTTTCGTGATAGCGTGCGACTTTATCCTAGAGCATACTATGTGAAACTCCGTGAGAAACTTATATAGATATTTGTTCTCAACGCCTCAGAAAGTTGAGAACAGGTGAACTAAACCAAACATCAGCTCAAAGTTTCGAGCTTCTAAAAAGGTGATATACAAAGGTTTTTTTTGTAACATCTTGTGTTTCCCATTCTATGAGAGTCTTTTTAGGATCATCTCCGTGTTTGCTCACGTCTAGTTCTGTTTCTATATCTGAACATGATGGTTCGGGTGTTTCGAATTTAATGGAGGGTGTTGGAGAGTAGGTTTTGAACAGACTGTTGGTAGGCGAGGATGGGGGTGCTTTAGGAAAGGATAGAAAGGTTATCTCGTGCTCTTTCAACAAGGGACTACCTTGTGGATTTGTTTCCTCTGAAGCTAGAGAAGATGTTGATACGAAAAAAACCTGTAACTTTTTCCACCGAAGCGCTTCTTTTCTAAGTTTTCTTGTTGTCTTCCCTATTTCTTGATCGAGTTGTAGTGGAGTACATGTACATAATGATCTTCTCCTACAACAATTAGTGTTTGCCGTGTCCTCGACAACGACATCAATTTGTTAAACTGTTGCCACACATGATTTAAGAAAATAAAACTTTTAATAA
This sequence comes from Lactuca serriola, assembly GCF_051521515.1. Classification (NCBI taxonomy): domain Eukaryota; kingdom Viridiplantae; phylum Streptophyta; class Magnoliopsida; order Asterales; family Asteraceae; genus Lactuca; species Lactuca serriola. The sequence continues at coordinate 57,691,839 of NC_136415.1, forward strand.
AAATACTGCTCAAATGCACTAGGGGGTAGTACGGGAAAGCAGAGTCGAATCCATAGGGAGACATCCTAAGGTCTATGTCTCTCTTACATAAGACATACACTAATTTAACATAAATTAAAATGGGAGAATTTTGTTAATTATTAAAACTAAATTGGGTAGAAATTTATAAAAGAAAAATGCAACTTAAATAGTAGAGTAAAATTCAGAAAGTAAAGGCAATTTTAGTTTCGCGGTGAGTCTCCTAATCATGCAAATAACTTTCAACATGATTACTGAATTAGGTCTGTTTAAACTAGTACTGAAAATCATTAATAAGCTCTAACAATTTTCTTTTACTAAAATGTTTAATCAAAACAAGCTCTTTGAATTAAACCTTACTTTTACTAAATTAACCAAATAAGCTCTTAAGTAATTTAAAAAAGTAGCATTAGACACAATGTAAAATTCACAATAAAGTCTAATACTTCTTAAGAGCTCAGAAGCGTAAAGACTTGCTTGATTAGTTTGTATTAGAGTTAATCCTAACACGAAACCAATCTAATATTCGCTACTTTTATTGATTAATAAAGACAATTACTGATCTAAACAAATCATATAATTGGAATGATTCATTAACAATTAAAGTGGCTAACGGACGCTGAATCAAAATCAAACGTTCAATTAAGCATAAAATTGATCAAGCTAAACAGTAAACACAATAAAAAAAATATGCCTAATAATTACTTGCACGAAAAGTCGTATCATTTGCAAAACTGGAATATAGGATTTTTAGCCTAACATGGCTAAAAATGAATACAGACAGTAAATATAAAGTCTAAACGACAATTCTTACTAAACTAGATGAACAAGTCAAACCACAATCTTCAGATTTGGAAAACCAGACGAAAATTTCAGAAAATCCCCAGAAAAATTGTCTGCAGTAGCTTAGGGTTTGACAGAGAAGAAATCCCCCATTTATATAGTGGGTGTGGCTAAAAATAAGGGCTCTCCCTGTGTTTAGAGGCGGGTCAAGTCTAGGTAAATGAAGTAAATTGCCAAAATAAAACTTTTTTATCGGAGTACAAGCATGAAGCACGACTCGTTCTTGAGTGATTAGGCCGTGCCCTTTAGATGCAATGTATCAATCTTGAAAAATCAGGAAATTTGTCATAAGAGAGTAAGCACAACCTGTGCTTGAGGAGCACAACTCGTGCTTGGCCACTGCAGATCATACACCATAAAATAATGTAAATCCCCAAATATGCTTGTGTATCAATCAGATCCAATTGATGGTGTGGAATCCCAATCAAACGGATGATGGCAGATCAAAATAGAAGAGAAGTAGAAGAAGAAGATGATGATGAATCTGGTATGATTTGATTAGAATGAAGATCCAGATACAAGATTCAGTAACTAACACACACTAAAGCTCCTCTCTTCTCTCTAACTTTCTCTCTCTAGAACACCTTAGAATACACACACTTAAGTTCCTTGTTCTCTCTTTCACATTCACACCAATCCTCACCCCTTACACTTATATTTATAGGGAACATGGGCCGAACACAAGTTCACGGCCATGAACGGGTTTACGGCCGTAAACCTGTTTACATCCGTAAACACCCACCTAGCCGTAAACACATAAAATATTACATAAAAATACAATTGCTCAGAAAAGCAAAGTATAAACCATATTTTTGACCCAACAATCTCCCCCTTTGTTTATAGATTTCTTTTCTTAATTGACCCAACAAGTTCCCCCTAAAAAGTAGCTGGCTTTTCTTGTTAATCTTCATTGGGAGCTTGGCTTCAACATTAATCTTCACATTCTTCACGACTTCAAGATGAACATATGAATCTTCAATAAATGACTTCATCTTGAGTAATTGGGATTTTCTGCAAAATTTGACATTGAACGCACATTGGGTGAGGAGGCTTCTTGTAGAGATTCTTGAAAGATGGCGCTTTCAGATTGAGAATCTTCAGAGAAAACAGAGAGAACGAATCTTCTGGATCACTTCAGCAGATTCATAGATAGCGGCAGATTGATTGAGGAGGCTTCAATGCACTCCGTCACATAATCTTCAAGTACAACTTGACCTTGCTTCTGGGGTGGAAAGATTGAATGTTGGAAGAATAATCTTCATTTCTTGCTCCTTCGAATGAGAATTCTTCGAAACTCACGTATGAAGCCTTGGATCAGAAAATCTCGATACAGTCTCCATGAGTCTCATCTACATCTGAATTCACTTTTCAAGACAAAACAAAAAACTAAAAGAAAACTTAGCACACAATATTTTTTGGATTTTTATATTTTCTGAAAAAATAAAATAGAAACAAAAATATTTTTGGATTTTCTGATTTTTCTGAACAAGAAATAACAAGGGCTTTATTCGCTAGTGGGGCCGAAATCTATATGATGAGTCCGTCGGGTGGGGGAATAATCCCATCCAATTCTGGTTCCTCCTGGATGGAGGATTCGTTCGAGATCAAAGTGTTGATGGAGCCCTCGCCCGAACCGGAAATGGAAGGAACATCGGCTCGTTCTGCGATCCCAAGGGTGGATGAAGCGGGGCCGCCCCCTTACCCACAATTGTAGCTTGGAATCGTCGATGCGAAATCGCATTATTTTTGGACTTTTAATTTTCTGATTTTTGTTAGGATTTTTAATTTTATGATTTTTAAAATATTTTTGAATTTTTTTAATTCTCACCCTAAATTTGTGCATAGAGGAAAACTATGAACAAATTTAACAAAAAGAAAAATATTTGGGTTCAAAGTTGTGAGACAGCCTGAACTTGTTTATCAGTACTTTCACCTTCATGAATAGATCCGGTCAATTTTCGGTATTGTGGTCCACTTAAACACAAAGGATATTGAGAAACTTTTCTAAATAAACCATTTAGCTGACGATGACCACGGGTATTGTTGTCCACTTAAATTAAGCAACGAGATCTACAGACATGTCACACCCCCAAACCAGAACGGCGGAAACGTTCAGGGGCGGAGGACGTCATAATCAGTATCATAACAGTTCATAGAAAGGAAAGTACACACCACCATACATATTAAGGTTTCCAAAATGTTTACATAATTGTATTCGTTACATGTTCAAAAGATAAATACATAAACATCTTTCAAAAGAAGTAATTAACGTCAGCACGTTAATCCTCAAAAGTTGATTTCGAAACCTGCTTAGCGGTTCCCTGAGAATACAAGTTATTTCAAAGAAAAAGTGTCAACAATTAAGTTGGTGAGTTCATAAGTAGTGTTTTGAGAAAATATACGCCATTCGAAAGTTCATGTATGTTTTCCAGAAAATGCGGTATTTTCAAATGAAAAGAGTTATGATTCGTTGGGTTGAAAATGAATGTATTAGATCCAGAAAATCCCATATTTTCCCTAATAGTTGAGATATGATTTGTTGTGCTTTCCAAGAAAAACCCTTATTTTCTTATAAAAGTATGAAATGCATATGAATGTTCGTGTTATAAGTTGTAAATAGTTGCACCAAGAAAATCCCTTATTTTCCTATTAGTTGTTTGCTTTAGATGCAGGAAAAACCCTTATTTTCCTAACATAACTGGCAGTCTCTAAGACCGAAAATCGCAAGCAACCGACATGCTTAAAAGTTGTGGCATAGTTTTATATAATAAAGCTATACGAAGATCGCACTTGTTAGATGAAGAATAGTTTTAATAGCTACTCGTTCATAAAAGAATAATACCATAATAATTGTATATCCTATGAGTTTTATAACCATACTAAACATAATATGCCTGTAGCGACGTTCTTCAGGCGTCGTAGCGTTATGACAACTGTCACCCCAAAAGACGGACTGTAGCTAACAGTCAGGGCGCGGGATCATGACTTCCCGTATAGATCTATACACATTTGACACGTTCTCCGAACGGGAGACTCTGGTTATAGACAGGACTTGTAGCGATACCTTTTATCAAAAAGGCAGTGTTTGAAGATGTACACGTCTCATGGATTCTCAACTAAGTCTGTATTAAAGTAGTAGTTTTGTATGCAAAGTTTATCCTTTTTCACAATGTTTGACAAAGCATAAATCATAAGTTTTTAGAATGTATAAAACGGTTTAGCAACGAAGAATCCTTTGGAATTACTAAATACTTTGTATAAATCTATTGCATGCGAAGTATAACAAGAGTTTTCACATAGTAGTACTAAATCACAAGTGATTCATTTGATAAAAATGAGTAAGGTGAAATTCTATGAAATACACAATAATAATCGTATGTTTACTTGTATTCCCCCTTTAAAGAGTATAGAAAGCATTTAAAAAATGTATTTAAAGAGTGTTTGTAGGGGTATGAACTCACTTGGAAGTTTGAAGATAGCGAGATGGAAAACCGGGCAGAGTTTCGTCTCGGGAAGCGGATTTTTCTCGGGATTCTTGGGAATCTCGGGAGTAAAATCGACCTTCGGGACTTGAGCAAAAATGATCAGGGCTTCGGGTTTGAATGGGCACGGAAAACGAGGCAAAACGCAAGAGAAATGAGAAGAAATGAGCAATTTTTCCGGAGACCCTCGCATCCCTTTTATAGGGGGTCTGAGAAGCCTCGGTACGCGGGGCGTACGCTCGTACGCTACGCAGCGCGTACGCGTACGTCATGCATGAGCGAGTCCTCGACTGCCTCGGCTTCGGATGGGACGGCGGGTCGGACGGGGAGACGGGTCGGACTGGGCGACAGGTCGGTAGCTTCGCATAGGGGCGACGTGGACGGACCGAGACCAAGGCCTTTGGGTATGCGGGGCGTACGAGGGTACGCAGCGCGTAACCCGGATGAGGACGCTGACTCCTCCTTCGGATATTACCGGATTTTGATATAAATTTATATATAATTTATTTAATAAACTTCAAAAAATCATATCTTCTTCATACGAACTCCGTTTTCGACGTTCTTTATATCCACGCGTAGGTGAGACTAAGATTTACAACTTTCGTTTAGATTCCGTTGGCAAATTATGAAATTATTTTTATTATTTATTTATTAAAATGACGTGATTAAGGAATTTCTTTAAAAATTCATAACTTCTTTATCTGACGTTGGTTGTTGCCAGACTTTTTACCGCTGAAATACCATTGACGAGACCTTCGATTCTCATTTAGGTCATTCCGGCCAAAAGTCGCTCGATCTCCGATTCAAGTTTTTAGCTGTCTGCTGCTAAGCCGAACTTGGAAAATTTTTAACTTCAATATACGAAGCCGGATTTGGGCGTTCTTTTTACGTACGATCATGGTTTAATGACATTTAAACATAGAGGGAATTTAAATAGAACTTTTTGGACATTTTATTATCAAAGTTAATTTTATTAACTCAAAAGTGGTTACAATACTTGACTTTTTAGGTCATTACAAAGAGTTGAAATATCGGGTTGTTACATGATCCCCCCGTTAGAGGGAATTTCGTCCCGAAATTTTAATACAAATAGAAGTCTTAGGGACTGAGGAAGAGGTGTGGATACTTCTGTTGCATTTGGTCTTCCCGTTCCCATGTGAACTCGGGTCCTCTCTTAGCATTCCATCGAACCTTTACTATTGGAATGCGACTCTGTTTAGTTCGTTAACTTCCCTATCCATGATTTCTACGGGTTCTTCCACAAAGTTAAGATTTTCATTTAGCTCGATTTCATTGAGTGGAATTACAAGTGTTTCGTCGGACAAGCACTTTTTCAGGTTCGATACGTGGAATACTGGATGTACCTTGTTAAGCTCGATTGGAAGTTGGAGTTTGTAGGCCACTGGACCAACTCTCGAAATGATTTCGAAGGGTCCAATGTATCTTGGATTTAGCTTTCCACGCTTTCCAAAGCGTATCATGCGCTTCCAGGGTGAGACCTTTAGTAGTACACGGTCACCAATATGAAATTCCAAGGGTTTACGTCTCTTGTCGGCATAGCTCTTTTGCCTGTCCCTTGAGGACTTCAGTCGTTCTCGTATTTGCACGATCTTTTCAGTCGTTTCCCTGATGATCTCCGGACCAGTGAGGGTGCTATTAGGGACTAGGCCTTTTGCCAATTGCGTGTCGCCCACTTCCGTCCAGCATAGAGGTGACCTGCACTTACGGCCGTAAAGGGCTTCGAATGGAGCGGTCTTGATACTAGTATGGTAACTATTGTTATAAGAGAACTCGACCAAAGGTAAGTGAACATCCCATGCCTTACCAAAGTCGATTACACATGCTCGCAATATGTCTTCTAAGGTTTGGATCGTCCTCTCACTCTGTCCGTCAGTTTGTGGGTGGTATGCTGTACTCATCTCCAACCTTGTTCCCATGGATTTTCGCAATGATTGCCAGAATCTGGAAGTGAACCTGCTGTCTCTATCTGAGATGATGAACATCGGTACTCCATGAAGTCGTACGATCTCCCGGATGTAGGTTCTTGATAGTTTTTCCATCCTATCAGTTTCCTTGATCGGTAAGAAATGGGCTGACTAGGTTAATCTGTCGACGATTACCCAAATAATATCTTGGCCCCTCTGAGTTTTGGGCAGTTTGGTTATGAAGTCCATGGAAATCTGCTCCCATTTCCACTCAGGTATTGCAGGTTGTTAGAGTAGACCTGAGGGTTTCTGGTGTTTTATTTTTATTTTGGCGCAGGTTAAACACTTGCTCACATAAGTAGCAATCTCCGCTTTCATGTTTGGCCACCAGTAGAGTTGTTTGAGATCTAGATACATCTTGTTTGACCCTGGGTATACGGAGTATGGGGTCCTGTGTGCCTCGCTCATAACTACCTCTCTGAACCCACCAAACTTGGGTGTCCAGATCCGGTTCATGATGTAGCATGCTCCGTCACTCTTGATTTCTAAGTTCTTGTCCATTCCCCTAAGGGTCTCACCTGTCACGTTTTCGGGTTTCAAGGCCTCTGTTTGAGCTTCCTTGACTTGCGCTGACAGGTGCGAATGGATCGACATCGCTAATGACTTCACTCTTCGGCCAGAGTACTCCTTTTGACTAAGGGCATCGGCTACGACGTTTGCCTTTCCCGGATGATAGCGAATCTCACATTCGTAGTCGTTGAGCAATTCGACCCAACGACGTTGTCTCATGTTTAACTCCTTCTGGTCGAAGATGTGTTGGAGACTCTTGTGGTCTGTAAAGACAGTGCACTTGGTACCGTAAAGGTAATGCCTCCAGATTTTAAGAGCGAAGACTACTGCTCCAAGTTCTAAGTCATGAGTGGTGTAATTGACCTCATGCGTTTTCAGTTGTCGTGAGGCATATGCAATAACCTTTCCCCTCTGCATTAGCACACAGCCCAACCCTTGCTTCGAAGCGTCGCAATACACCACAAAATCTTCGGTCCCTTCCGGAAGAGAAAGGATAGGTGCACTGTAGAGGGCTTGTTTCAAAGTCTGAAATGCAGCATCTTGCTTTTCTCCCCAATTGTAGGTCACACCTTTCTGGGTTAAAGCGGTAAGAGGCCTTGCGATTCTGGTGAAATTCTGGATGAACCTTCGATAATATCCAGCAAGACCTAGAAACTGGTGAATTTCGGTTGGTGTGGTTGGTGCAGACCAGTTTTCGATAGCCTTGATCTTTCAGGGGTCCACGTGGATTCCTTCCTTGCTGACCACATGACCGAGGAAGTCCACCTTTCTAATCCAAAATTCACATTTTGAGAATTTTGCATAAAGTCTCTCAGTTCGTAACGTCTCTAAGACTTGTCTCAGGTGTTGACTATGTTCCTCTTTATTCTTTGAATAAATGAGTATATCGTCTATGAATACTATCACAAATTTATCCAAGAATGGACGATATACCCGATTCATTAGATCCATGAATACGGCCGGGGCATTGGTTAGTCCGAACGGCATCACTACGAACTCATAATGTCTGTATCTCGTTCGGAAGGCCGTCTTGGGAACATCACTCTCTAGGACTCGCAGCTGGTGATATCCCGACCTTAGATCGATCTTGGAGAAGTAGTTGGCTCCTTGGAGTTGATCGAATAAATCGTCGATTCGGGGTAGGGGGTATCGGTTCTTGATGGTAAGTTTGTTGAGTTCTCGGTAATCAATGCACATCTTGAACGATCCATCTTTCTTTTTCACGAACAACACGGGTGCTCCCCATGGCGAGAAGCTCGGCCTGATGAACCCTTTTCCAAGTAGTTCATTCAGTTGGCTGGATAGCTCCTGCATCTCTGTTGGGGCTAATCGATAGGGTGCTTTGGCTACTGGGGTAGCTCCGGGAACCAGATCGATTCTGAATTCGACTTGCCTTGCGGGTGGTATTCCTGGAAGGTCCTCGGGAAACACGTCGGGAAAACCGCATACGTCGGGCACCTCCTTGACGTCCTGGACTTCGCGTTTCACATCTACAACATGTGCTAAAAACGCGTGACACTCCTTGCGTAGGTACTTCTGAGCTTGGATACTGGAGATGATACTAAGAGTGGTACTAGGTTTGTCGCCCAAGACAAGGAAGGTTTCGCCAGTTGGCAGATTAAAGCGAACGGCCTTATCGTAACATAAAATGTCCGCACAATGTAAACTCAGCCAATCCATGCCAATGATGATATCGAACTCTTAATCGAGACTGGCATGAGGTTGATTTGAAAGAGATTATCGTTTAGAGTTAGGATGCAGTTTAAATATATTTCCTTAGTGCCTTCGGTTTTCCCGTTGGCCATTTCTACTATGAATGGTTCACTTAATGATTATGGTATTGGTTTTAGCATGCTTTTAAAGTCGTGACTCACAAAACTCCTTTCCGCTCCACTATCAAACAAAATGCATGCATACGAGTTATCGAGAAGAAACGTACCCGTAACAACAGTAGGGTCCGCAATGGCCTCATCTTGTCCCATTGCTAAAACTCGGCCCCTTCCGCCGATATTCCTGTTGTTTGCCTTCGGGCAGTCCCTGCGGTAGTGCCCTGTGCCTCCGCACTCAAAGCAGGCGCGGCTTATTCCGGTATTAGCAGTGGGGGTGGATTGTTGGGTTGGCTCTTTGCAATAGCGGGCTGTATGACCCTTCTTATTGCACCTGGTGCATTGAAGGTCACGGCAGAGACCGTGGTGGTGGAAGTTGCACTGGTTACATTTCGGTAGTTTTCCATTGTATGAACTTGTGGGGGCAGAGTTGGTAGGTACAGTAATAGCATGGGTCGCTACCACTTGTTGTTTCTTGGGGTTCTCCTGGAGGGTTTGTCCCCTCCTCTTGTGCCAAGGCTTACTCTGGCCCTGAGCCTCCCTAGGTGGATTTGTGGTTGCTGCAATGGTACTCTGTTTCACTCCGTGGTCGATGAGGCGTTGAGCCAGGCGTTTAGCGCTGTTGTAGGTGATAGGGTTGGAAGCTAGGACATGCCCTTGAATCTGGGGTGACAACCCCCAAATGTACCTTTCGACCTTCTTTGATTCTAGGTTGACCATGGTAGGGCACAAAGCAGTGAGATCGTTGAACCTAGCTATGTAGGCGACTAGATCAGATCCAACCATTTTCAAATTCCAGAGCTCCTGCTCAAGCTTTTGCACTTCGACCCTTGGGCAGTATTCTTCCAGTAGTAGAACCTTCAGTTCTTCCCAACTCATGGCGTTAGCGACAGTGAGCGTCACTGAATTCACATGGCTTTTCCACCAAGTGAGGGCTCGATCTATGAAAGTGCAAGCAGCGAACTTAACCTTGCTTGTTTCTTGGCACGAGCAGATCTCGAAGACTGTTTTGGTCTTTTCGAACCATTGCATTAGTGCAATGACTCCTCCACTGCCATTAAAAGTCTTTGGTTTTGAGTTGGAGAACTCCTTGTAAGTACATTCCCTTACATGGCCCTGGCCGGTACCATGATTGGGATGATTCGTGCTGCTTCCTGTACCTCCATTTGCATTGGAGTTTATTTGAGAGAGGGCTGCTGCTACTGCTGCTGTGATAGCAGCCTGGACCATTGTCGGATCATACGGTAGTGGTGGAGGTGGTGGTGGGGTTGCGTTTGTACGTGCTGATCTACGAGGAGGCATTACGCTGCCAAAAAGGAAAATGAGATATTATAAGTTTCGGTGGTTGCGAGTTGAATGATATTGAGTTAACTCCCTTTAATAGATTAAGAATTTGGTTTGGCCAACACAGGGTTTTGAGCTTGATTCATAAATAACGTTTGAATAGATGTGTTTATGAATTGAATGGACTACACATAATTAAAACAAGAAAGAGATATGTCCTATATATATTAAACATATAGTTGTGTTACATTCGAGTTTAGACAAAACTTTTTGACCTTTCTAAAGGTATCCGATTACAGAAAGTTTTAAAGAAAATTATATTCTTATCCGAAGTCCTAATTTATAACAAAATTTGAAATCCTGGCAAGCACTATTTGCGACGCAAGTTGCGCTTGGAGCTTGACTCCGCATCTGATTGCTTCGATTCCATTAGAAGCCTATCAAAAGCGGCTTGTTGCTCCCTTAACTCGGCTAGGGCTGCAATCATCTGTGCCTGAAATGCCTCAGATTGGAGTTGGGCATGGTCCTGAATTCCATCCAGCCTACGGATGTCAGAAGTGTGGACCTGCACTTCTACGTTGATCTCGCGGATCCGGTTGGCTTGAACTCCAGATTGATAGCATTGGTTGGCTAGTTTGCCAACCATGACCGGAAGTGCCCGGTCTGCCGATCCTCCGCCTCTGACATCATAAAAGTCTCGGCACATGCCGTAGGGAGGGCGTAAGCTTTGTTGTCCGCTCCAGTGGTGGAGGTGACTTCCCCACACAGGAGTGGGTCCTTGGAAGTTCCTCACATGGACAGGAGGTTGTGGGGCCGGTGGATTGATAACCTCTGGCTCTGAATCTGTACCAGAGTCATCTCCCCCATCCAATTCTATCGGCTCTTCTTCTTCTTCGGGATCATCTTCGATCCATCCTCCATTGCCTTGGTTGGGAAAGTAGGGGTCATTGGGGTGATGGAATCCAGCCATTTAGTCTGTACGAGAATAGGGTTAAGAATTGACTATAAGCTAGAGTACATGAAATTTACCCTTAAGTTTAATAGCTGATGACAACACCAAGACTCCCTTAGAATTATGTAATGATGTGCTTTTGGTAAGTTTTAAATTTGTTGTCCATTGCAGACACTCCTTGGCATACGTTAGTCGGCTCTTGGACAAATATAGTTGATCAGGCTATATCCTTCCCAGTTCCGATTACATGTCCCAAGGCGTACCTGCACTGCACAACTTATTTATAATACTTCTAAAATGGTCCGATGTGAAACTGTTATTAGTACGAAATGAATGCATGCTTACTTTACAAAAACTAAGAAAATTTAATTTTAAAAGTATGACTCTTACTCAGAGTGTTTTTGCCCAGTTGTGTTTATAGTTGTATACCAAAATGGTTTTGATATACTTAATTCACTATAAACAATGCTCTGATACCAATCTGTCACACCCCCAAACTAGAACGGCGGAAACGTTCGGGGGCGGAGGACGTCATATTCAGTATCATAACAGTTCATAGAAAGGAAAGTACACACCACCATACATATTAAGGTTTCCAAAATGTTTACATAGTTGTATTCGTTACATGTTCAAAAGATAAATACATAAACATCTTTCAAAAGAAGTAATTAACGTCAGCACGTTAATCCTCAAAAGTTGATTTCGAAACCTGCTTAGCGGTTCCCTGAGAATACAACTTATTTCAAAGAAAAAGTGTCAACAATTAAGTTGGTGAGTTCATAAGTAGTGTTTTGAGAAAATATACACCATTCGAAAGTTCATGTATGTTTTCCAGAAAACGCGGTATTTTTAAATGAAAAGAGTTATGATTCGTTGGGTTGAAAATGAATGTATTAGATCCAGAAAATCTCATATTTTCCCTAATAGTTGAGATATGATTTGTTGTGCTTTCCAAGAAAAACCCTTATTTTCTTATAAAAGTATTAAATGCATATGAATGTTCGTGTTATAAGTTGTAAATAGTTGCACCAAGAAAATCCCTTATTTTCCTATTAGTTGTTTGTTTTAGATGCAGGAAAAACCCTTATTTTCCTAACATAACTGGCAGTCTCTAAGACCGAAAATCGCAAGCAACCGACGTGCTTAAAAGTTGTGGCATAGTTTTATATAATAAAGCTATACGAAGATCGCACTTGTTAGATGAAGAATAGTTTTAATAGCTACTCGTTCATAAAAGCATAATACCATAATAATTGTATATCCTATGAGTTTTATAACCATACTAAACATAATATGCCTGTAGCGACGTTCTTCAGGCGTCGTAGCGTTATGACAATTGTCACCCCAAAAGACGGACTGTAGCTAACAGTCAGGGCGCGAGATCATGACTTCCCGTATAGATCTATACACATTTGACACGTTCTCCGAACGGGAGACTCTGGTTATAGACAGGACTTGTAGCGATACCTTTTATCAAAAAGGCAGTGTTTGAAGATGTACACGTCTCATGGATTCTCAACTAAGTCTGTATTAAAGTAGTAGTTTTGTATGCAAAGTTTATCCTTTTTCATAATGTTTGACAAAGCATAAATCATAAGTTTTTAGAATGTATAAAACGGTTTAGCAACGAAGAATACTTTGGAATTACTAAATACTTTGTATAAATCTATTGCATGCGAAGTATAACAAGAGTTTTCACATAGTAGTACTAAATCACAAGTGATTCATTTGATAAAAACGAGTAAGGTGAAATTCTATGAAATACACAATAATAATCGTATGTTTACTTGTATTCCCCCCTTAAAGAGTATAGAAAGCATTTAAAAAATGTATTTAAAGAGTGTTTGTAGGGGTATGAACTCACTTGGAAGTTTGAAGATAGCGAGATGGAAAACCGGGCAGAGTTTCGTCTCGGGAAGCGGATTTTTCTTGGGATTCTTGGGAATCTCGGGAGTAAAATCGACCTTCGGGACTTGAGCAAAAATGACCAGGGCTTCGGGTTTGAACGGACACGGAAAACGAGGCAAAACACAAGAGAAGTGAGAAGAAATGAGAAATTTTTCCGGAGACCCTCGCATCCCTTTTATAGGGGGTCTGAGAAGCCTCGGTACGCGGGGCGTACGCTCGTACGCAGTGCGTACGCGTACGTCATGCATGAGCGAGTCCTCGACTACCTCGACTTCGGATGGGACGGCGGGTCGGACGGGGCGACAGGTCGGTAGCTTCGCATAGGGGCGACGTGGACGGACCGAGACCAAGGCCTTCGGGTACGCGGGGCGTACGAGGGTACGCAACGCGTAACCCGGATGAGGACGCTGACTACTCCTTCGGATATTACCGGATTTTGATATAAATTTATATATAATTTATTTAATAAACTTCAAAAAATCATATCTTCTTCATACGAACTCTGTTTTCGACGTTCTTTATATCCACGCATAGGTGAGACTAAGATCTACAACTTTCGTTTAGATTCCATTGGCAAATTATGAAATTATTTTTATTATAATTTTATTAAAATGACGTGATTAAGGAATTTCTTTAAAAATTCATAACTTCTTTATCTGACGTCGGTTGTTGCCAGACTTTTTACCGCCGAAATACCATTGACGAGACCTTCGATTCTCGTTTAGGTCATTCCGGCCAAAAGTCGCTCGATCTCCGATTCGAGTTTTTAGCTGTCTGCTGCTAAGCCGAACTTGGAAAATTTTTAACTTCAATATACGAAGCCGGATTTGGGCGTTCTTTTTACGTACGATCATGGTTTAATGACATTTAAACATAGAGGGAATTTAAATAGAACTTTTTGGACATTTTATTATCAAAGTTAATTTTATTAACTCAAAAGTGGTTACAATACTTGACTTTTTAGGTCATTACAAAGAGTTGAAATATCGGGTTGTTACAAGACAACCTCTAAATGGTTCAATTTTAGTTGCACTAGAACGTGTTCCCCACTTCCCGATATATCCTGGTTATCAATAACTTCCTAAGGACTCCTTACTTTAGGTGAGTAAACAATTATTAAGGAGGAAGATATGACTAACAGAGATAGCATGATTGAGAGGTAGAATCTTGCATATGTTGTGTTCCAGGTTGCATATGTTTCAATCACGCAGAGGAGACAACATATGACTAACAAATAGAAAGAATTTCATAGATAAGGAGGCGCGTAGAATTAGAGTTGCATATGTTGCAATCCAGGTCAGATCTCTTCCAATCACGCAGAGGAAGCAACATATGACTGACAGATAGAAAGCAAGAAAATAATTTCCTACATACCTACTTTATCAGAACCCCCCAGTTGCCCTATCAGAACCAGAATTAAGGACATAAGTCCGTACATCAAGGAAAAGTTGAACCACTATTCTAGATGCGTATTAATTTAGTGTATCATGTGGGTTCCCGTGTTTATCTTACTGCTCAATCTACCCGAGCATTGTATGGTCAGTCCAAACAATCTTATCCAAATCCACAATGTCAAATCCTCCGTGCCTACCAGCACATTGAACACAAAGTCTAAACAATTCAGATTCAGTCCCTTACACTGGTTTTAGACTGCCCGTTATCACTTTCTTGATATCACTTCCAAAAACAATACCTACTGACGAAAAACTATAAGAAAATTAAACAAAATTATCTTTGAAATGAATCAATGTAAGATAAACTCAGGAGTATCAAGAAGAAAACTCAAACCGTAAGTCACCGATTGAATTTTCATCTAGAAGGTCTGAGAACAGCACGCATAATATTAGAACAGATCCAAAAAATCTTCATGTCATTAAGCACTGACCCTATGAGTGATCCCTTCCTTTCTTCCCTTCCCGCAAAGGCCACATACTCTCAAACAATGTTCTTAGTGTTGTACAGTTGAGAGATACCCCCTATCATGTGCCTGGAATAGCCACTACCAACAAACCGAAGTCTAATGATATGCCTCCATAGCTGCTTCAAAACAGAGCGGGATCAGTTGGTCTTTGGAACCCAGTCCATTTTGAAACTGGGTTGACCTTTGTCATCTTTGCAAGGCACTCTCTCTCATAACATATCCTTCTTATCACAAACAAAAGATGTAGAAATATTAGAATCATTGTAAGATTTGGGAGATTGAACCTTTAGTACCTATCTGTAGTTGGGTTTAACCCATTTATTTTTTGAGTGGATGGGTGCCTTATCGCTTGCTTTTGAACATGAAACCGGCTGCCGAGATGGCTTTGACCTAACCGGTCTTGGCTTTATTGGAGCATCTCTTGGATTTGGCTTCTTGGCCGGCATTCCCTTCTTGACCTTGGGATTTTGATTCTTGGCCTTGTGGGTTTGATTCTTGGCCTTTTGCACATTCCAGTCACCATTGCACGATTGTGACCTCGAATGACTTCTTTTGTAGAATCTCCCACCTTGCGCGTTCTGCCAGACTTGTGCATAGTAGGGAACGTATGCACGATTAGGACAATTTCTGGCAATGTGTCCAGGTGTTCCACAGTGAAAACATGTATTTTTCTTCACTGTGAAGTTGTTTCTTCCCGCCCATGGTGGCGTGTCCTTGTCTTGTCTCTTATTGTTCCCATAAGCACAATTACAACAGGCACTCTGCTTCATTGGAATTGGTGGCCTGTATTTCTCAACATCAGGTTGATCAGAAGCAGCTGAGTTTGAAGCAACAAATTCAGAGTTCAAGGAAATGTTGGTTTGTTCAATGGTGTTCTCCTTGTTCTCATCCTTTGCTACTTTACCTCCTAACACAAATCAAGTTGGTTTGCCATATTGAAGATGTGCCTCCCTGTCAATTTCTTCCTGTGTCATAGGGATGGATTTGTAGTTATGATTGAAAGGTGGAGGAACACTATCATACCCTAGACCTTTTTGCTGGTTATTTTTAAATTGCAGACAATGGTCTATCATGTTTGCAACTACTTCGCTGGACACATCAAATTTTATAAAATCAAAATCTGCAGTTTCAAATTTGCTTTTTAATGTGTCAAGCTCAGCAGTTAACTCAACAAGGTGTTTCTTAACATAGTCATAATTTTCACATTTGTTGCTATAGTCTTCCTGAAGCTTCCTAAAGTCTTTGGTTTTTGCTTCTAATTCAGCTTTCAGGGGTTTCTGTTCTTTCCTAAGTTAATATCCTTCGTATTTTAGGTCCTCGACTTCCCTTTTTAGCAAATCATTATGTTCACGAAGAAGTTTAATTGTAGCTTCACATGATTAAGAGCATGAGACTTCATTGACTGGGATGTTTGCGGAACTCATTGTTTTTCCACACTTCAAAGCGTCAAGTTCTTCAGTTACAACAGCAAGACTAAGACGATTGAGATCTTTTGTCTTCTTGATGACAGCCACGTTTATATCCCATGATTTCGGAAGTGAATTCAGCAACTTTTTGTTTATCTCAGATTTAGTTAAGAAGATCCCAACTATATTCATCTCAGTAGTAAGTGTAGTAAATCGCTGCAATTGAGCTTCCAGGGTTTCTCCACGGATATAGTTGAACATGTTGAATTTTTGTCTTAACATATCCTGACTCTCTTTCATGTCTTCATTTCCCTCGTAGACCTCAAAAGCCATTAAAAGCACAACTAGAAGCCAAAATCAAACTTAAAAGGCAAACCCTTTGACTACAAACCTCAAAAGTCAACCTTAAAAGTCAAATTTAAAAAGTCAAACTCAAAAGTCAAACTTAAAAGTCAAACCGAAAAGCTAAATTTGAAATTTTAAAAGTTAAATGAGGAAGTCAAAGTTTAAAGTCAAAGGTCAAATTTTAAAAGTCAAAGTCAAAAATTAAAAATTATAATTTTTTTTGGGTTGAAAATGGTATTTAAAATTAAAAAGAAATTGTTTTTGGGGTTAAAAATGACAAATTTGCAAAAAGGAACCGAGAAGGAGTGTTTTTGAATAAAAATTGCAAAGGAAAGGAACAAAGGAGATGCTAGAGGAGTTGGTAAGGTGCTTGGATTAGTAGGGAGGAGACCTGGGTTCGATCCCCGACACCTCCAAGCGCTTCCTTTTTATTGGACGTAGGCTGCAAAGACTTTTGCTGCTGAGATGCGAGGACGATTACTGCTGCTAACCGAGACCGAAGCGAAGACCGAGACCAAGGCGAACCGGAAACGCTGTTGGACCGCAAACCAAGACCGTAAACTCGGACCGTATACTCCGGCCGTAAACCGCTGGGCCGCAAACTCCAGTCGGCCGCAAACACCGGCCGCAAACTCACCGGTCGTAAACTCTGACCGTAAACCCTTCAAAGGTCGTAAACACTGCTTCAAATCGCGAAAAAAACGACATTTTTCACCATTTTTATTCTCCAAAACTCGATCCAGAACTCGTTTTTATGAAAAACACGAAGAACAAATCCCCTTATTTTGCCACGATCTATCCAAAAACGCAGAAATCCTTCAAAAATAAGATCAAATAAGCTCCAGATCTGACAAAATTGACTGATACAATCCAAGCTCTGATACCAATTGTAAATACCCAAATATGCTTATGTATCAATCAGATCCAATTCATGGTGCGGAATCCCAATCAAACGGATGATGCCAGATCAAAATAGAAGAGAAGGAGAAGAAAAAGATGATGAATCTTGTATGATTTGATTAGAATGAAGATCCAGATACAAGATTCACACACACTAACACACATTAAATCTCCTCTCTTCTCTTTAACTTTCTCTTTCTATAACACCTTAGAATACACACACTTAAGCTCCTTGTTCTCTCTTTCACATTCACACCAATCATCACCCGTTACATTTATATTTATAGGGAACATGGGCCGAACAAAAGTTCACGGCTGTGAAAGGGTTTACGGCCGTAAACACCCACCTAGCTGTAAACTCATAAAATATTACATAAAAATACAATTGCCTAGAAAAGCAAAGTATAAACCATATTTTTGACCCAACAAATAACACTAAGAAATTGCCCACGACCGGTATCTAGGGAGCACGGCCCGTGCTAGACATTTTTTTCACATTTTAAGGGCCAAAACTTCATTGCAAGCTACTTTCTTCATTTCTCTAGCATCCTCAGAAACGTTTAGCTCTGGTTAAGCTCTAATGCTCCATTCTTACACCCAAAGTCCAAATCCACATTAAAAATCCCGGAAAAATACATTAAAATATAAGTAATACGTGATTCTTATGGGAAACATGTATTGTTCAAATTATACTGAAAACATGATTATAAAATGCTAAAGATATGATACAAAATTAGATTGAATATAACCAAAATGATGCATAAAAATGAATCAAACATATAAACATCAACATTACCACAAGAACAGAGTTGTAAATACACCATTAAAAGCAGGCTAAAGTACCAAAGAAAGACTTATAGTAAATAACAATAGCATACAATATCATTGTTTGATTGCATTTGTGTCCAGATATATTGAAAGATTTGACAGGCGTGGATTTTGCTCATTTTATCGGAACTCATTCTACTTCTCTCAGATTCCACATAACCTGATCGATTGAAGTAGTTTGTTTGATTCTAACCATGTGATTCTTGGTCGATTGCAACTGCAAAACACTGAATCCAATGAACTGTACAACAAAAATCAAAGACCTTTCCTTTTCCCTTTATTTTTCATTTCATTGTTTGGAATATCCTCACCGGAAAATTTATGTTCAATACTTCTCCACCACCTTAACCCTTCCCGAAGTGGCGACCCGTCACCATCACCAGTAGAGCTGGATATGTACTATGAAGTTAAATATGTAAATTAAGCATCTCTATTCGGAAATTAGATGATACTTTTCAAGACTCAAGACAAATCTGATACCACTTGCCAAGTTTTGATGACCCTTGTTATTCTAGTTAAGATGAAACCTTGGAATATCAAATATTTGCATGTATAATAGAGAAAACATAGATCCAAGCTTTATAGGGTTGCATGTACACCATAGGCATGTTAGAATGCTCAAAAACTTTCAACAACATCTTCTAGAACATTCTTCCCTTTCATACAACACATGTATATCAACAATGCACATCATGGAACACTTTAACCAAAGTGGAGCATCATGATGCACAGGTGGCACATCATAAACACTAATGGTCCAACATCCGTCATGGTGGCAAAACATGGTATATTTCTTGAGCATCATCATCTTCTAAGTATACTAGGATCATCATAGCACAACAAAGGAATCAAGATGGAGCATCATGTACCAAGATGGTCCATGATGGCGCAACTTCCCTTCTTGATGGAGCAAAAACATCTTCATGGCTCAACATCTCCTTGGCTCAACATCCTCACTTGGCTCAACATCACCTTGGCGCAACTTCAGACATGATGACACATCATGCTATCATTTAGCACAACATCCCCAAGGATGGTGCAACTTCCTTCTACATGGCACAACATGTTGCTCTATGTTGCTCCATGTGCTCCAAGTTGCTCCCAGTTGCTCCAAGTTATTTTAAGTGCTCTAAGTTGCTTCAAGACACTCTAAGTTGTTCCAAACCACTCCAAGTTTCTCCAAACCCCTTTTTGGAAGATCATTTCTGTTGACACTTGATTTATTCCTTTGTTAGATGATCCAAACGCATCTCAGATGATCTATTCCTTTGCATTTGCTCCATGCACCTCAAGTGCTCCATTTAGATCTAAGTACCCTAGAATGCTCCATGAGAATGCTCCAAATGCTCGAGTCACATTTAACTATCTCCACCTTGACTTGAACATCCTCTGAACTCCACCTCAAATAAGAACTTCCTCTCCCTTCCTGCCATCAAGCCTCGAAGGAGATTACCTCCTACGAACATTAACCAAGTCCAAGCAAATCTTGAACTTCTCTCTTGGCAATTTCCCTGTCACCATGTCTTTCAGATTCTCCTAAGCATGAGACTTTTGAATGCATAACATCTGTAACAACGTAAATTTTCAAACAAAATTTTCATTTTTAAAATAAAGTGTTTTCATCCAAAACAAGGCATAAACATTCCACATGTCATAATAGAATACAAATCATATGAATCCCAAGATCCCAAATCATCTATCAGTGTGTACAGATCACGCCGGCGCCTTCCCACGGTCCTCGCTAGTACCTGAAACACATACACAACAATTGTAAGCATAATTGCTTAGTGAGTTCCCCAAAATACAACTTACGCACATACGCCTTTCCAGGCCCTGACCTTCCGGTCCATGTGTCTCAGGGGACTTCCGTCCCTGCTGGGTAAACCTTCCGGTCCTACCCACGCCAACCTTACGGTCCACATCACAACGCCTTACGGCTCATAACATATTCGCCTTCCAGCCCATAACATAATGCCTTCCGGCCCACATAACATACATAGCACGTATAACAATTAACTTATCACCTATAGCACATATATCTCATATCACATCCGACCTTCCGGTCACACAGTCAAACCCTTCCGGGTACAGTATAGTGAGAAGACTCACCTCGTGAATATCGATAGCTAGCAAATCCCGAAGTCACTCGTGCTCGATCCGCCGAGCTACAATCTCCCTATAACATCATACATCTCTTATTAACACTTTTATCTTCTAAGTTTGACTATCCCTAAGAAGTGAAACATAGGTCAACTCTGGTCAACGGTCAACCTGACCGGACTCGGCGAGTGCACAGGGCAACTCGGCGAGTCTAGACGTTTTCGCCAACTCCCAAGGATTCCCTTCTTACACGTCGAGTACTCCCCCCGACTCGACGAGTCCCACCTGGAAGAATCGCGGGGCCACCCCGACTCAACTCGCCGAGTTTCAAGAACAACTCGGCGAGTCCCAGCTTGAATCGACCACCTGCCAAAACCTTTCCAACTCTCTGCGACTCACTGAGTCGCCCATAACTCGGTCAGGACTACACACTGGGTGGTCTCAAGGACAATCTTCAAGCGACTCGTCGAGTCTGTTCATCAGACTCGGCGAGTCCATGCCATGCACCAGCTAAAACTGGCTTTTGCGGTCAGATCCGTTCCATACATTCATAGATCTGGCCTTCCCAAGCTTATTTGTCACGTAAAGTCTCAGTCTTGGTTGCCATGCAATGCGTACAAGGCTTATTTTGGGGAAACAACCTCTAATATGACCACCTTAGCTTCTAACTCAAAAGGATGGACATAAAGCTAGTCATATGGGGTCTCCTGGACCTGCTAAGGCCCAGATCTAGGTTCCATATCTCCATGGAACCTTTCATACTTCCAATTTAAGCCAAGAAATGCAAGAAGAAACCCTAGATTTGACACATCAACACAAAACACGAAGTTTGGCTCTGAAAGTTACCTCAAGAAGACTCCCTTGATGAACTAGCAACAGATCCAAGCTCCCCAACTCCTCAAGATTGATCCTCTCCCTCCTTTCTTGCAATATCCCACAAAATGGTGAACAAATGGCCTCCAAATACACTCACAAGGGCTCACAGTCGTATGGGGGCTCTTAGGGTTCAAGGTGGCCGCAAATGAGGGCCATAAGGTCCTTTAAATAGGGCTTAGGATCGGGAAATTAGGGTTTCATTAAACAGCGCAGACTCGCCGAGTCCATATCCTGGACTCGCCGAGTCCAGACGAATCCCGCATCCAGAATCGCGACCCTACTCGGCGAGTCTGAGCTCCAACTCGCCGAGTCCCCTCTCAAAACACAAAATAATCAAACAATAAAGATACCTGGAATTCCGGGCTGTTACAATTCTCCCCCACTAGAACTAGACTTCGCCCTCGAAGTCTCGCTCTGAAAATAGCTCCGGATGCTGCTCCCGCATCTCGCGCTCCGGCTCCCAGGTCATCTCCGATCCCTTTCGGTGTTGCCACTGAACCAACACCAGAGGTACCTCCTTGTTCCTCAGAACCTTGATCTTCCGATCCCTGATGGGCACAGGCCTCTCAGCATAATTCAGACTCGCATCCACCTGAATATCCTCTAATGGAACCACTGCCGACTCATCGGCTAAACACTTCCTCAATTGCGACACGTGAAAAGTATCGTGGATCTGCCCCAACTCTGCTGGCAACTCCAAACGATAGGCTACCCGGCCTACCCTTGCAATCACACGAAATGGCCCAATATACCGGGGCCCCAACTTGCCCCTCTTCCTGCATCGAATCACTCCTTTCCAAGGAGAGACCTTCAGGAGAATGAAGTCGCCGATCTGAAACTCAAGCTCGGACCGGCGTCTGTCTGCATAACTCTTCTGTCGGCTTTGGGCGGTCAACAACCTCTGTCTGACCTGCTGAACCTGCTCTGTCGTCTAAAGAAAGATCTCTGTACTGCCCATCACTCTCTTCCCAACCTCTCCCCAGCAAATGGGGGTCCGACACCTCCTACCATACAACAGCTCAAAGGGTGGCATACCAATGCTCGAATGATTGGCTGTTGTTGTAGGAAAACTCTGCCAAGGGTAAATACGCATCCCAGCTACCCCCGAAATCCAACACACATGCTCTAAGCATGTCCTCAAGCGTCTGAATCATCCGCTCACTTTGACCGTCTGTCTGGGGATGATATGCGGTACTAAAATGCAATCTAGTACCCAACTCCTCATGAAATTTCTTCCAGAATCTGGAAGTGAAGCGCACATCACGGTCTGAAACAATCGAGATCGGCACCCCATGCCGAGATACCACTTCTCTCACATATAACTCCGCCAACTTCTCTACTGAAGAACTCTCACTGATGGCAAGGAAGTGAGCGCTCTTCGTCAACCTATCCACAATCACCCAAATTGCATCAACTCCTTTGGCAGTCCTCGGCAATTTGGTGATGAAATCCATAGTGATCTGTTCCCACTTCCATTCGGGAACCTCCAATGGCTGCAACTTGCCATGCGGTCTCTGGTGCTCGGCCTTAACCCTGCGGCAGGTCAAACACCTCTCAACAAACCAGGCTACGTCCCTCTTCATACAGGGCCACCAATACTCTTTCCTCAAATCCAAATACATCTTCGTGGCCCCCGGATGGATTGAAAATTTCGAACGATGAGCCTCCCCCAACAAAGTAGTACACGTACCGCCCACAAACGGCACCCAAATCCGACCCTGGAAAGTCATAAGCCCTCGTCCATCCGTAACGAACTCTGAAACCAAACCGACGACCCGATCTTTCTTCTGCATCTCCGGTCGCACAGCCTCTGCCTGTGCCCCACGAATGGCATCCAACACTGGAGCTATCACGGTCAATCTCAAACATACATCTCGCAGTGGAGTGCTCTCCGCCCTGCGGCTCAACGCATCGGCTACCACATTAGCCTTGCCTGGGTGGTACAGGATCTCACAATCATAATCCTTGACCACATCCAACCACCTCCTCTGACGCATATTTAGGTTGGGCTGATCCATCATGTACTTCAAACTCTTATGGTCCGTGTATATCGTACATCGAACCCCATACAAGTAGTGACGCCAAATCTTGAGAGCGAACACTACTGCCCCCAACTCTAAATCGTGCGTGGGATATCTCGTGTCATGAGGCTTCAGCTGCCTCGATGCATATGCTATCACATGACCCCTCTGCATCAACACCGCACCCAGACCCAAAATCGATGCATCACAATATACTACAAAATCCTCCATCCCTTCCGGGAGAGCTAATACCGGGGCTTCGCACAACCTTTGGCGAAGTGTCTCAAAGGAGGTCTGCTGCTCGGGACCCCATGAGAATGCAACACCCTTCCGGGTCAATCTGGTGAGCGGCACTGCGATCTTGGAGAAATCCTTGATAAATCTCCGATAATACCCTGCCAACCCAAGGAAACTGCTGATCTCAGATGGTGACTTCGGCACTTCCCAACTCATCACTGCCTCAACCTTGGCCGGATCGACCAGAATCCCTTCCTGGTTAACGAGGTGTCCTAGGAACTGGACCTCCCGCAACCAGAAATCACACTTGGAGAACTTTGCATAAAGCTTCTCTGATCTCAACACCCCAAGGACCTCCCTCAAATGCTCCTCATGCTGCTCTCTAGATCTCGAATACACCAGAATATCATCGATGAATACAATCACCGACCGATCCAGCATCGGCCTGCATACCCTGTTCATGAGATCCATGAACACAGCCGGGGCATTGGTGAGCCCAAAAGGCATCACCACAAACTCATAATGCCCATATCGCGTCCTAAACGCTGTCTTCTGGACGTCCTCATCCCGTACTCTCACCTGATGATATCCCGACCTCAGATCGATCTTGGAAAACCAAGATGCTCCCTGCAACTGATCGAATAAATCGTCGATCCTCGGTAACGGGTAACGGTTCTTGACCGTCAACTTGTTCAACTCCCGGTAATCAATGCACATCCGGTGTGAACCATCCTTCTTCTTGACGAACAGAATAGGTGCTCCCCACGGCGAACTGCTCGGCCGAATGAATCCCTTCCCCAACAACTCTTGAAGCTGCGAGGACAACTCTTGCATCTCTGGAGGTGCAAGACGATAAGGCACCTTAGCGATAGGCGCGGCCCCCGGAACCAGATCAATACCAAACTCCACTTGTCTCACAGGAGGTACTCCCGGCAGCTCCTCGGGAAAAACATCTGGAAACTCACGCACCACTGGAACCTCCTCAACTGATCTCGGTCTCTCGGAAGCTTCCCGCGTATCTATCACATACGCCACAAAACCCTTACAGCCCTGCTGTAAACACTGCCTCGCCCTAGCGGCCGAACAAAAAGCTGATCCTAAACGGGTACCCTCGCCGTACACCGAAAGAACTCCCCCACTAGGGTCTCGTATAGTCACCAGCTGACGCTCACAGTCGATGACGGCGCCGAATCGGCTCAACCAGTCCATGCCCACAATGACACAGACATCACCCATCGCAATAGGAATCAGATCAATCGGAAACTCGACCCCGAAAATCTCTAACACACATCCCCGGAGAACCTCCATGGCACAAATCACCCTCTCGTCAGCTATAGAAACTCTCAGAGGCCGACTCAACGGCTCACGACTAACGCTGATATGCTGACTAAAGGCCAAAGATACAAAAGACCGACTCGCACCCGAGTCAAATAGCACTAAAGCAGGCACAGAGTTCACAAGGAAAGTACCTACGCATAACATAACATAAGCATAACATCTCAACAAAATAAATACATGAAATAAAGCATACCTGCCACAACATCGGGCGCAGCGCGGACCTCCTCCGCAGTCAGCTGAAAGGCTCTCCCACGAGCCCTCGGGGCCTCGACCTTCACCGGTCGAGTCTTAGTAGCCCTGGCAGCAGGTGCAGATCCCTGAAGAAGCTGAGGGCACTCGGCCTTCCGATGGCCGGTCTAGTTGCAATGAAAGCAAACCATAAACCCCTTGGGGCAATCCCTAGCGATGTGCCCCTCCTTGCCATACTTGTAGCAAGCACCAGTTCGACATGTCCCCTCGTGACCCTTGCCGCACTTTCCGCAAGTGCGGCCCTTCGGACCTCCCGTCCTCGAATCGGCGGACTTAGTCCGCTTGGCTGCCGGCTGAGACTGAGCCGGCCGCCGGTCCACCCGTTGAGACTCGGCCTCCTCCCTGGCCTGGGTCTCCAACTTGATCTCGCGCTTCCTGGCATTCGCCTGAAGCTCAGCAAAGTTATGACAGGTGGAGTTTGACACAAACTCCCGGATATCCCTCCTCAACACACCCAAGTACCGGCTCATCCGAGCCTGCTCTGTGGACACCTGCTCGGGGCAGAACATCGCCCTCTCATGAAACTTTCGCGTGATCACCGTAACCGAATCAGTACCCTGCTTGAGGGTCAAGAACTCCTGAACCAACCGTTCCCTCTCCACCGGGAGAACGTACTCGTCTCTGAACATAGAGGTAAACCTCTCCCACGTCACAGCTGAAATCTCTGCCAAAGCGAAGTTCGCTGTCACGAACTTCCACCAATCCTTCGCTCCCAGACGGAGCTGGTTCAAAGCGAACCGTACCCTCAGATGCTCCGGACATGAACAAGTGTAGAAGCACCCCTCAATATCAGCGATCCACCTCAACGCAGCAATCGGATCCTGCGTCCCATCAAACTCAGGTGGCTTCGTGTTGCTGAATTCCCGAAACAGCAACGAGTCACCCCCCTGTGGCCTGGCAGCGGCCACAGCTGCGGTAGCTGCAGCGGCTGTAGCCTCAGTCAATGCGGCGTACCGCTCATCAAAAGTCTCCATCAAGGTGGTCTTAATAGACCCAAACATCTCCGGAATCTCAGCCCGGATCGCTGCAGCCACCTCCTCATGAATCATCTGACGAATCTCCTCGTCACTCACACCGCTCGTACTCGGTCTGTGGCGTGGTCCAACCATGATGTCTCTGAAATACAACATAAAACTATCAGAGACTCCATCGACTATACTCGCACTCGATAACGCAACCCTACTCAGTCTCCGATATCTAGGGATTCTTACTTGGGTTTCCCACTGACCCGGTGTCTTCGGTAGTACGGGCCCAATACTACCGACCACACCGCATCAGCATTCATCCTAAGTCTTCCTCCCCAAACCCCGGATAGTGAGTACTCTACTTTTGTTATGCACTAACTACCTGCACGCTATCAAAGCATCTCAAATCAGCAAACTTTCCTAGACTAAGGCATCACAAATCAGGCCACTCTAGTCCTATCATGAATACCTAGTCTTCTAGCATGCATAACAATTCATATCATATCACATCTCTTAACATAACATTGTAAGATATTTTGGGGATTTTTACCGTTCGGGCGCTGACTGATCGTACACACTGCTTCATTCTTGTTTACCACAAAATCATTTATAAAAGTTTATGCCTTTATTTAAAAGTTTTCCTCAAATCCTCGGTTTGAGTTCAGTTACGCCCGAACGTGCACCCGAATCCCTCAAACCAAGGCTCTGATACCAATTTGTAACAACGTAAATTTTCAAACAAAATTTTCATTTTTAAAATAAAGTGTTTTCATCCAAAACAAGGCATAAACATTCCACGTGTCATAACAGAATACAAATCATATGAATCCCAAGATCCCAAATCATCTATCAGTGTGTACAGATCACGCCGGCGCCTTCCCACGGTCCTCGCTAGTACCTGAAACACATACACAACAATTGTAAGCATAATTGCTTAGTGAGTTCCCCAAAATACAACTTACGCACATACGCCTTTCCAGGCCCTGACCTTCCGGTCCATGTGTCTCAGGGGACTTCCGTCCCTGCTGGGTAAACCTTCCGGTCCTACCCACGCCAACCTTACGGTCCACATCACAACGCCTTACGGCTCATAACATATTCGCCTTCCAGCCCATAACATAATGCCTTCCGGCCCACATAACATACATAGCACATATAACAATTAACTTATCACCTATAGCACATATATCTCATATCACATCCGACCTTCCGGTCACACAGTCAAACCCTTCCGGGTACAGTATAGTGAGAAGACTCACCTCGTGAATATCGATAGCTAGCAAATCCCGAAGTCACTCGTGCTCGATCCGCCGAGCTACAATCTCCCTATAACATCATACATCTCTTATTAACACTTTTATCTTCTAAGTTTGACTATCCCTAAGAAGTGAAACATAGGTCAACTCTGGTCAACGGTCAACCTGACCGGACTCGGCGAGTGCACAGGGCAACTCGGCGAGTCTAGACGTTTTCGCCAACTCCCAAGGATTCCCTTCTTACACGTCGAGTACTCCCCCCGACTCGACGAGTCCCACCTGGAAGAATCGCGGGGCCACCCCGACTCAACTCGCCGAGTTTCAAGAACAACTCGGCGAGTCCCAGCTTGAATCGACCACCTGCCAAAACCTTTCCAACTCTCTGCGACTCACTGAGTCGCCCATAACTCGGTCAGGACTACACACTGGGTGGTCTCAAGGACAATCTTCAAGCGACTCGTCGAGTCTGTTCATCAGACTCGGCGAGTCCATGCCATGCACCAGCTAAAACTGGCTTTTGCGGTCAGATCCGTTCCATACATTCATAGATCTGGCCTTCCCAAGCTTATTTGTCACGTAAAGTCTCAGTCTTGGTTGCCATGCAATGCGTACAAGGCTTATTTTGGGGAAACAACCTCTAATATGACCACCTTAGCTTCTAACTCAAAAGGATGGACATAAAGCTAGTCATATGGGGTCTCCTGGACCTGCTAAGGCCCAGATCTAGGTTCCATATCTCCATGGAACCTTTCATACTTCCAATTTAAGCCAAGAAATGCAAGAAGAAACCCTAGATTTGACACATCAACACAAAACACGAAGTTTGGCTCTGAAAGTTACCTCAAGAAGACTCCCTTGATGAACTAGCAACAGATCCAAGCTCCCCAACTCCTCAAGATTGATCCTCTCCCTCCTTTCTTGCAATATCCCACAAAATGGTGAACAAATGGCCTCCAAATACACTCACAAGGGCTCACAGTCGTATGGGGGCTCTTAGGGTTCAAGGTGGCCGCAAATGAGGGCCATAAGGTCCTTTAAATAGGGCTTAGGATCGGGAAATTAGGGTTTCATTAAACAGCGCAGACTCGCCGAGTCCATATCCTGGACTCGCCGAGTCCAGACGAATCCCGCATCCAGAATCGCGACCCTACTCGGCGAGTCTGAGCTCCAACTCGCCGAGTCCCCTCTCAAAACACAAAATAATCAAACAATAAAGATACCTGGAATTCCGGGCTGTTACAATTCTCCCCCACTAGAACTAGACTTCGCCCTCGAAGTCTCGCTCTGAAAATAGCTCCGGATGCTGCTCCCGCATCTCGCGCTCCGGCTCCCAGGTCATCTCCGATCCCTTTCGGTGTTGCCACTGAACCAACACCAGAGGTACCTCCTTGTTCCTCAGAACCTTGATCTTCCGATCCCTGATGGGCACAGGCCTCTCAGCATAATTCAGACTCGCATCCACCTGAATATCCTCTAATGGAACCACTGCCGACTCATCGGCTAAACACTTCCTCAATTGCGACACGTGAAAAGTATCGTGGATCTGCCCCAACTCTGCTGGCAACTCCAAACGATAGGCTACCCGGCCTACCCTTGCAATCACACGAAATGGCCCAATATACCGGGGCCCCAACTTGCCCCTCTTCCTGCATCGAATCACTCCTTTCCAAGGAGAGACCTTCAGGAGAATGAAGTCGCCGATCTGAAACTCAAGCTCGGACCGGCGTCTGTCTGCATAACTCTTCTGTCGGCTTTGGGCGGTCAACAACCTCTGTCTGACCTGCTGAACCTGCTCTGTCGTCTAAAGAAAGATCTCTGTACTGCCCATCACTCTCTTCCCAACCTCTCCCCAGCAAATGGGGGTCCGACACCTCCTACCATACAACAGCTCAAAGGGTGGCATACCAATGCTCGAATGATTGGCTGTTGTTGTAGGAAAACTCTGCCAAGGGTAAATACGCATCCCAGCTACCCCCGAAATCCAACACACATGCTCTAAGCATGTCCTCAAGCGTCTGAATCATCCGCTCACTTTGACCGTCTGTCTGGGGATGATATGCGGTACTAAAATGCAATCTAGTACCCAACTCCTCATGAAATTTCTTCCAGAATCTGGAAGTGAAGCGCACATCACGGTCTGAAACAATCGAGATCGGCACCCCATGCCGAGATACCACTTCTCTCACATATAACTCCGCCAACTTCTCTACTGAAGAACTCTCACTGATGGCAAGGAAGTGAGCGCTCTTCGTCAACCTATCCACAATCACCCAAATTGCATCAACTCCTTTGGCAGTCCTCGGCAATTTGGTGATGAAATCCATAGTGATCTGTTCCCACTTCCATTCGGGAACCTCCAATGGCTGCAACTTGCCATGCGGTCTCTGGTGCTCGGCCTTAACCCTGCGGCAGGTCAAACACCTCTCAACAAACCAGGCTACGTCCCTCTTCATACAGGGCCACCAATACTCTTTCCTCAAATCCAAATACATCTTCGTGGCCCCCGGATGGATTGAAAATTTCGAACGATGAGCCTCCCCCAACAAAGTAGTACACGTACCGCCCACAAACGGCACCCAAATCCGACCCTGGAAAGTCATAAGCCCTCGTCCATCCGTAACGAACTCTGAAACCAAACCGACGACCCGATCTTTCTTCTGCATCTCCGGTCGCACAGCCTCTGCCTGTGCCCCACGAATGGCATCCAACACTGGAGCTATCACGGTCAATCTCAAACATACATCTCGCAGTGGAGTGCTCTCCGCCCTGCGGCTCAACGCATCGGCTACCACATTAGCCTTGCCTGGGTGGTACAGGATCTCACAATCATAATCCTTGACCACATCCAACCACCTCCTCTGACGCATATTTAGGTTGGGCTGATCCATCATGTACTTCAAACTCTTATGGTCCGTGTATATCGTACATCGAACCCCATACAAGTAGTGACGCCAAATCTTGAGAGCGAACACTACTGCCCCCAACTCTAAATCGTGCGTGGGATATCTCGTGTCATGAGGCTTCAGCTGCCTCGATGCATATGCTATCACATGACCCCTCTGCATCAACACCGCACCCAGACCCAAAATCGATGCATCACAATATACTACAAAATCCTCCATCCCTTCCGGGAGAGCTAATACCGGGGCTTCGCACAACCTTTGGCGAAGTGTCTCAAAGGAGGTCTGCTGCTCGGGACCCCATGAGAATGCAACACCCTTCCGGGTCAATCTGGTGAGCGGCACTGCGATCTTGGAGAAATCCTTGATAAATCTCCGATAATACCCTGCCAACCCAAGGAAACTGCTGATCTCAGATGGTGACTTCGGCACTTCCCAACTCATCACTGCCTCAACCTTGGCCGGATCGACCAGAATCCCTTCCTGGTTAACGAGGTGTCCTAGGAACTGGACCTCCCGCAACCAGAAATCACACTTGGAGAACTTTGCATAAAGCTTCTCTGATCTCAACACCCCAAGGACCTCCCTCAAATGCTCCTCATGCTGCTCTCTAGATCTCGAATACACCAGAATATCATCGATGAATACAATCACCGACCGATCCAGCATCGGCCTGCATACCCTGTTCATGAGATCCATGAACACAGCCGGGGCATTGGTGAGCCCAAAAGGCATCACCACAAACTCATAATGCCCATATCGCGTCCTAAACGCTGTCTTCTGGACGTCCTCATCCCGTACTCTCACCTGATGATATCCCGACCTCAGATCGATCTTGGAAAACCAAGATGCTCCCTGCAACTGATCGAATAAATCGTCGATCCTCGGTAACGGGTAACGGTTCTTGACCGTCAACTTGTTCAACTCCCGGTAATCAATGCACATCCGGTGTGAACCATCCTTCTTCTTGACGAACAGAATAGGTGCTCCCCACGGCGAACTGCTCGGCCGAATGAATCCCTTCCCCAACAACTCTTGAAGCTGCGAGGACAACTCTTGCATCTCTGGAGGTGCAAGACGATAAGGCACCTTAGCGATAGGCGCGGCCCCCGGAACCAGATCAATACCAAACTCCACTTGTCTCACAGGAGGTACTCCCGGCAGCTCCTCGGGAAAAACATCTGGAAACTCACGCACCACTGGAACCTCCTCAACTGATCTCGGTCTCTCGGAAGCTTCCCGCGTATCTATCACATACGCCACAAAACCCTTACAGCCCTGCTGTAAACACTGCCTCGCCCTAGCGGCCGAACAAAAAGCTGATCCTAAACGGGTACCCTCGCCGTACACCGAAAGAACTCCCCCACTAGGGTCTCGTATAGTCACCAGCTGACGCTCACAGTCGATGACGGCGCCGAATCGGCTCAACCAGTCCATGCCCACAATGACACAGACATCACCCATCGCAATAGGAATCAGATCAATCGGAAACTCGACCCCGAAAATCTCTAACACACATCCCCGGAGAACCTCCATGGCACAAATCACCCTCTCGTCAGCTATAGAAACTCTCAGAGGCCGACTCAACGGCTCACGACTAACGCTGATATGCTGACTAAAGGCCAAAGATACAAAAGACCGACTCGCACCCGAGTCAAATAGCACTAAAGCAGGCACAGAGTTCACAAGGAAAGTACCTACGCATAACATAACATAAGCATAACATCTCAACAAAATAAATACATGAAATAAAGCATACCTGCCACAACATCGGGCGCAGCGCGGACCTCCTCCGCAGTCAGCTGAAAGGCTCTCCCACGAGCCCTCGGGGCCTCGACCTTCACCGGTCGAGTCTTAGTAGCCCTGGCAGCAGGTGCAGATCCCTGAAGAAGCTGAGGGCACTCGGCCTTCCGATGGCCGGTCTAGTTGCAATGAAAGCAAACCATAAACCCCTTGGGGCAATCCCTAGCGATGTGCCCCTCCTTGCCATACTTGTAGCAAGCACCAGTTCGACATGTCCCCTCGTGACCCTTGCCGCACTTTCCGCAAGTGCGGCCCTTCGGACCTCCCGTCCTCGAATCGGCGGACTTAGTCCGCTTGGCTGCCGGCTGAGACTGAGCCGGCCGCCGGTCCACCCGTTGAGACTCGGCCTCCTCCCTGGCCTGGGTCTCCAACTTGATCTCGCGCTTCCTGGCATTCGCCTGAAGCTCAGCAAAGTTATGACAGGTGGAGTTTGACACAAACTCCCGGATATCCCTCCTCAACACACCCAAGTACCGGCTCATCCGAGCCTGCTCTGTGGACACCTGCTCGGGGCAGAACATCGCCCTCTCATGAAACTTTCGCGTGATCACCGTAACCGAATCAGTACCCTGCTTGAGGGTCAAGAACTCCTGAACCAACCGTTCCCTCTCCACCGGGGGAACGTACTCGTCTCTGAACATAGAGGTAAACCTCTCCCACGTCACAGCTGAAATCTCTGCCAAAGCGAAGTTCGCTGTCACGAACTTCCACCAATCCTTCGCTCCCAGACGGAGCTGGTTCAAAGCGAACCGTACCCTCAGATGCTCCGGACATGAACAAGTGTAGAAGCACCCCTCAATATCAGCGATCCACCTCAACGCAGCAATCGGATCCTGCGTCCCATCAAACTCAGGTGGCTTCGTGTTGCTGAATTCCCGAAACAGCAACGAGTCACCCCCCTGTGGCCTGGCAGCGGCCACAGCTGCGGTAGCTGCAGCGGCTGCAGCCTCAGTCAATGCGGCGTACCGCTCATCAAAAGTCTCCATCAAGGTGGTCTTAATAGACCCAAACATCTCCGGAATCTCAGCCCGGATCGCTGCAGCCACCTCCTCATGAATCATCTGACGAATCTCCTCGTCACTCACACCGCTCGTACTCGGTCTGTGGCGTGGTCCAACCATGATGTCTCTGAAATACAACATAAAACTATCAGAGACTCCATCGACTATACTCGCACTCGATAACGCAACCCTACTCAGTCTCCGATATCTAGGGATTCTTACTTGGGTTTCCCACTGACCCGGTGTCTTCGGTAGTACGGGCCCAATACTACCGACCACACCGCATCAGCATTCATCCTAAGTCTTCCTCCCCAAACCCCGGATAGTGAGTACTCTACTTTTGTTATGCACTAACTACCTGCACGCTATCAAAGCATCTCAAATCAGCAAACTTTCCTAGACTAAGGCATCACAAATCAGGCCACTCTAGTCCTATCATGAATACCTAGTCTTCTAGCATGCATAACAATTCATATCATATCACATCTCTTAACATAACATTGTAAGATATTTTGGGGATTTTTACCGTTCGGGCGCTGACTGATCGTACACACTGCTTCATTCTTGTTTACCACAAAATCATTTATAAAAGTTTATGCCTTTATTTAAAAGTTTTCCTCAAATCCTCGGTTTGAGTTCAGTTACGCCCGAACGTGCACCCGAATCCCTCAAACCAAGGCTCTGATACCAATTTGTAACAACGTAAATTTTCAAACAAAATTTTCATTTTTAAAATAAAGTGTTTTCATCCAAAACAAGGCATAAACATTCCACGTGTCATAACAGAATACAAATCATATGAATCCCAAGATCCCAAATCATCTATCAGTGTGTACAGATCACGCCGGCGCCTTCCCACGGTCCTCGCTAGTACCTGAAACACATACACAACAATTGTAAGCATAATTGCTTAGTGAGTTCCCCAAAATACAACTTACGCACATACGCCTTTCCAGGCCCTGACCTTCCGGTCCATGTGTCTTAGGGGACCTCCGTCCCTGCTGGGTAAACCTTCCGGTCCTACCCACGCCAACCTTACGGTCCACATCACAACGCCTTACGGCTCATAACATATTCGCCTTCCGGCCCATAACATAATGCCTTCCGGCCCACATAACATACATAGCACGTATAACAATTAACTTATCACCTATAGCACATATATCTCATATCACATCCGACCTTCCGGTCACACAGTCAAACCCTTCTGGGTACAGTATAGTGAGAAGACTCACCTCGTGAATATCGATAGCTAGCAAATCCCGAAGTTACTCGTGCTCGATCCGCCGAGCTACAATCTCCCTATAACATCATACATCTCTTATTAACACTTTTATCTTCTATGTTTGACTATCCCTAAGAAGTCAAACATAGGTCAACTCTGGTCAACGGTCAACCTGACCGGACTCGGCGAGTGCACAGGGCAACTCGGCGAGTCTAGACGTTTTCGCCAACTCCCAAGGATTCCCTTCTTACACGTCGAGTACTCCCCCCGACTCGACGAGTCCCACCTGGAAGAATCGCGGGGCCACCCCGACTCAACTCGCCGAGTTTCAAGAATAACTCGGCGAGTCCCAGCTTGACTCGACCACCTGCCAAAACCTTTCCAACTCTCTGCGACTCACTGAGTCGCCCATAACTCGGTCAGGACTACACACTGGGTGGTCTCAAGGACAATCTTCAAGCGACTCGTCGAGTCTGTTCATCAAACTCGGCGAGTCCATGCCATGCACCAGCTAAAACTGGCTTTTGCGGTCGGATCCGTTCCATACATTCATAGATCTGGCCTTCCCAAGCTTATTTGTCACGTAAAGTCTCAGTCTTGGTTGCCATGCAATGCGTACAAGGCTTATTTTGGGGAAACAACCTCTAATATGACCACCTTAGCTTCTAACTCAAAAGGATGGACATAAAGCTAGTCATATGGGGTCTCCTGGACCTGCTAAGGCCCAGATCTAGGTTCCATATCTCCATGGAACCTTTCATACTTCCAATTTAAGCCAAGAAATGCAAGAAGAAACCCTAGATTTGACACATCAACACAAAACACGAAGTTTGGCTCTGAAAGTTACCTCAAGAAGACTCCCTTGATGAACTAGCAACAGATCCAAGCTCCCCAACTCCTCAAGATTGATCCTCTCCCTCCTTTCTTGCAATATCCCACAAAATGGTGAACAAATGGCCTCCAAATACACTCACAAGGGCTCACAGTCGTATGGGGGCTCTTAGGGTTCAAGGTGGCCGCAAATGAGGGCCATAAGGTCCTTTAAATAGGGCTTAGGATCGGGAAATTAGGGTTTCATTAAACAGCGCAGACTCGCCGAGTCCATATCCTGGACTCGCCGATTCCAGACGAATCCCGCGTCCAGAATCGCGACCCTACTCGGCGAGTCTGAGCTCCAACTCACCGAGTCCCCTCTCAAAACACAAAATAATCAAACAATAAAGATACCTGGAATTTCGGGCTGTTACAACATCTCATAGAACATGATAGGTTTCTCCAATGATGTTCTTATCTCCATATCACTTTCATTGTCTAGGTCTTGCATTTGCACCATACACCAGACAAACATTAACTATTCCCTTCAAGTGTTGCAAGATCCACTTGACCACTTCCAAATGAGTTTTCCCGTGATTGCATCAAACCGCCAAAGCAGTACCAACACATTTGTATTGATCACGATAGAACGAACGTAAGACTTTCTTAATGTAGTGAGAAATTTATAACCATCTCGCTCTTATATCACTTTCGAATATCCATCCTTGTTATCTTCTTTTCAGCTCCTAAATCATTAATCACAAGATAATTCTCCATAAGCTTCTTCACGTTATATTTCCTGGCATAGGCATCACCAGAAACTTCTTCCCTAGGTTAATCAAGGGATTGCTCACGCCTATGTTGATCCATGTCATACTGCTGTTCCACATTTATCACAAAGTTGTGTGGTGTTTTTGATTCAAAATCCACCTTCTAGATAGCACCCTAATCATTCCCCACAACACTTGTACCACCTCCTCTCTTGTTACACATAGCAAATTCAAAGGTCACATCTATGCTAATAATGAATTTTGGAGACTTTCCTTCTTCTGTACACCACATATGATGACCTTTCCCTCAAAAGGCATATCCTAGAAATATACACTTAATTGCCCTCAACTTTAGTTTACCATCATTCACATGAGCATAATTAGGGCATCCAAACATTCGTAAACTAGAATTCTCAGAGGGTTTTCCAGACCACACCTCTTGAGGAGTCTTACAATCAATTGAAGTTGATGGATATCTATTCTCTAGATAGCAAGAAATGTTGACTTCTTCCACCGAGAATTGCTCCAATAAATCAAAAGATAATCACACGCACTAAGCATGCTCCACCAGTGTTTGGTTAATTTTATGTTCCCACTCCGCTTTGCTATGGTGTTAGATGTATAGTACGATGCCTCACTATACCTTCTGTTTTGCAAAAGTTGTCAAACGAAGCCTTGCAGATTTCCAACCCATTTTCTGTTTTGAGTGATCTAACATGGTTCCCGATCTGTTTCTCAACCATCGCCTTCCACTCCTCGAACCGCCTAAACACTTCATCTTGGTCCTTTATCTTTAGAAAGTACACCCAGGTCTTTCTTAATTAATCATCTATAAAAGTCATAAAGTATTGACATCCACCATGAGACTTCGTAGGAGAGGGGCCCTATAGTTCTAAGTGAACACACTCGAGGATTACCTTGCTTGAGTGTTGAACCAAATTGAACTTTACCCTACTATGTATATCTTGAACACAAGCTTCACCAGGTTTAACATTTCCAGTTGCATCTCTACCAAACAAAATTTTATCATTCACATGCCCTAACTTATGATGCCACAACTTTCTTTCATCATCATACTGATCCAAGGATTGGGATACAGTTACCATTCCCCGAACCGTACAGCCATCCAAAATATAAATCCGTGAGGAGTAATCCTTCCCTTCGTAACTACAAGAGCACCCTTGGAGACTCATTACCACTCATCCTCTCCATAATACTTCAGTCTATCCTTCGACAAAGTGCAAAGAGAAATCAAATTCTTTCAAAGCTTTGGAACGAACCAACAACCTAGTTTCCTAACCATTCCATTGTGAATCTTCATCTACACCATGCCGCTTTCCTTGATACTGCTCACCCAATCATCAACCATCTTGACTGTTCCCATTCCACTCTTTAAATGAGTCGAACTAGTCACGATTACATGTTATATGATAAGATGTTCCAAAGTCCAAGATCCAAGCATCAACAGAACTAGATGTACAAACTATCAAAACTTCACCATCATCCCCTTCATCAGAATTTCCTTGAACCATAGCAACATTGTTGTTGCTTGGTCCAAAACCATTATTCCCTTTCTTCAGCAATGGAAAATCTCTTCTGAAGTGCCCCTTTTCCTTGATGTTATAACATTTGATGTTGGCTTTAGATTCAGAACTTTACTTCCCATTGTTACCGCCAGGTCTATCCGATGTTCTTCCTTTGCCTACGAACAAACCGGAACTATAAACTTTTTCTCCAACTAAAACTTTTCTTTTTAGCTCCTTGGACATCAAAGAATCAATCACATCACGGTGATCGTTTTCCTACCATACAACATGGTATCAACGAATGTCTTATAAGAATTCGACAGTGAACATAAGAGGATAAATGTTTGATCTTCATTTTTAATCTTTACATCCACACCTTGTAGGTCGAAGATGATCCTATTAAAGTTATCCCGATGATCCTTCACGTGAGAACTTTCGGACATCCTAAGAGTATACAATGTTGCTTCTGGTATAGCATGTTCATTAGAGAATTGTTCTGATACTTGTCACACAATTTATCATAAAGCCCACCGGCACTCGTTTGATCCACGTCCTCTCTCAGTACTTTGTTTTTCAAACTCAGCAGAATAGCGCTATGTGCTCTCTCAAGAATACCCACCTTCCTTTCATCTGCCATGTCCTATGGTTGTTTTGATTGTCCTTCTAGTGCCGTTGCACATCCTTGTTGAACCAAAAGAGCCTTCATCTTCACCTTCCACAAAGTGAAATCATTCAAACCATTGAACATCTGCAAATTGAACTTGTTAGATGCCATCTTCAAGCAACAGAACACCAACCATAGCTCTGATACCACTTGTCAAGAAATCAAATAATACTTGTCAAGACTAAGAAGAAATATGAGGCCACCTGCTATGTTCTGATTACAAGTTCTGATGATCCTTGTTAGGATGTAATACAGATAACAAGAAAAACTAAAAGTACACAAAGACACAACATTTACATGGTTCAGTCAAGGTGACCTACGTCCACATGAAGGAGGTGAGTATTCTTTATATCAGAGTTCTCAAATAGAGGTTACAAGTACAATTCACCATAGATTCGTCCTACTTACAAATGATACAAGATACAAGACACAAAGTTACTTAGCAATCATCCTTATTTATACTTGAGGGATCAGACCTAAAACCATAATGGGCCAAGCCCATTGGCCCTTGAATGATGTCAACCAATCAGAATCCACCACACAGCTTCTTCTGTAACATTCTTCCATTTCATACAACACATGTGTATCAGTAACCCACATAATGGACCACCTTGACCATAGTGGAGCATCATAATGCACGGGTGGTGCATCATAAACACTAATGGACTAACATCAATCATGGTGGCACAACATGGTGGATTTCTTGAGCATCATCATCTTCTAAGCATACATGGATCATCATAGGCAACAAAGGAATCAAGATGGCACATCATATACCAAGATGGTTCATGATGGCACAACATCTCCTCTATTGCGCAACTTCCCTTCTTGATGGAGCAACAAGATCTTCATGGATCAACATCTCCTTGTATCAACTGATAGGATTTAGGTAAATAAAATAAACTTCAAACCCTTAAGTTTGCATGCAACCTAAATACGATCTATGTTTTCTCTATTGACCCTATAACTAAGAACATCAAATAAGAACCCTAGGTAATTTTTGAATAACACAAACTAGGGTTTATGATTACATACCTTAATTTAGGGGTGAGCATTTGGGCCGGTGGACCGGACCGGACCATTTTTTTGGACCCCCGGGCCAGTTCTGGGTTCTAAGATTTCTCGCCGGTCCAGTCCGGTTTTTTTCCCGGTCCGGTCCGGTTTTTACCGGGTTTAGAACCGGTTGGACATGATTTAGATTTTTTTGACGTTTTTTAAACATACATAACTCATTCGTTTTAAGTCGGATTGACCTGCGGTTTTTTCCAACATTTAGTCTACAGTTTGTAGATGAATTTAGACTATAATTTTGTTTATTTTGGTATTATATTTACGGTGTTACAATCCTTCAAAGTAGAGCTATCAAAGCTGAAAAAATTCAGCTTTTCAACAACATTTTGTAAGCTGTGACATTTTTTAAACACCCATAAATCATTCGTTTTAAGTCGTATTGACCTCTGATTTTTTCCAACATTTAGTTTACAGTTTGTAGATGAGTTTAGACTATAATCTTGTTTATTTTGGTATTATATTCATTGAGTTACAATCCTTCAAAGTAGAGCTATCAAAGTTGAAAAAATTCTGCTTTTTAGCAAGATTTTATAATCTATGACGTTTTTTAAACACCCATAACTCATTCGTTTTAAGTCGGATTGACCTACGGTTTTTTCCAACATTTAGTTTACAATTTGTAGATGAATTTAGACTATAATTTTGTTTATTTTGGTATTATATTCATTGAGTTACAATCCTTCAATGTAGAGCTATCAAAGCTGAAATATTTCAGCTTTTTAGTATTATTTTATACTATAATTCTGAGTCCGCGTTTAGCACTTGTGGTAGAGTTGTAAGTGAGTATCAAACTAGTTTATCGACATTGATAGTTGAAGCTTTGTTATGCACCCAAGATTGGGTGATAAAGTTTACAAATCCGATAGTTGACAACGTTGATGACATCTTGAACGATGATGATATAGCTTTGGGTAAAAAAATTACAATCTTTATTCTTTTTTTATACAATTATTACTTTTTATTAAATACTAACAACATTTTCATTTGTGTTTATGTAGAGATTGCACAAGCTTTAAATATGTTACATATGGATCAATGATATGGGGAAGATCCAATGGAAGATTAGATTATGAGTTTATGAAAATTGTTAGTTTGATTGATTTTAAAGTTTAAACTATGATTTTTGTTGTTATGGTAATACTTTTGTATGTTTGTCTTAAAATTGTTTAACTTTTGTTGGTGAACTGGATTTATATGTTAGTTGCTTTTATTTGGAAAATTAATTTTTGCAAATTGCACGTTATAATATTATACATCAATGTAGATTAGTTAGGCGTGAAACGGAAACATATTAATTTTGCAAGTTACATTATTATACATCAATGTAGATTACTTATTATACTCTAAGCAACTAAAGTTGTACCGGTCCAAACGGGTCCAAAAACCGGAAAATCGGACCTGGACCCGGACACGGACACGGACACGGACACGACTCATCCGGTCCGGTCCATGGTCTACAAAATTCTCCATAACCGGTCCGGTCCAAGAGCCGGTCCGGTCCGGTTCGGTCCGGGCCAGTCCAAATGCTCACCCCTACCTTAATTGTTATTGTAGTAAATGACAATAATTCCTTCTTGTAGATCTCTTGGAAGCAAGCACCACAAGTGTCGTGCCAAACTAGCAAGAGAATGACTTAAGAGAGAGGAGAGGGGAGAGAAAAAATTTCATCCAAGCCTTTGGGAAGAGGGGAAGGGACGCAATATGGGGCTAGGGATGGATTTATATAGTTGAGGAATCTTGGGTCCAAAGCTAGGGTTTAACACCTCGTTTCCGAGTTTAACAAAAGAAAAGAAGAGAAGAAAAAAGAAAGTCATGAGAGAAAAGAAGACAAAGGAAAGGAAAACAAAATTTTCTTTTGTATTCCCGAGTTGGAGAGAAGTGGAAGGAAAATGATCATTTTGTTTTTTCTTTCCAAATCCTCCCAAATCGGAAGTAAAGTTAGGAGGGAAAGTCATCCTCCCATTTCCCTCCACTTCCTTCCACTTCCCTCCTTTAATGAAACTCGGGAACACTAATTTCTTTTATTTTATTCTCATTTCCACCCATTTCCTGTCCTTTCTCACGTTAATTTGAACTCGGTAACGAGGTGTAAGGGATAAGCCCTAGATTGATTTATTTGGTGACCAAGCAGACCAATCTCCTTATCCATGTAGGCTTGGACGAAATATTTTAGGCTTACCCTACAAGATTTTTCTCCACCTCATCCCATGAGGTTCTAGATCCTTCCTTCTTCATCTGTCAATAAATAACCAAACAGTCCCTGCACTTATAATTAATCCAATTGATCCCAAAATTAAATCCAATTAATTTCTGATTAATTATTAATTAAATAATATATTTTATAATTATTCTATTATTTTCATAATATATTAATAAATTTCTTATTTCAATTTATTAATCAAATAATAAATTAACCTCTCTCTCTATAAGTCATTTTATCCAATTACTAGGTTTAAGGGCAACCCAAAAGGACCGTGCTAACATCAATTCAAGTATATACCAATTATAGTTTTGGGCTTAGACACCAAATCTAACAGTCTCCTAAGTCTATAGCTATAGTTGCCAGTATAACTTCTGAATCGATCAAAAAAAATTTGCTTCCAAAATCCACTGTCGAACTCTGACCCAATCAGTTATGCATCCTAAGATAAGTGATCATATATTTCTCCATTCTACAAAATATCATTTGGACATGAGACGTGGAATAAAATCAATCTCATTATCCAGGACTTTGTTTCTCAATTTCTGATTTGTAATGACATAGAACTTCTAATTGAACACATCAATTTAGTCTTGGACGGGCCTAACACTATTAGTCCAAAAAAAATTAGTCCTGGTTGGGCCTGAAACTATTAGTCAACATAAATTACTGAGGGGCCCAAGGATATCACTTTTCCAGTAAGGCAAAAGGAACGAATAAACTTTGACTCATATGCTTGCATCTTTTACTCATTAAATCTGTAACAACTACCGATTTTGGATCCAACAGATGTCAAACGAAACAATAGGAGTCAACTAAAGTCAACAAGTCAACAACTTAGGACTCAAAACACATGGGATTTCGGTGAGTGCGTGGACCGAAACCACCATGGGATTTTGGTTGGCACCTAGACCTAAATCACCATGTGATCTCGGTTGTTGCATGGACCGAAATCACTAGGTGATCTCGGTGGTGCTAGGATGGATTTCAGTGGTTTTAGGATGGATTTCGGTGGGAAAGAAGAGAAAAAAGGGTTGACTTCGTGACTTGATGTTTCATCCTTTCCATCACAAAGTTTTACCCAATATGTATGAAAGCATTTATCCAACAAATAACAATGCAAATGTCACTTCACTTTCCCTCTTTAACTATGGCCGAGAACACCCCAAAAATCCCGCACCACTTCCATATTACTTTATGTTGACTCCATATTCTCTCAAGAATCAAGTCCAAACTTCCTAGGGAAAATTCTCCAAGTTGATTCCTACAATTTTGGTAAGTAGTTCTTGATTATCCAGTGTTTTTACACACTTTCTTGTTAGTTTCATCTTATTTACACACATTATCATGCGTTAAAACTTTTAGGATAATATCATCTTCAAAGAGTTCATCAACCACATTCAAGTGTTTTAGGCTTGGAGATCTTCACAATCATCTCTTTATCCAACCACAACCACACTCA
Organism: Lactuca serriola; assembly: GCF_051521515.1. NCBI lineage: Eukaryota > Viridiplantae > Streptophyta > Magnoliopsida > Asterales > Asteraceae > Lactuca > Lactuca serriola. Next base: position 57,734,524 of record NC_136415.1, read on the forward strand.
AGGTGAGTTCATACCCCCCCACATTTTCGAGTTTTTCATGTTTTATGAAGGGGGGATACAAGTAAAGTTTGGTTTATCACACAAATACTTGCATGTTTCATATCTATGTTAAAAATAAAACATTATTTGCATGAAATGTGGTTATCACTAGTTTTTAGACAATTATTTGTGATATGTTGGTTTTGAAATGAAAAACTAACAAAAACAAACATAAATTACATTATATAATCATAAGAAAAGTTATGATTACAAAACTACAAGGATTTGAGACTTTTTACCAACATTTAGTTTTCTAACAAAAAGGGTTACATTCTAGTTATTTCACCATTTTGTGGGATACAACCCAAAAATATGATGTTTGAACTATACATTTTGAAACTTGACAAAAACACCGTTACAAAACGGGGCAAAAGCCATAGATTGACTTTTTCATGCAAATTTCTCATACTTGTGTTAGATGTAAGTTTTTATGACATATTCATTTAAAAACGTCTAGACATGATAACTACTATGTATTATATAAATAGTCTTAACAAACAAACATAATAAACTATAATTGGTATAATTCGGGTGTCACAAATACTACATTATCATTTCGGAAGAAACATATAATTGTTTAAAGGTATAATTATATTAACACTATGTAACCAGTAAGGGAGAGTAATGCATTCATTTACAAGAAAAAGGGGTTTTCAGTTCACGTAAACCAGTTAATACAATTTTGTGAGACAATTGGCTTCACTGTACCTACCAGAGTACACACTAAGTCCTGAATTATAACCATAGTCTCTTGTAGGGAGAGTGTGACAATTGCGTATAGATCTATATGGGATTGAAAACCCCGCACCTAAACTGTTAGCTACAGTTAGACCAACAGGTTTGGGGTGACAAATGTCTAACATTCTGACGCCTAAAGAACATCGTAGCAGGCCAACTATGATTAGCATGGTTATGATAACTCACATGGGGTAATAAAAATACATTTGGTTTACGAGGTTAACTTACATTCAAATAGTTTTATAAACAGATAAAACTACATAATACTATTTCCCAGTACAACATTACATAGATTTTTAGTCTTTGGAGTCGAGTCTTACAACTCATTTTAAAGGAAAATATTGGATTTTCTTAAAGTATACACTATCCTTTTTACACAAAAAAGTTACCAATTCCACTCATACAAAACATCTTATGAACTCACGAACTTAATTGTTGACACTTTTCAAAATCACTTGTATTCTAAGGAAATCAGTAAACAGGTAACCAAAAGGGTTTTGAGGAATGGGACGTCGTCGCGTCACGTTATTTACTTTTGGCACATGTATTTTACATTAAGTAAACAATGTTTTGCGTATAATGTAAACATATTATTTATCAATATGATGGTTGTAATGCTTCGATCACTACTATTTATTTGTTATGATACTGTACATGAAGTCATCCACCCCCAGACGTTTCCGCCGTTCTCGGTTTGGGGTGTGACAAAATCATGCATGACAATACATTTTATAACATCAAGTTACTGATGCGTTTATGCATTACCAATGTACAACTGACTTGTAAATTACAGCTCATATATCTCCGTTTCAAAATCATAAGATTTATCATCTCATAATTACTCGTGATAGAATCCATGAAGTAATTCTATGAGTGTGGGTTTATCCAGTACTTCAATCTATACTTCTAGGTACTCATGAATATTGCAGAAATACTATTGCTATGTCTAACTCCCTTAGACAATCTACAATTATATTCATGACGGTCTTAATTCACTACTTACTTCCAAAAGTATGAGCGATTGTGGAATTTGAATAATCATATTATTCTGGAAGTAAAACATCCAAACGAAACACAAGAATAAACAATTGACAAAAGGCAGTAAACAAAATCATAAATAATCGACCATTATTTTAATTTCCAAAAATCAATTAGATTTATTTGTTACAAGTTGCAAGCTAACTATCTAACTACTAAAACTAACATCATCAGATCAATGCTCCTGACATGTTGACTATGCTTGATCCTACTTAGAGCCTTCGTCAAAGGATATGTAGGATTCTCTTCTGGTGACACCCTATTCACGATGAGGTGACCTTTGTCCACCCTATGTATGATGTAATGGTACTTTCTATTGATATTTCTAGACTTTCCATGATCTCTTGGTTCCTTATTCAAGGAAACCACTTCTTCATTATGACAGAAAAGTTCCATTAGATCCTGAATGGTTGGGACAACTCCAAGATCTCCGATTAAGCTCTTCAACCAAGCTACTTACTTAGATGCTTCACTTGCAGCTATGTACTCTGATTCGCAGGACGAATCAACCACCATATCATGTTTGGAACTCTTCTAAGTTACAGCTCCACCATTTAGCATGAACACCCAACCCGAATGAGAACAGAAGTTGTCTATGTCTGTCTGAAAGTCGGCGTCACTATACCTACTCACTCTCAACATATCACTGCCACCAAGGACTAGAAGCATGCCCTGCATCCTCTGCAAATACTTGATAATGTTCTTAACCGCTGTCCAATGAGTTTTATCGGGATTTCCCTGATAGCGATTGACCATGCTTAAGGAAAAGGACACATTAGGGCGAGTATATGTCATAGCATACATGATCGACCCCACAACCAAAGCATAAGTTACCCGAATCATATCAGTTATCTCTTGATCTGTACTAGGGCTTTGAGTCTTACTCAATTTTGTCTTGCTATGGATAGGTATCTCTCTTTTCTTGGAATTTTCCATACTAAACCTCATTAGTACTTTATCCAAGTATGTACTTTGACTAAGTCCAGTAAGTCTCATCTTTCTATCTCTCAAGATTCTTATCCTGTGAATATAGGCTGCTTCTCCAAGGTCTTTCATGGCGAAAAACTTTCCAAACCAAAACTTAATTTCTTGTAAGTTTGGAATGTCGTTTCCCATGAGTAGTATGTCATTGACATACAACACCAGAAAGGGCACCATACTCCCACTAGCCTTGATATACACACACGAATCATCTTCACTCCTAGAGAAACCAAATTCTTTGACTTTCACATGGAAGCAAATATTCTGGCTGCGAGATGCTTGTTTTAATCCACAAATGGATTTCTCAAGCTTGCACACCCTATGTGGGGACTCTGAGTCTACAAAAACCTCTGGATGACTCATGTAAGCACCTTCAGCCAACTTCCCGTTAAGGAAAGAGGTTTTGACATCCATCATCCATATTTCATAGTCATGAAAGGCAGCTATGGCGAGCATTATCATAATAGATTTTATCATGGCTACTGTTGAGAAGGTTTCATGATAGTTAACCGCTGGGGTTTGAGTGAATCCCTTTGCAACCAGTTGAGCCTTAAAGGTGTGTACCTTTCCATCCATGTCGGTCTTCTTCTTGAAGATCCATTTGCATCTAACTATCTTTCAACTTGGTACATTATCAACCAAATTCCAAACTTGGTGTTCATACATGTGTAGGGTCCATTAGGTGTTGCGTCTTGGGCTCGGTTCGTAGTCCAATTTTGTATCCGGATTGGGCCTGTCCATCCGTGATTTATTTACTAGGGTTTAGTATTTATAGATGCTTGCATGCATCTTTGTACGTAAGATTTTGGAGTCGGTCATTCACAGCGACTACTTTTAATCGATTGTAACCCTAAACAGCCTCTACAGCGGAAGTTCTCAGTCGAGCTCTGCTGAGGCGTGAATCTATTGAATCATTCAGCATATTTTGATTCATTCCAGTGTTTGATATTTATGTTCTTATTATTTTGATTAATCTGTTTAAAGATCTAAACGATCAAAGAGTTTTTCAACTCATCAATTGGTATCAGAGCAGGAGAATGTGTAATTCATACACATCTCTTCTGTGAAAGAAGTGATTAGGGTTTATTCCGCATTCATTGATATTTATTGAGCCGTCACTCCATAATTGACGTATCTCATTAATTATTCATCTTGCCCTAATATTACGTATTACAAAGTCTGATCTTATAACAAGTTACACGATCAAGCATGGACGATTCTCAATCCAATCCCATCAACATCTCTAATAGCATCGGATCAACCACCAAGATTCCAATCCTCTACACTCAAGACTATGAAGTATGGAAGCACCACTTTGAAGATTACGTTATTGGATCTGAAGATAACGGGTATCTGATATGGGAAGCTATCACATCTGGCCCTTTCGCTCATTCAAGCACTTCTAGAATCATTAAAACTCAAAAGGAGTATAATGATCTATTAAAAAATGTGAAAGACGTCACTCAGGACGAAAAGGAGAAGTTCCAATGCAACATTAAGGCATTGAGACTAATTCGATTCGCTCTTCAATCTGACACGTTTCGATTAGTAAGTTCTTGCAGTACAGCAAAAGAAATCTAGGATCGGCTGCGAGAGCTGTACTCCACAGATGAAGATCTAGAGTACTCAATTCAGACCCTACTTCTCTTTGAGTTTGGAGAATTCAAGCAGATGCCAGAGGAGGTTATTACACAAACATTTGATCAGTTCAATCATCTTCTCAACAAGATGATCAAGCATGACATTGAAAGAAAGCTCATCGAATAGAAGGTCACCTTCTTAAATGGCCTAAGACCCGAATGGAGGGCAGTTGCGTCGACGGTGAAAGCGCATGAGCAGTTCAAATCGTATTCCTTGGCAAAACTGGTGGGGATTCTGAAATCCCAGGAAAAGATTGTGTTACAAGAGAAAAGTGTGGTTTCAAACATGGGGTTTTTGGCGCTTCTGTCCAAAGGTAAGAATGCAGCAGAAGAAGAAGAAGAAGATTTAAATCTGGGAGATTACGATTTAACAGCTGAAGACTATGCTATGATGGTATCAAATCCCAGAAGGTTCATTAAGAAGAAGTTCCCTACCAATAAGAACCAAAATTGGTAGGGAAGCTACAGCTCTGAAAAAGTGAAAGAGGAGCCGAAGGTTGAAGAATCAAAGAAAGAAGTGAAGGGTGAAGCTGACTCTGGTGTCAGTTGCTTCTACTGTGGTGGGAAAATCACTACGCAAAAGATTGTGTGTTGAAGAAGATGGCATAGAAAGATGAGGAGAAAGATGAAGAAGCAAGTCTCCTGAAAAGACTGGAGGAGATTAAGAGGAAGAAAGCTGCTACTAATCCCTCTATGAATGCTCTTATTGTGCAGGATTCGGTAGATGATGATGAGTTCGGTGGCGTACAGGTGTGGTCAACCGACTCAGAAGATGATGAAGTGAGAAAGCCTTCTCATGGAAAGGCATATGTGGCGAAGAATGGTGATGCTGGCGGAAGATGTCTCATGGTGTCAGATGTATCCCAGATGAGGGGATACAACACTGATGGTGGAAACGAAGAGGCTAAGGAGCGAGAGGACGTGTGCTTTACAGCGAAGCCTCTCAGTGTGCAGATCAGTGAGCTAGATGAACTGATCAAGAAGGTACAATCTATTTTTATTTCGTTTAAAATTCCACAAACATCATATGAAAAGGAATTAAATAACTTGAATTCAAGCATTTCAAATCTAGATAGTTGTTTAACTCAAACACGTGTCACGAATTCTAATCTAACTGACCAAATAAGCAGGGTATCATCCAAGAGTGAGGAGCGAAGGATATGGATAGAACATAAGGAGTTGGAGCTATTTAAGTTAGGGATGAGAATATTTATTTGCAGAGAGACAATCTTAAATTGTTAGAACAGAGGAATGTTTTTTGTTTAATTGCAAAAAGACTTTATACTAACATTACTCAGCTACATTTAAACTGTGAAATAGGTCAGAAGATACATCACATGATTCTTCCCTTCCTTGATTTAAAGGAGGATGAAATCGATGCCGAAGCATACAACTGCAAAAGTGTTGTATCTTCAGATGATGTTAATCCCACCTATATGTATGGTCTGGACAAAATTGAATCTTTTATAAAGTCCAAAGACCATAAGGACATGCTTAAGAATCTTTTGGATGAAAATGATAAGTTGAAACTCAGGGCCGAAACTATACAAAAATTTGACTCATTGAGTACCAAATTAAGTTCATAAAATAAAATTGATGTTGAAAATGCATCTGAACTTAATGAGGATGATGACATGAGTGAAATTTCTGTAGAGGATGAGGTTGACTGTTTTGAGTTCATTAGGAGCGAAACTGAAAATAAAAAAAACTTGATTTCTGAGAATTCTGTGGAATTCGCTCGTTTGTCCAAACATAAGTCCCCAATCCTTAAAGAAAAGATCATTGTATACCAAAAGGTTCAAACCACTCCCAATCAGGTTTATAAGGTCACAGGAGTAACCGAACATTAGACAGCCGAACTCACTGCCATAGTGAATGAAGATAATGCAGATGGTTGTGATGAGTTTTTCTGGTCTACATCGATAGACAACGCAGATGAAACAGTTGGTTTGTCGGAGCGAACATCATGGAAGGCCAAAGGTAGATACGTGGCAGAACCACTGAATAAACCTACCAACTTTGATGTGCCCAGTTCCAGCGGCACAAAAGAGGTTCCAGTGGAATATGTCTCCTCAACTAGCGAAACCACTTCAATGAAAAGTGAACCTATTGCTAAGAAGCCGAAACAGAAGGCAAATATTCACAGACAACCGAAACAAGTAAAAAATGAAAAACAGCAGTGATATGTGCATATTTAGTTCATATTAAGTATATATTTTTATTCATTTATTAGTTAAATTATTGCATTTTATGGACAAAAGGTACTTAAAAGTGGTTGAATTATATTTTCAGTCCAAAAATGAAGCTCGGAAGCAAGAAAAGCGGTTGAGAGCTCGAGAATGGAACAAAGAAGAAAAACACTAAAAATAACACCTGCTCGGCGAGTAGGGTCGACTACTCGGCGAGTCCAAGCGAAGATTCGAGAAGATAAAGACTCGGGATCCCAGAGACTTATCACAATACGGGGACTGAGAGATGGACTCGACGAGTCTTCACCTGACTCGACGAGTCGATTCGTATATATAAAGATAACTCCTCAGAACGATGGGGAAGAATTCTAGAATGATTCAAAAGAGTTCAGCTACGATTAAGAAGTCAGAAAAACCCTAGAAGACGAAGTTATAAGTTAGAATTCAATTCCGAAGGAAGAATTGAGGCAAATTTCATCACTCTACTTAATCTTTTGTTTTTTCATTATGGTTAAACAATTAGACTCTGTTTGCTTGCTGTTATTTACTTCAATTATGAGCTAAAACCTTTAGACTTCTGTTTGGGGATACAAAATTGATGCTATGGTTTGATTATTGGTAGGATTAATTCTAAGTTGGTGATTTTTGTTATTTTAGCTTGCTAAAGAAACTTGTGTGTGAATAATAATTAATTTTCTGTTAATAGGAAGATAATTGATTAGCATGAACATCTATTGATTATCAACCTCATATGCTATGTGACCACTTTATCATATGTCTAGGATTAATGAACATGAAACTAGAGTTAATAAGAAAATTGAGTAAATTCATGTGCAAGCTTGTGTGATGACCATCAACAAGAAGTTAATTAAAAGATTAAATTAGTTAACTATTGAAAGTCTAAATTAACCCGAATAATTAATCTAGTGAATTTAATTAAATTAGACAACTGGCCACTGTTTAAGTTAGTTTATTTGCTAAGGATTAGTGTAGTGAATGCGAATCTAGTCACTTGAATTGGTAACCAACAAAAGAATTAATCCATTGCACCATTACCTTGAAATCAGTCATAGGATATTTTGAGTTGAACTAAACAGAAGTTCCTTCCCATTATTGATCTAGTTAATTCTTTGTTTTTCTAAGTTTTAGATTAAGCAATAGTTAGTAAGTTTTCTAGTCTTGTAAAACTAGAGGAAACCCCCTATTTATTAATTAATTTAGATAGAATTAGTTTTTAGTTTAATTTGCCGTTCCCTGTGTTCGATACCCTACTTATTTAACTATACCACAATTGATAGGTTCACTGCCTTTGTGTGTTATTTTATAATTGAAAGTAGGTTGAAAACTAAGTGAGTTTGCACACATCAAGTTTTTGGCGCCGTTGCCGGGGAACGGTTCTAAAATTAACATTAAATTCTAATTTAATCGATCCTTTGTGTGAGATTTATCTTACACAAAGTTAATTAAAAGGAATTCAGTAAGTAGAATAAGTTTTAATAAAAAAATCCGTTTTTAAAGTAACTAGAAAATTTTTTGTTCTGTTTTTGCCTTGAACTCGCCGAGTGCACTCGTGCCGACTCGGCGAGTACATCGCTGTTTACAACTTTAATTTTTTATTTTATTTTTGTTCTTTTTACGCGTTTTTTGTTTTGTTTACAGTTGTTTCATGACCCGAGGATCCGATACACCTCTGGTCTCTCCCCTTGACGACCCGGAATGCGCACTAAGGAGGAGCAAAGGCAAAACCGTTGGAGAAACCGCTTCTTCAAAGAACTCACCACTCAAAAACCTCAAATCCGTTTTCAGCAAGAAGAGGAGCAGCAAAATAGGAGCATCCAGTGCCTCTTTGACAATCGGAGACCCAATTCAAGAAGACACCGAGTACGAGACCGAGGAAGAAGAAGAAGCCACATACGAGCGTGAATCCGAGTTTGAAGACGATTTAGCTATCACTATGGCTAATATCGATGAAGTCCCCATGGGAAAATGGAAGAAGACGATGCACGATGACACCGGCCCGGGACTTGTGCAGCCCGCAATTCCCACAACCGCTACTTTCGAACTAAAAGGCCATATTCTCGCTCTACTCAAGGAGATTCCTTTTTATGGGAAGGATCACGAAGACGCCTACAAGCACTTGGACGAAGTGAATGATGTGGCTGACTACTTCAATGTACCGAATGTTCCACGCGAGACCCAACTTCTTCGCATGCTCCCAGTCACGTTCAAAGGTGCTGCAAAGGATTAGCTAAAGTCACTTCCTCCCGGATCGGTCACCACATGGGCCAAGATGAAAGAAGAGTTCATAGACCACTTTTGCCCGCCCTCCAAAATAGCCAAGCTAAAGAAAGCCATTGCCAATTTCGAGTAACAACCCGGAGAATCTCTTTATGAAGCTTGGGAAAGTTACAAGAGCTTGCTTAGAAATTGTCCACACCATGACCTGAATAGCCAACAAAAGGTCTCCATTTTCTACGATGGAGTCAATGTCACCACAAGGCAACTGCTTAATTCTCAAGGCCCACTCACGAAGAAGGCGCCCCCGATGATCAAGGAGTTAATTGAAGAATTCTCTAAGCACTCTAGAGAATACCACAATCCAAGAAATGAAGTAAGTCGGTGGGTAGTGAACTCGGCATATGATAGCATGGCGGCAATGATAGCTAAGCTCGATAGTCTAGATAGAGAATGACAAAAATGGATCAAACAATCCATGCTATTCGGGTTGGATGTGAAAATTGTAGAGGGCCCCATCTCACAAAGGATTGTGATTTGGATGAGAATGGAAACAAGAAGGCTCAAGTATTCTATTCAAGTGGCGATCGATACAACGAGAATTGGCGGAAACCGAAGAAGGAATGGCTCCCATACGAAGAATACAAGAAGGCTAAGGAGGAGAAATACAAGCAGAAAGAGAGGGGATTTTATCAAAAGGAAGAACCGGTGATGGAAAAGAAAGCCAATTTAGAAAAATTGTTCACTAGATTCATAGCCGCGTACGAAAAGAGACACAATGATCACGATGCTGCAATACACGAGACCAGAAATATGCTAAGGAATCAGCAGGCATCCATTCTCAACATTGAGAAACAGCTGGGAAAGCTTGCACACCAAGTGAACGAAAGAAGACCGGGTCAACTTCCAAGTAATACCGAAACCAATCTGAGAATGGAGAATGTGAATATGGTGACTTCCAGCAATGAAGAAATTTTCACTCATGCACAGAGGATCTCCAAGAGGAAGACAGAAAAGGAAGAAGAGTCGGCTCCAGCTAAACCCGACCAGACTCGCCGAGTCCCTCTAATGGACTCGACGAGTCCATGCGTAAATGACAAAACTGTCATTCCCTTAAAGCCATATAATCCCCCTTTGCCATTCCCAATCAAAGCCATGCCTGTTGAAAAAGTTGAAGCTTATAGAGCCTTTATGAAGCATGTTAAAACCCTACAAGTCAATGTTCCATTTGTAGAAACAATGCTCAAAACACCCAAGTACTTCAACTTACTAAAAGGTCTCTTTGCTGCTAGGAAAGACTTGGCTGAAGTCGCGGCGATAATATTGAGTGAGCTACCCGAAAAGAAAGGCGATCCGGGGAGTATCATAATTCCGTGCCAATTTGGAAACGCATTTTCACTCAAGCGCTAACCGACTCGGGTGCAAGCAACAATCTGATGCCTTTCTCTTTCTTTAATAAGCTGAATTTACCGGAGCCCAGGCCGGTAAACATGAAGATCCATTTGGCAGACAAAACAACAATTCATCCATGAGGCGTTTGTGAGGATCTTCTTATTAAAGTCGACAAGTTCATACTTCCAGTAGACTTCGTGGTGCTTGACATGGAAAAAGACCCCAAAATTCCGATTATTTTAGGGAGGTCATTTTTAAACACCGCATGTGCTTTAATCGATGTATGTGAGTCTACACTAACGTTAAGGGTAGGTGACGAGTCAGAGATATTTAGACCTGTAGCAGAAGCCAAGCAAGAAGAAGAAGGGAAAGAAGAGATCTCATTTATCGGTCTAGATGATGAGATACTACAAAAGGAACTTGCACTTTTGCAAGAAGAAGATCCAAGCAAGTTTTTGCTACCTTCTGGAAAGGATGGAGATGTTAACAAGGACTTAGAGGAGATAGAAAAGCTACTGGAAGGAGCCAACTCAGAAAACACAGTGGAAATGGTGAAGTACGATCCGACTCGCCGAGTCACTCTCCAGGACTCGACGAGTCCAGTCGAAATTGCCAACAACTTGGAGGACTTAGATCAGCTTGTTGCTAGTTCTCTGCATAAGCTGGACTTGGATATTTTTCATCATTCTTTAGAAGAACAAACAACAGAAGGAGAAATGGACACGAAATTTCAACATGTCCATATATCATATCTTGATGCAATTCCGCTTGAAGATGAAGTAAGCACAGAAAAAGAGGAGAAGGCAAATGATAGGAGAGTTGATGATGGTCAACCTTTCATTACCAAACCTAGAGCATGAACTTTCACAAGCTTTGAAGTAATTAAGTTTAAGGAAAAGAAGGTGCAAGAGAAGGTGAAAAGGAGTGGGGTGAAGAAGAAAAAGAGGAGAAGGGAAGCCCAAGCAGCTGAGGATGAAGCTGTAAAAAAGAAAAGGGAGGAATTAAAACGGGCTTACAAAAAGAAGATTCACGCTTAAAAGACAAAGTACAAACCACAAAAGATTAGGCGTGCATTCCCGATGTTGGAAGATGACGAGACGTAGATGGGAAGGAGTCCAGCTAATCACTCCTTAAAAAGAAGCGCTTGGCGGGAGGCAACCCGTTATTTAGAGTTTGCTTTCTTTTATCTTTACGTCTTTTTAGTTTTTTATAAATCTAATCTTCCAATTCGTCGGACATGTCTGCTTGAGAGTGCGTATGGACTAAGTGTGTGGTGGAGTAAATTTTCTTTTCTAAATAAATGGAAAAATTTTATAAGTTTTTAAATTGTTTGCAATAGACTCGCCGAGTCTGACCATGACTCGACGTGTCCATTCAGATTTCAGAAGAATGATAAAATTGCGACCAGACTCGACGAGTCGGTCTTATTTATAGAAAAAAAAATTTACAACCGGTAACTAGGGTTTTAACCGTAATGAAATCAGTTTTTTTTTCACAACTCACTCGTCGTGCGCCTCCCTCCCAACCTTTTCTCTCAAGCATTCATCATCTTCTTCAATTATTCTTCAAGTTTTTCAATTTCCATCTCAAAAGGTAACTGATTTCCTCCTTTATTCTGTTAGAGCAATGATTTTAAGATGATCTATGGTAGTAATTTCATATAATACCTGATTTTTAGTTATATCGAATTTCTAGGGTTTTGATTTTACATCAATTATGTTGTTTTGGATGATTACTATTGCTCTAATACCTTATAGACATGCCCCTGGACAAAACCCTTAAGTTAATTTTGAGTTTTCATGGCCGGATTTTGAACGACTCGTCGACTGACTCGCGCAGTTCTTGCGACTCGCCGAGTCGAGTCGGGGACCCAAGAGTGATCTGTTTTGATAATTTTCTGTGTTTTCTGGGTTTTGTGTTCTTTGTGTTGCATGAAAATGTTTCACAGGGGGCAAGGTTCCGGTGGACGCCAAGGATATTTTCCTTGGTTAAATTTCCCTCAAATCGAATCCGCTTCAACCATGACGAGGTGGAAGAAGAAATTAGCCGAAGTCAGAAAGAAAGAAATTTATGTGCCCAACAGAATTGATTGGGGTTGGTTGCAAAGTGTGTGTTATGAAGAGGAGTTGGCTCCCTATCTTTTAAAGGAGTTTACTTACGAGGGAGAGACGATGGTTTGCGATGGGTGGAGCCGGATCTTTCGTATTCAAGAGCCGGTGTACCGGGAGCTTTGCCTGGAATTTTTCTCCACGATATCTTTTCATGGGGGGATGACTGCTATCACCCGACGAGTGTCAGTTTCTATCTTGGGGGCGAGTTTCATCAGTGCTCCGTGGTTGATCTGGCTTGTCGGATGGGTATTTATGACCGGTCATTGGTCTCGACCGCCATTTTCCACGCATTTATGGAACGCTCTCACAAAGTGTTCCCTGATGGAGTGACGAGCACGGGTTGGTGGAATACGATTGTCAACAAAGTGTACATTCCGCAGTCAGCCCAGGAGGGAATCATTCGGTCGCCTACACACCACCTTATTCATCGCCTTATTTCCACCACTATTAACCAAAGAAAGGATGATGACAAGGTCTCTAACCTTGATGTCTTTTACTTATGGAGCATTATCACACCCGACACTTTCTGCAATATTACTTGGTGTTTAGCTTCATATTTGGCAGAGGGTGCGGTCAAAGACCGCAAGACATCGAAGATTAACGGTGGAATGTTTGTTACACGGCTCGCCAATTCGTTTGGGGTGATGACCCGTGGCGTGTGGAATTTGATGACTATGATTCCTACCCCTCCATTCAATCCCATTCTTTTTAGGAGGGCTAGGATCATTGAGGACTATGGTGGAGGTCATTATGCTATCCCGCATGATGATCCTATTGTTGGTCCCGAGGCGCTGGGAAGGAGGGTCCGATCGAGGCGTGAGCGTGATGTAGAGTAGGAACCGCCGGTGATTCCGGTAGACAGTGATGAAGTACCAATGGATTGGTACAATGTTGAGATGAGGCGGTTACAAGATCAAATGGCGCGGGGTATAAACTTTAGCAATCAATCCCACATTCGAATTTTTGACCACTTCAACATTCCGCATATCGATGGTGGTAACTTCCTGTATATTCCGTCGTGGGATGAAGTGATCAATGCAAGAAGGAGTGGCGCGAGTGGAAGTGGAGCAGCGCAGGAACATGACGTTGAGGATGAGGATTAGTTCTTTGTGTTTTTCTTAAACAATTTTTATTTTTGTTTTTGTTCTTATTTGGTGTGTTTTGGAATTTGTTAAGACTTTTACTGTTATGCTTAACGTTTGATTGCCTTGATGATTTTCAAAATTGGATTAGGAGTGCTTGCATAGAAGGGTTTAGAGTCGTAGAGTCAAGAGAGTTATAAAAAGTGAAAGAGAGAGTGAAGGAAGGGAAGCGCTAAAGTCAAAGTGTCGAGTCCGGTCCTAAGGGACATGGGCGAGTGAGTCTAGAAGTGAGGAGAAATTTTGAAGATTTATTAGAGGCTGAAACCAATGCAGAATATCATTTTTTTCGTCCAGCGGTCTACTCGTCGAGTGCACTAAACTGACTCGACAAGTCGCCTTGTATTCTCACGTATTCGAAACTGTCCGCGCTTATACTCGACGAGTCGCATATATGACTCGATGAGTCGTTCATTTTTATACTAAAAGGACTATTGATTTGATGCTGATAAGTGTGCTACTTGACCACTTATTCTTCCATATCGATTCTTGAAGATCTTACACTGTTTTCCCTGCATATTTGGAGCTGCCACATGAGATTTTGACACCCAAGACATGGATGAGCTGTTCCCATGGCTGAAGTCAATTGAAGATGGAGCTGAAGAGAAGAGTATCAACCTATCGATTGCTACCCCAGGGGATTTTGTTCCAATTCTCTCTATATTTGCATTTTTATTTTTGCATAATATGCAATGAGGGCATTGCATAAAATAAGTGTGGGCTAGGGGGTTGGTCACATATTAGAAAATTTAGAATCTTAATTTAGGCTAATTTTAAAAAAAAAAAATTACATACCAAAAATATTACTTAGGGCTTAATTTAGAAAATTTTGGTATAAACAAATTAGGATTCCATGTTAGAATTGTGTTGATGATTGCATGAAAACCCAAATGTTTAGTTGAGCCTACACACGTTCTAGTGCATTTGTGGCTTCCTTATTCCATTGAAATCATGGGACAAAAACACGACCCTACTCAGCCTGAGGGATGCAATATGTTTAGCAGCCTAAACCTGAAATGTATCCAGGAAAATTATTATCGTTAGCCAATAAAGGTTGAGGTCGAGCGCCCCTGCTTAAGCATGTAGGGTTTTGAGTGAAAAAAGAGAGGTACATGTAAAAAAAAGAGAATTGCAAGAAAAGTTGAAGAATTTTGGAGCAAATAAAGTGAAGATCAAAAGATCAAAATTCCAAGAAATTCAAAAAGTTGAAGATACCAAAAATCAAACAATAAAGGTGGTGAATTCAAAGAGATCAAAGATCAAATTATCAAGGAAGTGAAGAATTCAAAAGAGCTCCATAGTGGTATCGAAAAGTTGTAATTCTAGATTATGTATGCTTGGGTTGCTCAACTAAAAATACCTTGAGGGTAAGAGGTTTTCTGCAGATGGATTCGGAGGGTTGCATAAAATGAGCATAGTGATGGGTTTTATGCATAAGAAACATTCCTATGTGTTCATACAAACCCTAATGCTTGGATCTAGGTTTCACTATTGAACATGCTTTGATTCCAAGACTTACAAACCCTAATCTAGCATATAAACAACTGAAACAACATATAGAATCAGATCTAGATGTTTACCTCTTCAATGGTTGGCTTAGATCTTGTATATCTTCTTCTTTTGAGCCTTGAGTCACAAATGCAACTCCTCTAATGGTTCACAAACCCCACAAGCAAGAAGGCAATATGAGAGAGGGAGAGAGAGGCTAGAAATCGGCCTAGGGTACTCTTAGAATCAAGTGGTAGCCGAATTCATGCCCTAGGGGTCATATTTATACTTACAGGTTACTAGGGTTTCACTCTAAACCTTAATGGACAGCTTAGCCACCAAGCAGCCCATGGAACCTTCTAGAATAAGGCCCTTGGACGAAAATATGATGGATACCCATCATAATTTCGTTCCCCCTTAATCCCATTAAGTTTCCTTAACCTAAAACTCAACTATCATACATTTGACAGTTTATACCCCTTTATTCAATTAATCTCTTTTGACCACCAAATTAATTCCTAATTAATTCATGACCAATACTAATTAAATAAATATGATTTCTCCTTTAATATATTATTCTTATAATATATTAATAAATCATAATACTCTCTCTTTCTCCTTAAATTACCTTGTCAAGTTGCTTTGGAGAAGGCAACCCAAAAGGACCATGCATAACCGGGTCAAGTACATACCAAATATAGTTACGGGCTTAGACACTATTCCAACACATAGTTCGGGGTGAGTGGGCGAATGTTTATGAGGATTGTGAGTATTTGGAGTATGGGGGGTAATTAGGACAATTTTAGACACAAATGCATGCGTTGTGGTCTTGGCATAATGGCTGGGTTAGATTGGAATTGTCATATGTGATTCTAATATGTTTAAAATTCAGTTTTGCTTGGGGGCAAGCAAAAGTCAAGTGTGGGGTATTTTGATATGTGCATATTTAGTTCATATTAAGTATAGATTTTTATTAATTTATTAGTTAAATTATTGCATTTTATGGACAAAAGGTACTTAAAAGTGGTTGAATTATATTTTCAGTCCAAAAATGAAGCTCGGAAGCAAAAGGAAGCAGGAGAAGCAGTTGAGAGCTCGAGAATGGAACAAAGAAAAAAACTAAAAATAACACATACTCGGCGAGTAGGGTCGACTACTCGGCGAGTCCAAGCGAAGATTCGAGAAGATAAAAACTCGGGATCCCAGAGACTTATCACAATACGGGGACTGAGAGATGGACTCGACGAGTCGATTCGTATATATATATAAAGATAACTCCTCAGAACGATGGGGAAGAATTCTGGAACGATTCAGAAGAGTTCAGCTATGATTAAGAAGTCAGAAAAACCCTAGAAGACGAAGTTATAAGTTAGAATTCAATTCGGAAGGAAGAATTCAGGCAAATTTCATCACTCTACTTAATCTTTTGTTTTTTCATTATGGTTAAACAATTAGACTCTGTTTGTTTGCTGTTATTTACTTCAATTATGAGCTAAAACCTTTAGACTTCTGTTTGGGGATACAAAATTGATACTATGGTTTGATTATTGGTAGGATTAATTCTAAGTTGGTGATTTTTGTTATTTTAGCTTGCTAAAGAACCTTGTGTGTGAATAATAATTAATTTTCTGTTAATAGGAAGATAATTGATTAGCATGAACATTTATTGATTATCAACCTCATATGCTATGTGACCACTTTATCATATGTCTAGGATTAATGAACATGAAACTAGAGTTAATAAGAAAATTGAGTAAATTCATGTGCAAGCTTGTGTGATGACCATCAACAAGAAGTTAATTAAAAGATTAAATTAGTTAACTATTGAAAGTCTAAATTAACCCGAATAATTAATCTAGTGAATTTAATTAAATTAGACAACTGGCCACTGTTTAAGTTAGTTTATTTGCTAAGGATTAGTGTAGTGAATGCGAATCTAGTCACTTGAATCGGTAACCAACAAAAGAATTAATCCATTGCACCATTACCTTGAAATCAACCATAGGATCAATTGAGTTGAACTAAACATAATTTCCTTCCCATTATTGATCTAGTTAATTCTTTGTTTTTCTAAGTTTTAGATTAAGCAATAGTTAGTAAGTTTTCTAGTCTTGTAAAACTAGAGGAAACCCCCTATTTATTAATTAATTTAGATAGAATTAGTTTTTAGTTTTAATTTGTCGTTCCCTATGTTCGATACCCTACTTATTTAACTATACCACAATTGATAGGTTCACTGCCTTTGTGTGTTATTTTATAATTGAAAGTAGGTTTAAAACTAAGTGAGTTTGCACACATCAAGCAGAGAAATCTGAGACACAAGAAAAATCTCTCAGAGCGAAAACAATTTTGGCGCTCCCAAAATCCCCACTATACTCACTTTGACAGAAATTCCAAGCCAAGAGGAGAAGAAAATAACAGTAAAAGGAGATTCGGTCCATCAGATCAAAAGAACCAGAAGAAGACTTTCGGGCCATAGGAAGAACAAAACCGAAAGGATAGGTTCGGTCGCGAAAGTAACAACAACCGAAAGGCTGGTTTCGGTCCCCCAAACAACAAAAGACAAAGACCAGATTTCATCCCTTCAAGCTTTTACAGTAGAAGACCCAGCTTCACTCTAGCTACTAACAACAACCGGAAAAACAGTTTCGGTCCATCATCAAACGGCAACAGAAGGTCGAGGTTCGGTCCCTCAAATGATCTCAACCGAAAGGGTCATTTCGAACCACAAGTCAGGAAAGATTCTCATTCTAATTTCTTCTCTTCTAATTCTTCTCGTTCTCATTCTTCTTCTAAGCCTAATTCTCGTCATACACCAAATTCGCAATCATCGAAGGATTTGAAAGGAAAAAGGGAGATTTCCTCAGCAAATAAAGACCGAAAGCAGGCTAAAGTCCTAACGCCCGAACCTGAATCCAAAATACTTGCAACTAACTCCAATAAAATCAAAGTATTTACCATTAAGAGGAAATATGAAACAACCTTAATAAAACGAACATATCTGGTTGATGTTTCTCTTACTATTCCTGATTCTGTAAAAGGCCCAGGAGGACCCAAGAAACTTTGGGTTCCTAAATCTGCTTAATTTTTGCAGGTTATAAGTGACGAGCAGTTCGACGAAGAATGATACATAGATAGTGGCTGCTCACATCACATGACAGGAAGAAAGGAAGAGCTAAGGGAGTTTCGGTCACTACAAAACGGTGGCAATGTCAAGTTTGGTAACAACTCTTATGGAACGATAAAGGGTTATGGGATGATAACGAATGGAGACTTTACTATCAAGAAGGTGGCGTATGTAGAAGGGTTGCAGCATAACCTCATCAGTGTGTCTCAACTGGTGGGAGGTACAGCTCTCAAAGTCTCGTTCGATGACGAAGGTTCAGGGATAATAGAGAAGAAATCCAACAAAGTTATTCTCAAGTCTGAACGAAAAGGTGAAACGTTCCCTCTGAATCTCAGTCCAATCAAAGGAAATCCAGCAATATGTCTTTAGTCCAAAGCTCATTCAGACGAAAGTTGGTTGTGGCACCGAAGGCTCTCACATCTCAACTTCAAAGACATCAACAAACTAGTCACCGGTGGTCATATTCGGGGACTTCCATTGCTCAAGTTCGATCGTGAACACTTATGTGCTGCATGTGAAATGGGGAAACAAAGTCATCAAAGTCACCCAACAATCGTGATCAACACCAAAGTTGTTGAACCACTTGAGTCGCTTCACATCGACTTATGTGGTCCATCATCAATCGAGAGCAATGGCGGTAACAATTACATCCTTGTTATTGTTGATGACTTCTCACGATTTACTTGGGTATTCTTTCTGAAGCACAAATCTGAGGCGACTCCCAAACCGAAGATCTTTATCAATCAAGTCGAAGTGCAACTAAGAAAAGTCGTTCGAAACATTAGGAGCGACAATGGACTGGAATTCAAGAACAAAGAATTCGAAGACTTCTTAGCAGAAAAAGGCACCAGTCACAACTTCTCAGCCCCTTATACAACTTAACAGAACGGAATTGTCGAAAGGCGAAACCGATCCCTGTGTGAGGCGGCCCGAACCATGCTAAGTTTTGCTTCCTTTCCTTTATATTTCTGGGCTGACGCCATTGCTTCAGCATGTTTTTACTCAGAACATGTCTTATCTCAACAAGCGTTTCTCTCTCACTCCTTATGAGATAATTAAAAATAGGAAGCCGAATGTCAAGTTCTTTCACGTGTTCGGTTCCAGGTGCTTCATCTTCAACTCCAAAGAACATCGCAACAAGTTTGATGTCAAAGCTGATGAATATATCTTTTTGGGATATTCTCTTACTTCAAAGGCATACAGGGTTTTGCATAAGCGTTCTAAAAGAATTGAAGAAACCTATTATGTGACGTTTGATGACAATTACGTCAAGAAGTTGAAGTCTACCGAAGAAGCAATTGGAGAGATTTTCTCTCAAACAGGTCAAGTCACAGCCTCTATCGCCAATCTTTTTGATCACTTCATGGATCTATTTGATGAACCTGAGAAAGCTGCTCACTCTGAAGCCACAGTAGCAGACAACAAGATTGATCATCTTAAGAAAATTGTCGAAGATGCAGCCAAACAAATGGGAGCAGAAGAACTTCCCCAAAGCGGTACTTCGGTCGAGGGGGAGAATCTATTTTCTTCAAATCAACAGGACTCATATATTCAGGGACAGAATCCAATATTTGACGGACCCGAAAGACCTGTAGCACCCGAAATCTCCGCTACACCCGAAACCCTAGCTGCACCCGAAAGCCCGGTTGCACCCAAAAGTCCTGTAGCACCCGAAAGTCCAGTGACAATCGAAAGTTCGGATTAACCCGAAAGCTCAGCTGAAGAAAGACTTCTTGGTTCATCATCTGTCGAGGGGGAGAACTCAGATATGCTCTATGATGATGACATTCAATCAGAGTTGGAAGAAATGGTAAATGCTTAATTGGATCCATCCTATGATCCAAATTATCCTCCTCTCACCAAATGGACCAGAGATCATCCTGTATCTCAAATAGTGGGTGATGCATCTGAAAGGGTTCTAACTCGATCTCAACTGAAGGCGAAGCAAACTTCCTTATTCTCCAAAGTAGAATTCTGCATGTTTAATTCTTTCATCTCCAAAATAGAGCCGAAGACCGTCAATATTGCTCTCGATCATTCTGATTGGGTTCAGGCAATGCAAGACGAACTCAATGAGTTAGAAAGAAGTAAGGTCTGGAGACTCATTCCAACACCAAAAGATGCCTCGGTCGTAGGTCTCAAATGGGTGTTCAGAAACAAAATGGACAAGGAGGGTAATGTGATTCGAAATAAGGCTTGGCTAGTGGTGAAAGGTTATTCTCAGGAAGAAGGAATTGATTACGAAGAGACATTCGCTCTGGTGGCAAGGCTGGAATCCGTTCGTATATTTCTTGCCTATGCTACACACAAGAACTTTGAGGTCTACCAGATGGATGTAAAGTGCGCCTTTCTGAATGGGGAACTTGAAGAAACCGTGTATGTGGAGCAACCTCCTGGCTTTGTAAATGAAAAGCATCCGGATCACTGCTACATCTTGGATAAAGATGTTTATGGTCTGAAACAAGCACCTAGGGCATGGTATGAAACATTAACTAAGTTTTTAAAGATGTCTAAATTCAAACAAGGTTCGGTTGACCCAACCTTCTTTCGTAAAAAGGAAGGTAACCACCTTATGATCGTTCAAATTTATGTCGATGATATCATCTTTGGCTCAACGAATCCTAGCCTAACAGCTGAATTCAGAAAGCTGATGGAGACTAAATTTGAAATGAGCTCAATGGGTCCCATTAACTTCTTCCTTGGTTTAAATATTAGACTGGGACTCGAAGGCATCTTTATCAACCAGGAAGCATATACCAAGACTCTTCTTGCAAAGTTCGGCATGATGGGAGACTCAAAGGTTAAAGTCCCTATGGCGTTCGGTACCAAGCTCACACCATCTTTGGAAAAACCAGCAGTCGACATAACACTTTATCGCCAAATGATTGGTTCCCTGATGTACCTCACAGCTAGCAGGCCCGATATAATGTTTTCAGTGTGTTATTGTGCCAGATTTCAAGCAAATCCTCGTGAACTACACATGCTGGCAGTGAAGAATATATTCCGGTACTTGAAGCGAACCACTTCTCTTGGTCTTTGGTATCCCTCAAACTCAGGTTTCTTTGTTCAAGCCTACTCAGATGCCGACCTAGGAGGTTGTGGTCTAGACCGAAAAAGCACTACAGGAGGCTATCAATTCCTCGACGGGAAGTTGGTGAGTTAGCAATCTAAGAAACAAACATGTGTTTCTCTGTCTATAGCCGAAGCAGAGTACATTGCAGCCGCCTCATGCACATCTCAAGTGATTTGGATCCAAAGGCAACTCCGGGATTACGGACTCAATATGAAAAATATCCCACTATATTGCAACTCAGAAAGTGCAATTATGATCTGTCATAACCCAGTGCAACATTCCAAGACGAAGCATATACCACTGAGGTATCACTTTATTAAGGATCATGTGGAAGAAGGAAACGTAGAAATTCACTTTGTTCGAACCAATGATCAACTGGCCGATATCTTTACCAAAGCCCTTCCTGAAGCAAGTTTTAATAAAATCCTACAAGGCCTAGGTATGATGGAATCGGATTCAGTACCAAAAACACCTTCTCAGAACTAAAAGTTGGAAGCGAAATGAACCGAACGCTCGGTCTATTTCGGGCTCGGTTCACATGGGAACCGAAATGAACCGAACGCTCGGTCTATTTCGGGTTCGGTCCCACTGCACTTATTTTCGCTTATCTCAAAAAGGTGATATCTTTGGTTGTATACTCTTGTACAATTGTTTTTCAAAAAGCCAACTTTTTTTTGGAACCGAAATGAACCGAGCGTTTGGTCCATTTCGGGTTCGGTTCCAAATTTTTTTTATTTGGTTTGTTTTGTTTTTCTCTTTACAAAATTCTCAAAAATTCCAAAAATATTTTCTTTTTCTTTCTTTCTCTACTTCTGTTTATACTAACACTTTATGTAATATCGATGGGGCAGGTATCATTCTCACACTTTTTACTAGCTAAGTGTCCCTAGAAGCATACTGTTGCGTGTTGTCCAAAGCCTCAACTGATTTTGAATAAAGCCTTATTGACTTGGTATATACAAACCTTGTCTTCCCAATAGGCTGCTACATTTATTCTAATCATGAGCTACCTTACTCCTTTCTCATATAAGTTAAGAGTTTTCTGCTTAGTCACTAACTTTATAGCAGAGGTACTTTGGTTTCCTTACACCATCTCAAATATTTTTCTCCATCATATTTGCTTCATACAAGTAACCCTTGAGACTCTCAGAAATTACCACTGAGGTTTAAGGTTACACAATCTCTGTGTTTGTGATCTTAGCTTCGTGTCACTACGTGCTAAGTGAAACCCACAATTCAACACCTACTATGCATTGACGGTGAACAATTAAATTTGCTCTAGCTTTCACTTATGAATTAACGGATCCACCCACGTGGTTGTACCATGAAATCTCCAATTTTCTTTTGTGTGATTCTTATGAAATTGTTACATACCATAAAATTTCTTCCCATAGAATCTGGTTTTAAATTTTCTTGAGATTTCATACCAAGCTTTCCAACAAGTCACTAAAATACGATCCAAACCTACTTGTTCAACAGACCACATTGGTCTCACAAGTACTTCATTCGGTTTCTATCTTATGTCAAGATCTAGAATTCTGAACTGAAGCGAAAGCCACCCCTTTAAACGTCATTAAAAGATGCCTTTCAACACTTCTTAACAAGTGCTTGATCGTAATTTAACGGGAAACCACACAAACACTTTAAAAGTTTCTCTTGACTTTGAAGGAAGAGATTCATGCCCGGGATCTACTGTTTCGTGTCTATATTGACATCACAATTTCCCACATATATGTTGCTTTATTTCTTTATCTTTGACACTCTATGCACGAAAATCTTTTTGATTTTCCAAAAGTCTGGTTTCATTCACTACAAGCTATTTTTATAGCTCTGGTATTTAATGCTATATTTTCAACGGGATGTTGTGGCTTATTTACGTGATTGCTTTTATTTAGTGAAGACAGCTCATTTTAAGGATAAATTGATGACTCGGCCGGGAGACTAAGGGGTTTTAGGAATTCAAAAAGGCATTTGATGGGAAGCGCGCAAAATGGAAACGATTTTCTCTCTCATGCGTAATCATAGGGGTTGCTACCTGTCACGCATCAATCAACTCCGGAACCGATTCATTTTTCAAGAAGATTTGGGGGCGGATTTTTCTCTCTCTTCTACACACGGTATAAAGGGTAAACCCTAAGTTCTTTGATCTCTTTACTACACCCAATTTTCTGAGAGCAAACAAAGATACTTCTCTACCACTGTTCATCATCTTCTTCGAAGCACTCATCAATGGCGGATTCCTCCTCTGTTCACGAAACCTCCCATATTCTCCCTATCCGACCCCAGCAAAGCTTGGTCATTGATCTCACCCCATACTCGTACGATGGCTTCATGTACCCCATAGTGGAGTGTGTTAAACACTCTCCACTGGTTCTCGCTCTGACCAAGGTCGAAATCGTACCTATGGAGTGTTTATCCCAGATTTTCTCTACTGCCCACTTCGACAAGTCTGTTGATCGAATTTTCTTCAATATTCTTGATACCAAAACCTCCATCTCCAAATAACGATTATGCTCGCTTCTAGGGTTTGAACCTGATGAGTCGAGGGTTAACCTTGAGTCAATTTCTATGGGACAGTTGTTCTCCATGCCTTACAACATGGGTTAGACTGAGATTCTTACCACAGTCACAAAGTTCAAGAAATTGTGTCTTCCTCCTTAGTGGAATGACTTCTTCACGATACTGTTCAGGGGTCTATCAGAGAGAAGTGCAGGTTCGGATGGGGCTAGTCATCTGTTCATGACGATTCTCTACGGGTTATACACTGGCGTCAATCTCGATTATGGCTCTGTTTTATGGCAGCAGTTAATCCAAAGCCTTGCCTCTACCTCTCAACATTCTGAAGTTTCATATGCAAGGTTCTGGACGCTCATCACCAAATGGGCAATGGACAAGTACCATGTTCCCATTGTGGCAACATCTCCACTCTCCTCTATTGGCACTTTCCACACTACGAAGATCATTGTGATGGATCCTTCCAAGTTTTAGTTCGTTGGCTCAATTCCTGAGTCAATGTATGCATGTGTACCAGGGGCGATTCGCATCATCAAGACCTACAAGGAGTTTCTTCGTTCGGGTCCCAAAGAGCTCACTCCCGAGATGATTCAGTCTATCCATGACGCTGACAAGCCTGCTCCTAGGGGCAAGAAACCAGACAAGAAGGTGGTCAAAGGGGCAAAAGGCCCTTCTCCTAAGAAGCGAAAACCCACGAAGGCAGCCCAATCACCTCCACCAAAGAAGAGTAAAACCCAACTCAGGCGAAAACTCGTTCTTGCCTCATCCTCCAGTGATTCAGAGGATGAGGGTTCAGACTCAGAGGAGTCGTTTCGTGGTGACACTCCTCCTCGCTCGCCTTCACCTGAGGTACCAATTTCAACCAAACCTGTTTCTCCTCCCCCAATCTCTATCTCTATTTACATTCCCCCCCATAACCTCCACTACTCATATTCCACCCACTTTTATTCCCATACCACCCCCTATTTTCTCAGACGCTACAACAACAACAACCATTGAAGTTCGAACCAACATATCTGATACGGGGGCTCGCACTTCAGCACCCAAACACACACCTGCAATAGAACCCACCTCCAAACCCGAACCTACTACCACAACCGAACCTCCACCTTCGCCTTCATCTCCAAATCACTCAGCAGATACCGAGACCTTTCTTGGAGGGGAAGACATGACCTTCGATTCTGTCTACTACAGTCCCTACCAGGTTCAAAGCGATGATGACGATGATGCTCCTGTCACTAAAAAGCACATCAAGGAACTTAATGAGAAACTTGATAATTTCATCGCTTCCTCCTCCTCCTCTCGGTCCAATATCTCAGAGGCTGCTATTCAGGGGCTAGTTAATTCTTTCACCAAGGCGCATGAAGCCTCTATCAACTCCGCCACTGCTGCTATAGAAGCATCTACAAAGGCTTGTGCTGCTGCGACCGAAAAAGTCGAAAAACTATTTCACGATGCTAACAATCTGTTACAGTCTTTACAGGGGGCCGCTGAATCCAATGCAGCGAAGGTCGATTCCGTTGTCAAGAAGCTGGCTACTTCATTTGCATCAGAACAACAATCCTTTGCCAGTCTTCATCATTCTCTTGTAGCTGACAATAAATCCTTCCAGGCGACTGTTGAGGAGCGCTTGCTCAAACTCCAAGAAGATCTCACTTCGGAGAACTCAGTGATGGATGCGCTTGCTCGTAAAACCACTGCTCTAAAGGTTAAGAGTCTTCAGCTTTCCCAATCAGAAAAGGAGGTTGCGTCTCTCCGTTCTGAGCGAGCGGTCATTTCCACTTGTGTTTCGGATGTCCACTCCGCCCTCTCCAACATTTTCTGAAGCACATGACCCAATCTTGAACTTCTCCGTGAGGCGGACTCTAGCCGAGAAGCTTGCTCCCGCTCTTGACCTGCTCAGCAAAATTGAGGGGCTTCCTGAGTTCGTGGCCAATCCAAAACAAGGGGGAGAAGGGGTTTCAAAGGGTGGAAATCAATCTCAACCGCCTCCTACTTCTACATCAGCTTCAACTAAAACAACCAAACCTCCAACAACTGGTCAGGCTTCAGGTTCGGGTGCTAAAGATAAAGGGAAAAAGCCTATGGTTGACAGTGATGGTGATGATGACAAAGAGACCATTTCTGATCTCTTGAAGAAACAAGCCAGGGATAAGGAGTCAGGCATGAGTGCTCGTATTGCTAGGGAGGCAGAAGCGAACGAAAGGAAGATGAAGGAGGTTCATGATCTCCTTGAAAGTCGGAAAACCATGTTCCCTTCGTGGACTCTCGAGAAGCTTATCAAAGATGCTATCGACACCCCCAGCATCCTCTGGCTCGAACCGGTGATTTCCTTGGACCGGGTTAATTCTGTCGACTCTCAGTTCGACATGCCCTTGACCCGAAAGGCCTTCGTATTTCATGCATTTTCCCATGTTGCTGATGTCCTTCATCCTCACCCGAAGGTCGATAGGGAGCTTGTTGAGTTCTATCTGAGGTCTGCTCAACCTCAGTATCAGACATGGAGTGCGCAGAAGATCATAAACGTTCGGGTCCTCAAACCCTTTCTGGAGGGTAACTTCACAAATGTCAGGTTCAAAGTTTTGAGGGGGTCAGCTAAAACCGAACATGCCATTTCACTCGCTGATCTTCCTAACCTGAATCCACATGATTGGATCATTTTGCATAACATCCTCCTCACCAACGAAGCTGAATATGGGCCAACCATAGATCACTTCAAAAGGATGTTAGTTTGCTACATCATGGAGGTCGCCAAGATGGATCAGGAGAATGCTAGTGTCTTCAAGAAGAAGCCCACCATCTCTCTTGTTGGTTCTGCAAGTCATTTGAATATGATGCAGATGGGGAGAATCGATCCAAAGCGAAACTCAGTCATGTTCACCAGGAATGAAGGCCAAAAATGCCTGTTCGCCTTGGCAGACAAGCATTTATATACCACTTCGTGCTTGGAGCATGTTCTGGGGATCATCAATCAATGCCAATAGAATTCAGAAGATGACAAGAAGTATTTCGATGATATGATCGTGTGGTACATTAGTTTCAGACAAACCATCCTTGCTATCATTCCTCGTCTGTTCGACACCACGAAGAAAGTTCCTGCAGCTGGACCTAGCAAGCCGAAGTAAAGTCTCGCTCCAATTGACGCAAAGGGGGAGATTGTAGGGTCCATTAGGTGTTGCATCTTGGGCTCGGTTCGTAGTCTAATTTTGTATCCGGATTTGGGCCTATCCATCCGTGATTTATTTATTAGGGTTTAGTATTTATAGATGCTTGCATGCATCTTTGTACGTAAGATTTTGGAGTCGATCATTCATAGCGAATACTTTTAATCGATTGTAACCCTAAACAGCCTCTACAGCGGAAGTTCTTAGTCGAGCTCTGCTGAGGCGTGAATCTATTGAATCATTCAGCATATTTTGATTCATTCCAGTGTTTGATATCTCTGTTCTTATTATTGTGATTAACCTGTTTAAAGATCTAAACGATCAAAGAGTTTTTCAACTCATCAACATGGACTTGATCTCGATGTCCATTGCCTCTTTCCATTTAGCAGCCTCAGGGCCTGCCATTGCTTCCTTGTAGCTAGCTAGCTCATCCAAATTTATCATTGTCCTATCACTGAAAAATGTGTCACCATCTGTAGTAATATGGAAGCCATAGAACTTAGGTGACATGCTAACTCTACTGGAATGCCAAATAGTTAATGAATTGTCTATTGGTTCAACAAGAATCTCTTCATCTTGTTGAGTGCTAGTATCATCTAAGTTTCCTTCATTGTTTTACTCTTGAATTTATCCAAGGTCAATGGTACTCTCATTATCCTCTTTGAATATGATCTCTCACTTTCACACACACACACACACTCTCTCTCTCTTTCTCTCTCTCTCTCTCTCTCTCTCTCTCTCTCTCTCTCTCTCTCTCGAATCCTCTTCGTGCTACAAAGACCACGTTCCAGATGAATGCTTTGGGTAACCAATGAAAATACACTTCTTACTTCTAGCTACTAGCTTGTTACGAGTCTCTTGTCTCACAAAAGCATCATAACCCCAGACTTTGGTACGTACTAACAAGGGAGCTTTCCATGCCCACATCTTGTGAGGTGTTTTGGCAACCTTCTTTGTAGGGAAAATACTGAGGATATGGGTGGTTGTCTCTAAGGCGTACCCCTAAAAGTGAATTAGAACAGAAGCACTACTCATCATGGAACGAACCATGTCTAACAAGGTCCGATTACGCCTATCAGTCACACCATTCATTTGTGGTGTCCTAGGAGGATTCAGTTGTGAAACTATTCCACATTCCTTTGGATAGTCGTTGAACTCGATACTAAGATACTCTCTGCCTCTGTCGGATCTAAGCATCTTTATCTTCTTGCCTGATTGATTCTCGATTTCTTGTTTAAACTCTTTGAAATTTTCAAAGGTTTCTGACTTATGCTTGATTAAGTAGATATAACCATATCTAATATAATCATCTGTAAAACTCACAAAGAATCAATTAGCATCCCTTGTGGATGATCTAAAGGTTTCAAACATATATGTATGTATGAGATCCAACAAACCTTCACCTCTTTCACAAGATCGATTGAAATGTGATTTTTTTCCTATTTCATGAAAGACAAGATTCTCATGTATCATCTGACCTTAGGTCAAATGATTCCAACACTCCATCCTTTTGGAGTTGAGCAATGCTTTTTTTTTGTTAATGTGTCCAAGACGACAATGCCACAATCACACTTTGTCTACATCATTAGATGAATCGATATGAAAACATTATTGCCTAAATTATCAACACACATCACAGTTTCATACACACCATCACAAGACAAATCTTCAAATATAAAAACACCATTTTTAAAATTAGAAATAGAACTATTCAAATCATTAAATGAATATCTAAAACCTTGTCTGAATAAAGCATGAAAAGAAATAATGTTACGTGTCATCTATGACGAGTAGCAATAATTTATTAAATCTAAACAAACACCACTACTAAGAACTAGACCATAAACTCCAATTTTGGTAACAGGAGAAGATCGCCTATTCCCCATGACCAGGTTCATTCTTCTGTGCTCCACCTCCTTACTTTCTCTTATCCCCTGCAAATCAGAACAAATGTGAAATCCAAATCCTATATCAAGGACCTAAGAACGAGAAGATGATGAGTTATTAGATGAAATAGTATATATACCTTCAAAAGATGGCTTCACCTTTCCATCCTTGACATCTTGCAGATACTTTGGGCATCTTCGTTTTCAGTTCCCCTTGTCGTTGCAGTAAAAGCAAATAGCCTCTTTGGGGATCATAAAAGGATGGATTATCAGAACTGGACTTTCCTTTAGGGCCATTACCGGATGACCCGACATGAGACTTTCCCATCCATTTTTTCTTGGGATGACCTATCCTCTTTTTACCCTTTCCTTGTCCAATGACCAGAATGGGAGCACTAGAAAGAGTGGAGGGTAAACCTTTTCCCTTCATTCTTGCTTCAACTGTCTATAGAAGGTTGTCCAATTGAGCCAAGGTACTTCCAATGTTGTTCAAATGATAGGTCAGGATGAACTTATCATAACAACTGGGTAAGGAATTTAGGACTATGTCAATAGCCAACTCCTCATTAAAGTGCACATTTAGCCTAACAAGGCGCTCCACATATCATTTCATTCTCTGCATGTGAGTACAGAAAGAGTCTCCCTCCTTGAGCTTGCAATCCATGAGGGCTTCGACCACTTCATATTTTTCTTGATGAGCTTACTTGTGGAACTTTTCCACAAGGTCCTTGTTTATCTCATATGGCCAGTAGTCTTCATAAAATCTTTGCCACTCATGGGTCATAGTAGCAACCAAAACGCAAGCAACTTTTGTCGCATCATCATAGTGTTTCTTGTAGGAGGCTAATTCTTAAGGAGTGGCATTTTCTTCATCAATTTCATTTAGTTCTTTTTCAAGAACGTACTCCTTTTTCTCGAAACGAAGGGCCATTTTGATGTTGCGCATCCAGTTGTTGTAGTTGGTGCCATCTAATGTCACCTTTGAGCAGATGCACAACAACGAGAAGTTATGGTGGTTGTTGGAGGAGGAGGAACCAGAAGCATCAGTTGGAGTAGACATCTATAAAAGAAGGTGGTTTTGTTAGACTAGAATAATCCTTAATATAGTAACACAAATTGAAATATTAAGGCTAAGACCCAACTATATAATTCACAACTTAGAAAAGGGATGTCGTAATCTAACTATAATTTTATAAAGGTAGGAAAATGACGATTTACCAATTCCACCATAAATGAATGAAATTAAGTGAACTTCCCAGGTCTTTTGAAATTCATTGAAACTATTCAATGGCGTGTTTAAAAGTTTTCAAAATACTAGGTTTATAGTTTAAATTTCGAAAATTAATAAACTATTAATTTAAACTTAAAATAAACTAAATAATTTAATATTTATCTACAAATTAAAAAATTAACTAAAATATTAAATTAGATAAGGATTAACTAATTAAATTAATCAAATAAATTAATCTTGATCCTTAACCTCTAATTTTCGAAAATAGGGTATATGATTTATTCCAATGTAACATCCAAAGAATTCATGAAAAAATTAAACTTTTCAAACATTCCAAAACCATCCATTGTTTACAAATTGTTTCCAAAATAGCTTTATATCAAAGGAATCCCATAAATCATAACATAAAATATGAGGAGGTGCACGATCAAGCCTTTGCCTTCCCTCGATCATCCGAAGTAACGGTAATAAAATCCACAACTGTAAACACGAAGCTTAGTGAGTTTTCCAAAAATACCGCACAACAATAACACATATAATAACATCATACTATGGGCCCAATCAACCATCGGGTTGGAACGCCCCAGGAATTCAACTATCGGGTTGGAATGCCAACATACTATGGGTCCAATCATCCTCGGGATGGTATACCATCGGCCCTTAACCATCGAGTTGGAATGCCCACACACTATGAGTCCAATCATCCTCGGGATGGAATACTCTCGGCCCACAACCATCGGGTTGGAATGCCTACATACTATGAGTCCAATCATCCTCGGGATGGAATACTCTCGGCCCACAACCATCATGTTGGAATGACCCGGTCTGTTGGCTTACACACAAAGCAGTATAGCCTCAACCACCAATCATACATATGCACATATACCAAATAATCACCTAATAGTCCACAGACAGTCAAACCGATCTACAGATCACTAAGCATAGCAACATCCTATCTACCAGGATACCGATCTAATAGATCATAACAATATAGCAACATGGATAATGAAATGTCAATTCACTGGGCCGGCCTTGGTGCCTTCAACCCGCAAGTACAGTGAGGAAAACTCACCTTACAAGTAGTGCTGAATCAAGAAGATCAATCCCCAACTCTCAGCTCCGCTCTCGAATGCCTACAACCACCATGTGACTCACTTCGTTAAGATCCCGAATTACCAAAATACCCTTAAAGTCAAACTTGGTGAACCATGGTCAAAGTCAACAGTCAACAGTTAAGGTCAACGGTCCATGTTGACCCAACTCGTCGAGTGCATCTAGCAACTCTTCAAGCTCCTTCAGTGTTCAGAGAATCGTGAAAAGCTCAAGGCAACTCACCGAGTTACCAGAGCAACTCATAAAGTTCTTCAGCATCCAGAAAGCGGGAAACCCTAATCAAATCGTCAAGTTGGCAAAGCAACTCGTCAAGCTTTTCCTAGCCTTAATGCATTCAGACACTCCCAAGCGAAACCAAAGCCTCAAATTTTAGATCTGGGCCCCTAATACTGAGATACCACGTAAAGTTGCTAACTTTACGTCCATGCATGGCATCAAAGGGGCTAAAACACTCAAATAAGTCTTGTCAAGGGATTTAGGGCATGAAGGAAGGCCAATACTTGATAAAGCTTAGAACTTTAGGCTTAAAGAGCTACAAAACATCCAGATATGAAGTGCAACTTCAAACAATGCATCATTCCAAGAATGACTCCAATATGGATCAAGAATAACAATAACTTTTCATAGAAGTATATCTAAGCAATAAGAGGCCAAGGTATAGGCTTTATACCTTAAAACGGTTGCCACAACAGAGTAAACACCAGATTTACAGCCTCTCCCTTCAACCAACTTCTTCAAGCTTCTTGTTCCTTCCAAAAGAGCACCAAAATCACTCTTTAAGCACACACACAAACAATAAGAGTAAAAGCATGAACTAGGGTTTCTCTCTGGACAAGGAGGCGATGAAGGAGGCCAACAATGAGTGTTAAGGCCTTTAAATAGGGTGCAAACCCCAAAAATTAGGGTTTTCATGTGCAGCCTTCAACCCGTCGTGTTGGGGCCTTCTAACTCGTCGAGTAGACATTGAAATATACGCCGGCATTAAATACTCTACACGACGAGTTGGAGCCTTCTAACTCGTCGAGTTGCCCTAAAAATACATAAATAAGCTTTTAAATTCATACCTGAAAATTGGGATGTTACATCCAATTTTAATGATCTCCTTTTAGCCAAGTAAAATAATAATTATCAAAATTTGGAAACCCTAAAATCCTTTCCTTTTTCGCAAACTTGGGAAGGAAGGCTAGGGTTTCAAAACCCTAGCCCAAAATTACGATTACAAGGGGAGGAGACTAGGGTTTCGAAAAACCCTAACCCTAGTCGAAATTATAGGCTTTTAGGGTTTAATTTTTATAAACCCTAATTCACCAATTCTACTATTATGACTATTCAATTGAAAACAAGTTAAACGCTCTGATACCACTGATAGGATTGAGGTAAAACAAATAAACTTAAAATCCTTAAGTTTTCAAGCAACCTAAATAGGATCTATGTTTTATTTATTGAACCTATAACTAAGAATATCAAATAAGAACTCTAAGAACCATATGTAATTTTCGAAAAACACAAAATAGGGTTTAGGATTACATACCTTACTTGTTATTATAGTAAATAACAATAATTCCTTCTTGTAGATCTGTTAGAAGAAAACATTGCAAGTGTTGTGCCTCTTATGGAATCACAATCTCTTTATCCAAGGAGCCATTGGGAAGAGAGGAGTGGACGAAATATGGGGTAGGGATGGCTTTATATAGTTGAGGAATCTTGGGGCCAAATCTAGGGTTGAAGGGATACACCATATATTGATTTACTTGGTGACAAAGTAGCCCAATCTCTTTATCCAAGGAGCCTTGGACGAAATATTTTAGGCGTACCTTAGAGGATTTTCGTCCACCTCATCCCACGAGGTTCTAGATCATTCCTTCTTCAACTTTCAATAAATAACCAAACAGTCCTTGTAGTTTTAATCAATCTAATTAATCCCAAAATTAAAACCAATTAACTTCTGATTAATTATTAATTAAATAATATCATTTCTAATTAATATATTATTTTCATAATATATTAATAAAAAATATATAACAAATATAGTTATGATCTTAGACACCTAATCCAACATCAATATCTTCACTTGGCTCACCATCTCCTTGGATTAACATCACATTGGCACAACATCGGACATGATGGTGCATCATGCTATCATTTAGCGCAACATCCCTAAGGATGACACAACTTTCTTCTACATGGCACAACATGTTGCTCAAAGTGCTCCAAGTTGCTCCAAGTGCACCAAGTTGCTCTAAGCCACTCCAAGTTTCTCCAAACCCCCTTTTGGAAGATCCGTTCATTTGAAACTTAATCCGTTCCTTTGTCAGATGATCCAAAGCCATCTCAGATGATCGGTTCCTTTTTCACTTACTCCATGAACCGCAAGTGCTCCATTGATATCTAAGTGTTCCAAATGCTCCAAATGCTCGAGTCACATTTAACAATCTCAGATTTCATCTTTTCAACTTGTAAATTTCTCTGTCTATTTTTCTCTCTAGATTCATTTGTGTGTGATGGTGCGAAAGAAATAGGATCATCAACGACGGATATCACCTTCATGAAGATGACATATGGATGAGACTGGAACACCTCAAGATCTCTCATCTCTCATCTCCTTAGTTCGATTTCAAAAGAATATAACAAATGCTTCAATTGTTGGTATTGGAGATCTTGTTCAAAAAAGAGAGAAGACAAGGATGATGATACAACTCGAAGATGGTGAAGTTGGGGGATAAGAAAAATGAGAGTTAAAAGGAAGAATAAGGGCAAAAGGGTGTATGGAACATTCATGGAGAAAAAGGATAGGGTGGGCCGGTGAGGTTATATATATATATATATATATATATATATATATATATATATATATATATATATATATATATATATATATATATATATAGTTTAATTAAACAACAATGTAAAAGAAGTTAAAAAGATAAAAAAAAAATAAAAAAAAGTATTTTCAAATGGGTGAGTGACCAACAACCAAGAAAAATGAAATTATAAGGATCTTCCATGAGACCACATGGTCCATTTATGAAGATCACTTAAATATTGATGATCCAAAAAAGTTATGATTCTTTATGATCCTTAATTTTTAGTGAGAAAAAAATAAGTTGATCAAAATATGTCATGATCTTTAATCGTATTTTTTTATGATTCAAAATTAAATAATCTAAAAAATGATATGATGCAAAATACTATAATTTAAAATGATATAATCAAAAATTATATGATCCAAAATAATATGATCTAGAATGATATGATCTATAAATATTACAATTTTTATTTTCTTATGATTTAAAACTTTTATTATTATTAAACTTTAAAACTTGAACTTAACTATGGTTTAAAACAGTTAAAAAATATCAAAAAACACAAAATGAACTTCAAAAATATACTACAATCATTAACAAAATAAAAAAGTTTAAACAAAATAAGATAAATATAAATTTAAGCGTAACTTGAAACATATACATGAAAATTAATCGAAACACAATTGGTAAACGCAGACTGCTTTAATGTATTATAACCAATTAGCAATTACAAATATGTGCAAATAAATTATATTTGTTCGTTAAAGAACGTATTAATTTGTTTTTCATTAAATTAAAATATTTGTGTTAATATTTGAAATGTTAGTTTATTAATTATATGTAATTAAAATATTTGAAAAAAATATAAATGAATGTTGATATATTAATGGGAGAATAGAATAGGAAAAAAAAATTCAGTGTCTTTTTACAAATGTTAATATATGTTGTTTAATTATAATTAGTTGAAAATAACGGGTACATTAAAATTTTCATATCTTAATAGATTTTTGGCTTAAAAAACGTTTTTAAAAAGAACTTATTAAAAGGCCCTATCAAAAATTGTAGAAGGATCACCACATATTAATATACGATTACTATATATCAACTTTTGCAATCAAACAAGCATCTACTTTGCACCACAAATCGATTACATCAACCCATCAACCCCAATACCTATGCTCTAAAAGGCATACAAAATACTCCCACAACGCTTGTACAACATGCATCAAAAGTGGTAGAATTTGTTGAAAGGCATAAACATTATGTGGGAATATGATTTAACAAAAGGGTACATTTTTAGCAATAACAAAAGTTGATCAATCATGTCTTAAATGCCCCACAATTAGATAAAGTAAGGATATAAACTCTACATTATATAAAGCCAAGAGAGATTATTGTCAAACAAAATCTGAATCAGTTTCGCGTGCTTTACGTAAAAAACATGCATTGATTTATGGGACGTGTTTTCCTATTTAGGTTTTTTTTTTTCATTTATTCATTTAAAAAGAAAGTTATTTGATTTTTATATCTATTATCATAATTTTTTATCTTTTATTAAAATAAATATATAAAATTAAATCATCTTCATTTTAATTGGCTCAAAAACCTAAATAAAAATTATCACCATCCGTTAATTTATGTGTGCGGCTCTAAGTTGTTTCGATCGCATGGCTCATTGGCTTCTCACTCTCTGATGATATGGAAAACATGGGTTGGTACGGGCAAAGTTGATGTTTGTTGTCGACTCTTCCAAGCGACTTTTTGATTTAAAGATTTTTATTTCTGTCCCGTCAATTCTACTAAATTTTAACTTGTATGGTTGAAAATTATCATTTTGGTTTAAATTTTTTTGAAATATCAGTCCAAAATTTTAACTTTAATGCAACTTTTTCTTTGTATGGTTGAAAATTATCATTTTGGTTTAAAATTTTTTGAAATATCAGTCCAAAATTTTAACTTTAATGCAAGTTTTTCTTTGTTTTTTGTTTTTTTACTTAAGTTACGAATTTAACCTTTTTGTTTTATTTTTTATTTTTCTTTTAATACAACAATTAAAAAAACCAAAAATAAAATACTATCTACCCCTCTTACCTCTCTCTCTCTCTCTCTCATTTAAAAAAAATAATAATAAAATAAATAAAAAACTACTATAACAACTACCACCTGCCAGAAAATATGAACCACCACCACCACTCGTCGGAACGTCGCCATCATTGTCGGAAACTTGCCCTTTTTCCTTTTGATTTTCACAAAAAGCAAATATCACCACCATTGGCCGAAAGAAAAGAAACCCCGCCATTTCCATTCGCCTAGATAACCATTGTTAGTGTCGCCCTTTTTGTTTGTCAGACAAGTTGGAGAGTCAGATCTTCAAACCCTAACACCTCTGCAAACCCTAGCTCTAATCTATAAACCCTTGGCAGGAAGCAACGTTGAAACCTCAACAAAGACGGTTGTTTAGGGTTTTTAGAGTTGTTCATATTTGAAACCTCCATGACGGCGGTGTTGTAAGTCAATAATGACCGCTGCCTGTGGATCCTCCGTTCTCCCTCCCAAACGACGACATTGTAACTTGAATACGGATCCTCCGTATGCCCTCCCAAACAATCACTGCTTTTTCGTCTTCGTCATTTTCAGATATGAGCTATGCAGTTATCGCGATCAAAATTTCAATAGCACTCACATGCCGCTATTTGAGATCGTGGTTATCGCAGTGGTATAGCAGTGATATAGCGGTTTTTTAATATTAGGTATAATTTATAATTTTATACTTTATTTATATAGAATTTATATATTTGAGTATTAATACTATAAGGCTATATAGAATTAATATCATCAAACCTAAAAAGTCATATAAAAACATAACATAATATTCTATTATAGTAATATGCAAACTAGGTAGTATCAAAGTGTCAAATAGAGTTTAATTGGATTACACAGGTTCGATATCATATTAGTAGGCCGTGGTTGATTTAAGGAGTTAAGTCCCAAGTCGTAGCCTCATAGGTGTGAGTCGATTTACAAAAAAACATTAATGGAGTCCAACCATGGCAGCTCAAGTTGTCATGAGTACAAAAAGAGATGAGAAAG
This sequence comes from Lactuca serriola, assembly GCF_051521515.1. Taxonomy (NCBI): domain Eukaryota; kingdom Viridiplantae; phylum Streptophyta; class Magnoliopsida; order Asterales; family Asteraceae; genus Lactuca; species Lactuca serriola. The sequence goes on from NC_136415.1 coordinate 57,771,516, forward strand.
AGACTTGTCGGTAGACGTAGTTGCTTTTAATTAAGTTATTTGTCTGAGCTCTTTAAAATGAAGGTGTATTGAGATCATAAAAACTAGTTTTTCATTGAAAAAAGTAACCAAATGACAAAAAATGTGAACAAAAATGGAATAGCGTTCTTAGCACCGCTATAGTGGTTATTGAAATAGCGGTGAATAGCGCCGCTAATAGCGGTACCGCGAAATGAAAACGCTAAACTGAAAATAGCGGTTCTTGACCTCCGCAAAACGCTATAGCACCGCTATAGTGCGCAATTGATAGCTTAGGATATGAGGCGGTTTAGGTTTTGAAAACCCTAGCTCCATCCTAAAAATCGAGCTACTACTATGGGTTACAAGATGTTTCCATAACTCAAACTTGAGAATGAGAGATATGGAGGTGGCGAGCTACTGTGGAGATGACAAGCTTAGGTTACATAGCTTTTGTTATTATTAAAAATAACAACCTACTTTGAAGAACCATTCTTTCGAATGATAGCCCCAATAATGTGGAAGTCTCTAATATATCACACCCAAACCGTAGGAAACCCTAGGATCGAAAATTAGAGGGGGGGGGGGGTAGAGGGATATTTCAAAATTCCTTATGAATTATGTAGGGGTCTCAAGCCTTCTAGAAGTCCCTAACTATAGTTGTAGGAAACCCTTATTTGAATTTAAAAGAATAATATTTTAATCTATTTCAAATTACTTTCCATATCAACTTAAGGAGGCTTCGAGAATGTCTCTTTTGCTCAACTATTGAATAATTGCATTCTAACCCTTGTAGTTTTAATTAATTATATCTAATCCAAAACAATTAATTAAATTAATTTTGATTATTTTTTAATTAATTATTTACTATTTCTACTTAATATATCAATCATATAATATATTAATTAATCATTTATCTCGTTTTGTCTCAATATCAATCCAAACTATTTTCTGGTTATGAGGGCAACCCAAAAAGTCTTTACTATTATTCACTCAATTATACCAACTTAGTTAGGACCTTAGACATCTTAATGAAATGTAATTAATATTAGAATGTTTAATTATAGGTTACTTTAATTCTACAAAAGCAAATAATAAAATAGGTGTTTTAATTATATAATTTAAATGATTAGTAAATTAACAAGATAATCTGATTATTGAAAACGATTTACTTTAGTTACTTTGGTTTAAACTTTATTACATCAAAATCATGGTTAAGTATTAATGTGGAATGGTTATTTATTCGTTATTTACTGATTCCTATTGTAATCAGCTATCATGGTTGGATGAACCATGTTTGTATAATCATAAAGATAATCAACACATAGATCATGCAATTAATCATCCAAACAATTATAATTATATTTAGATTATGAGGGATTTGATCGAGGAATTAACTTCATTGGTCATGAAAGTTAATAATAAGCATAAGTCAGTCAACAAACGCTTCTCCTACAGATTAAAGTTCACGATTTTACAACCTAAGCCTTGGTTTTGGTCAAAACGCTAATCATAATAATTTAATGGGCATTAAAATAATTATGATTCAAGCTAATAAAACCTAGATTGATTATCTAAATTCAATTAGCTCATTAACAACTGATAATTTTTAATTGTTAGCAGGATGTTGAATCGTCCTTCCGACTGTATCAGTATTTCGAATTTTTCATTCCTCATTGGCGGGATCAAACGTTGGTAGGATCATCGTCGTCTTTGGATTGTTTATGCAGTTCTATCTCATCGGTCTTTATCCTCTTTTGGTGTCATATTTTCTTCTACATGTGATCAGTCGATTGTTTTTTTCTGATGGGGTCTAATGATCGATGGAATCCTAATGAATCGTGGTCCACAAATTGGAATTTGTATAATCATATGTCTAGAGGGAAGCGAAATCATCTTTATCATGAGGGGAATCGTTTCTCAAATAAGGATGTATCTTCTTTTTATGTTACAAATTTTCCAAAATATGTTTTGAGCAGTGGCTTGTAGCGTACTTGTAATCGTTTTGGAAAAGTTATTGATGTCTTTATTTCCAATAAGAAATCAAGACTAGGAAAACTCTTTGGATTCATCAGGTTTATGGGTGTTACGGATAATGATAACATGATGAAGAATTTGTTGATGTGTGGTTTGGTTATCATAAGTTGTTTGCCTCCCCACCAAGATTTGATAAACTTGTTTACCCTTCCCCTACGGTTCATCCAATGTTTTCTAAAGTGGGCATGATCGCGAGTCCACCAAATTCCTATGCTAGTGTTGTTGGGGGTTCTAAAAAAGATAAACCTGTAATTGACAAGGTTGACGACATAATTCATATAACATCTAGAGATTTCATTGTGGAGAGAAGAAAATGTGCTTGTTTAATCAAAAGCCAGGGACTTCCTTACTTTGCCTAACCTACATATGCTATGTTCTAAGGAAGGATATGAAGATTTCGACATTCGATATGTTGGTGGCTTTTGGGTTATGTTAGAATTTAAGAAAAAAGAAACTTGTAAGAATTTATTGGCAAATGATGTTATGGATCATTGGATTGTTGATAAACGCCCTTGGGATAGAAATTGTATTCCTCCGGAAAGATTGGTTTGGGTAGATTTGGAAGGATTACTGTTACGTGAATGGAGCAAAGAATCTTTCAGAAAACTCATGAATAAATTAGGAAGTATTGTACACCTTGATGATGCGTTAGGAGAAGATGTCTACAAAAACCGAATTTGTATTTTGACTGCGTTTCAAGGAATTATTTCAGAAGTTGTGAAAGTTAATGTGGATGATCATATATTATCGGTTAGAATAAAAGAAGCACTTGGATGGACCCCTTCCTTCTCGTGTGACCCTACTAAGACTGGTTTTGATAATGGAAATGTTCATGAACATTTTCATGAAGAAGGAGAGGTTAATGCTTACTGTGAAAAGGAGGAGGAATCTAATGATCCATTTGGAATCTATGATACATTAGAAAAAAAATGAAGGAATATGAAGTTAATGGGAATGAACCATATCAAAATGATGATTTTATTCTTGATAATAATAGTTTTGATGAGAACATTCATGGGGAGAGGCAGTTTTAGAAATTTGACGTAATAAAGAAAAAATAGTAGATACGTCTCTCTGTTGTCGCTGCTGTTAGGCCTAAGAAGAATCAGAATTTTTTACCTATTGACAAGGAGCATCTAGAAAATTCCAATTACTTTCACCGCCAACTGTAGCTCCGGTTGTTGCTGTTCAAGCAGCTTCAGCTGCTTTTGCCACTGTTCGGATCACAATGGGGATGAAATCGCCAAATGTGGTGTCAACAGCTGCTGTTCAGAAAAATTATGTTGCTCCAGTGGGTTTTAGTGGAGGATTAAGTCGGGTTTCGGGGGTGGTAGATTCAAAGGATGTAACGCCCGTGTTTCTGGGCTAGGCATTAATGTTGATATAATAGTCTAGGTGAACCTTTGTAACTCATTTTGAAATAATAAGAATGTATTATTTGAGTATTATGTGTTTTATGCTTAATTGTGTGGCTTAAATGAATTTAGAATAAAATTAAGCGTAATAATAAAATATTAGATAAACCCAATATCAATGAAGGAATTTGTATTGGTCGTGACAAGGGTTCCGGTTATATAAAGAATGCCGAAATTCGAGTTATAACGAAGAAGTTATGATTGTCGAAGTTTCGCGATAGAACCGGTACGACACTGTGTGACGTAAATACAAATTTAAGATGGAGTGATATCTAGCCTTAGTGATCTAAACAAAAGTCGTTGTGTTTTTTAAACCGAGAGTGTGCATAAAAAGAACGTGTAAATCTGACTTCGTATGAAGAAGTTATGATTTTTCGAAGTTTCGCCTTAGCGGTATGCAGCCCAAATCTCGAAATTGAGATCGAGTGATATTTGGCCGAAACAATTTAAACGAAAATCGAAGATCTCATAGATAGTAGTTCAACGGTGAAAAGACAGCAAAAACGTATGTCAGATGAAGAAGCTATGAATTTCTAACGGAGTTTTCCTGTCCCGGCCTACTAAAAATAATATAATAAAAATAAAGTCAAAATTAGCCGACGGAGTCTAAACGAGAGTTGGATGGCATAATCTCACCTACGCATGGATATAAAGAACGTCGAAAACGGAGATCGTTTGCGAGAGTTATGATTTTTTGAAGTCTGAGGCACGCATCCCAAAGAGGGAACGCCCCGCGTTCAGTGCTTGGCTCCGGATTGGTCACGTCGATGCTGACTCAACGGATAAGGGATAGGATCGGAACCCAGCTACTACGCGCTGCGTTCGAAGAGAATGCCCAGCGTTCAGGGAACGCCCTGCGTTCCTTTCAGGAACGCCCTACGTTTGAGACCAACTCCAACCCTATAAATAGACCATGAAGGCAGTCGAGTTTGGTTGCCAAAATTCTTCTCTCTCACCCATTTTACCTCGTTTTACGTGCAAGATATACCCCCAAAGCCCCGTATCATCCCGACACCCAAAGAAAGTTTTGAAGCCACGAAGATCCCGAGAAATAGAGTTGTCGAGCCGAAACTTTGCCCACGAGAAGCCCGGTTTTTGGAAGATATCCTGGTTTCATCGAATATTATTATTTTAAGAGTCGTAGTGCTTTTCGGGCATCGTCTTATCAGGTGAGTGTGTAGTTGCTTTCTTCTAACACAAAGATATGAATTATTTCTCTATAAAATACGTGCTATGTGTTTATATATTATATGTTATTTGGAATAAGTATTGAATAAATATATTATACTGGTTTTAAGTTGTGTATAAATGTGTATATATATATATATATATATATATATATATATATATATATATATATATATATACAAAAATGATAGGTAAAGCATGGGTAGATAGTTGATGTGTGATGAAATAAAATTGATGAGAGGCCTCGATGTGATTGTGATCTAGTCGTCCAGCAGAATATGGATGACGACCACGTACTTTTCTATACAGTTCAGTGGAACGCTGACATGTTCATAACATGTAGGTGTAGTGAACTTGGGTGTTCATTTGTTGTATTCTGTCCCCCTCATGGTTGCCTTAGGACATTCATTGCTGAGGAAACCCCTGTGCAATAGTGTCCGTCCCGATGAAAATCCTAGATTAGGTCCCTTGTAATAGTTGTTGTCATAGGGACGTAAAGTGAGGATAACGGGAATGGGTAATCGGGTTATTGTTGATTGGTGAAATTAAATTTAACTATTTATTGTAGGTTGAAAACCCTATATGCTCACCAGGGTCCCAAGTCTGACCCACTCAGTTTCTTTTTATTACAGGTAGTGGCATGAGAGCATAAGTTGGGGAACTTGTGAAGATGTTTTTGTTTATAGACCAGTAGTTGTATATAACTATGTAAGGTCTATGTTTTATTGTTTATGCTTTTGTGTCTGTATTGGAACATGACATCCCGACTTTTGATATATAATGAAAATACATTTCTTTAAGAAATGCTTTGCTAAATCTTATTTTATCATGTAATGTTTTGGGTGCAAATTCCGCAACTCTTTTAAATCAATGGATTTACTCTGAAATTATTTTAAAAGCATAAATGAAACCGGTCTTTTCTGACCGTGATTTTGGGGATGTCACAGTTGGTATCAGAGCATTAGTTTATGCGAAGTAGGAATTTGTAAGATTTCTAGACTTAAACTTAGAATTCTAAGTGAAGATTATGAGATGCGTGTTTGTCATATTTTAGACACGAGCACAAGTTTATTTTATGAAAGTTGCCTAAAATGCTTTTATGTGCTAAATGTTAGACGTCTGCTTCGCAAGAATCGTGAAGAACTTTCAATGCTGATTGAACAGCCCGAGTTGAATGAAGGGCATTCGGAAGGAGGTAACTTCAGTGGGATTGTTGGTCAAGCCAACCCACCGTTAGTTAGACAAAACCACCAGGAGGGAGGAATTGATGGACTTGGATGTAGGTACAAAGACTTTTTGACTTGCAAGCCATCGACCTTCACTGGAAAGTAGGATCTGGTTGGGATTATGGATTGGATCTCAGAAATGGAGCTAGCCTTCATGACGTGTGGTTGCAGAGAAAAGTTGTCGGCCACTTTCGCAGCACGTCAGTTCAGGGGTGGAGTTGTTCGTTCGTGGAACACTCTGGGGAAGACCCTAAGCCCTAATGAGCCACTGCAACTGACTTGGGCAGAGTTCTTGGTGCAGTTCAAGCGCAAGTTCTGCTCGGCCCAAAATATAATGGAGTTGGAGAACAAGTTTCTGACGTTGATAAAAGGCAGCATGTCAGTCGACGATTACACTAACGCCTTCACCGACAAAATGGAGTTTGCTTTGCGCATCGTTCCAGAAGAGTTGAAGAAAGTTGATCGATATGCAAAGGGACTCCCATGGGAGTACGCTGTGCCAGTACGTCAGACACTTACTCTGGAGGCAGCTATTTGTGTTGCCAAGTCTGTTGAGGACATGATCAAGGGAAGAACCGCCAGCAAAGTTGAAGTTGGAGAAAAGAGAAAGTTTGAGGGAACTTCAGGTTCCAACAAGAAAAACAAATTTTCGAAGTCTGATTCGAAAAACTTTGGAGGAGGAAAAGGGGGCGAATCGAAATGGTGTGAAAAGTGCAAGAAAAAGCACTCTGGGAAATGTAGTGAGGAAGTGACCTGCTACAAATGTGGAAAAAGTGGACATTATGCCAATGATTGTCCGTCCAATAAGAGAATGTGCTTTGGATGTAACGAAGAGGGACACATTTTGAAAGACTGTCCTAAAAAGAAGGAGGCAGCAAAACCGAATATTCCGCTAAAGCCGAAGGCGAGAGCCTTTCAGATGACACTTGAGGCTGTGAAATATGAAGTTGATGTCACTTCAGGTACCTTTCTCGTAAACAAATTGCCTGCCCAAATTTTATTTGATTCTGGAGCCAACTACTTATTTATTTCGCATGAATTTGGTAGAAAACTAGCTTTGCCTGTCGATAGACTAGATAATGCTTTATTAGTCGAAGTTGCTAGTGGCAACTTTGTACATGTTAGCCATCGTATGAAAAACATCTTAATTGATTTGAATGGGAATAAGTTCCATGAGGAATTATTGCCTATTGAGTTAAATGGTTTCGACATAGTGTTGGGGATGGATTGGCTTAGCGCCAATGATGCCAAAATATTATGCAGAAAGAAAATAGTAAAAGTAAACCCGCCAGGAAGAGTCATCTATGGTGTATGGGGAGAAATGCAGAGTAAATTTTGAAATCATTTCTCTAATGAAAGCCATAAAGTGTTTGGCCAAAGGATGTACATCATATTTGGCATTCGTGATCGATGCTATGAAGGAGAAAAAGGAGATGCAGAGCATTCCTGTCGTGTGTAATTATCCGGAAGTATTTCCCGAAGATATTCCCGGATTACCGCCTGATCGACAAGTAGAACTCCATATCGACTTGTTGCCAGGGACGGCGTCAATAGCAAAAGCACCTTACTGACTAGCACCAACGGAAATGAAGGAGCTGATGATGCAACTTCAGGAGTTGTTAGACAATGGTTTCATTAGACCTAGTTCATCACCCTGGGGAGCTCCGTTGTTATTTGTGAAGAAGAAAGATGAAAGTATGAGAATGTGCATCGATTACAAAGAGCTGAACAAGGCAACAATGAAGAATAGATATCCGTTTCCGAGGATTGATAACCTGTTCGATCAACTACAAGGTTCAAGTTATTTTTCAAAGATCGACCTAAGGTCAGGATATCATCAGTTGAAAGTGAGAGAGCAGGATATACAGAAGACTGCATTCAGAACACGATATGGACGCTACGAGTTTTTGGTTATGTCGTTTGGAATAGCCAATGCTCCATCAACATTCATGGATTTAATGAACAAAGTTTGTAAACCGTTCCTTGATAAATCTGTGATAGTGTTCATAGATGACATTCTGATTTACACGAAAAGAACGGAGGAGCATGGCAGACACTTGCGAGAAGTGTTAGAAGTCTTAAAGAAGGAGAAATTATATGCAAAGTTCTCCGTATGTGATTTTTGGATTCGAGAAGTCCAATTCTTGGGTCACATGGTCAACCAAGAAGGATAATGGTTGATCCAGCGAAGATTGAAGTTGTGATGAAGTGGGAACAACCAAAAAGTCCCACGGAGATCCGAAGCTTTCTGAGATTAGCTGGATATTACCAAAGGTTTATCCAAGGCTTTTCTTCGATCGCTACTCCATTAACAACTTTGACTCACAAAGGAACTACTAATACTTGGAGTAATAAGCACAAAGAAGTATTCGAGTTGCTAAAGAAGAAGCTATGTGAAGCATCGATTCTTTCTCTACTCGATGGAGTTGAAGACTTCGTTGTCTATAGCAATGCGTCTGATGTTGGGTTGGATTGTGTTTTGACCCAAATAGAAAAGGTGATAGCATATGCGTCTCGACAGCTGAAAGAGCATGAGAAGAACTACCCCACTCATGATCTGGAGTTGGCAGCGGTAGTTTTCACTCTAAAGATATGGAGGCATTACCTCTATGGCACAAAGTGCAAACTTTTCACTGATCATAAGAGTCTCCAATATCTCTTTAGTCAGAAAGATTTGAATATGAGGCAGCCACGCTGGATAGAACTACTTAAGGACTACGACTGTGAGATACTTTACCATCCTGGTAAAGCAAATGTTGTCGCTGATGCTCTCAGTCGGAAAGTCAATCTTGAATGAAAAAGATCAAGAACGTTGAGAATAAAAGTTGTCTCAACCATTGTGGAAAGTATAAAGAAAGCTCAAGAAGAATCTTCTGAAAAGAATGACCGAAAGGATGAACGTTTGGGCAAAACGTTGGTGTTAAGTACAAACGATCATGGACTGAAGGTATTCCAAGATCGTATTTGGGTACCTAAGTCAGTAGGAATAAGAGATCTTTTGATGGAAGAAGCTCACAAAACCATGTACTCAATTCATCCTGGCAGCACTAAAATGTATAGGGACCTGAAACCTTATTACTGATGGCCGAAGATGAAGCTTGATATTGCAAAGTACTTGGCGGAGTGTGTGACATGTGCGCGGGTCAAGGCACAACATCAGAAACCATACGGGAGTTTAGAACCTTTACCTATGCCTATGGGTAAATGGGAAGATATTGTTATGGATTTTGTCACTAACTGCCCAGAACAAAGAATGGTCACGACATGATTTGGGTGGTCGTTGATCGCTTCACTAAGAGTGCACATTTCATAGCAACCAATGAGAAATGGTCTATGGATAAGCTTGCAAATTCTTATGTGAAGGAAATTGTGAGGCTTCACGGTATTCCGTTAACGATTGTGTCAGATCGTGACAGCCGTTTCACCTCACGATTTTGGAAAAGTCTACAAGAGGAATTGGGTAACAAGTTGTGTTTGAGTACAGCTTACCATCTACAGACTGATGGTCAGAGCGAACGCACGATACAAACGCTTGAAGATATGTTGAGAGCATGTACCTTGGAATTCCAAGGCAATCGGGATGAACATTTGCCTTTGGTAGAATTTTCCTACAATAATACTTTCCACTCGGGCATGAAGATGACACCTTATCAAGCTATGTACGGACAAAAATATCGTACGCCGTCTTGTTGGCTTGAGGCTGGGGAAAAGCAGTTTATGGGAGCCGAGATAGTCCATCAAACTACTGAAAAGTTGAAAATAATTAGGGAGTGAATGTTAGTAGCTCAGGATCGTCAAAAGAGTTATGCTGACAACAAGCGAAGACCGATGACTTTTAAAGTTGGAGATTTGGTTTTGCTTCAAGTCTCACCGTGGAAGGTACTTATAAGGTTTGGTAAAAGGGGGAAAGTTAAGTCCAAGGTTTATTGGACCGTTTAAAGTTCTTTAGAGGATTAGGAACCAAGCTTACAAGCTAGAGCTACCAGAAGAGCTGAATGGTATTCATAACACTTTTCATGTGTGTTATCTGAGGAAGTTCACGGGAGAAGTTCCCGACATGATTCCACTTTCGGAATTAAGAATTGATGAAAATAAGAAGTTAATTGAAGAACCAGAGGCAATTGTTGACCGTAAGACTAAGAAGTTGTGACGCAAGATGCTCGACTTAGTGCTTGTCCGTTGGAAACATACGAATGGGCCAAATCTCACCTGGGAGACGGAGAGTGACATGATGAGTCGCTATCCGCATTTGTTTGTTGATGTGTGATTCCGGGGACGAAATCATTGTAAGGTGGAGAGAATTTTAACGCCCGTGTTTCTGTGCTAGGCATTAATGTTGATGTAATAGTCTGGTTAACCTTTGTAACTCATTTTGAAATAATAAGAATGTATTATTTGAGTATTATGTGTTTTATGCTTAATTGTGTGGCTTAAATGAATTAAGAAATAAAATTAAGTGTAATAATAAAATATTAGATAAGCCCAATATCTATGAAGAAAGTTGTAGTGGTCGTGACAAGGGTTCTGGATATATAAAGAATGCCGAAATCCGAGCTATAACGAAAGTCGTAGTGTTTGTTAAACTGAGAGTGTGCATAAAAAGAACGTCTAAATTTGACTTCGTATGAAGAAGTTATGATTTTTCGAAGTTTCGCCTTAGCGGTATGCAACCCAAATCTCGAAATTGAGATCGAATGATATTTGGCCGAAACAATCTAAATGAGAATCGAAGATCTCGTAGATAGTAGTTCAACGGTGAAAAGACAGACAAAAACGAACGTCAGATGAAGAAGCTATGAATTTCTAACGGAGTTTTCCTGTCCCGACCTACTAAAAATAATATAATAAAAATAAAGTCAAAATTAGCCGACAGAGTCTAAACGAGAGTTGTATGGCATAATCTCACCTACGCGGAGATATAAAGAACGTCGAAAATGGAGATCGTTTGCGAGAGTTATGATTTTTTGAAGTTCGAGGCACGCATCCCAAAGAGGGAACGCCCCGCGTTCAGTGCTTGGCTCTGGGTTGCCCATGTCGATGCTGACTCAACGGATAAGGGATAGGATCTGAACCCCGCGCCTACGTGCCACGTTCGAAGGGAATGCCCACCGTTCAGGGAACGCCCTTCGTTGAGACCAACTCCAACCCTATAAATAGACCATGAAGGCAGCTGAGTTTGGTTGCCAAAATTCTTCTCTCTCACCTGTTTTACCTCGTTTTATATGCAAAATATGCCCTCAAAGCCCCGGTATCATCCCGACACCCGAAGCAAGTCGTGAAGCCCCGAAGATCCCGAGAAATAGAGTTGTCGAGCCGAAACTTTGCCCGCGAGAAGCCCGGTTTTTGGAAGATATCCCGATTTCATCGAAGATTATTATTTTAAGAGTCGTAGTGCTTTTCGGGCATCATCTTATCAGGTGAGTGTGTAGTTGCTTTCTTCTAACACATAGATATGAATTATTTCTCTATAAAATATGTGCTATGTGTTTATATATTATCTGTTATTTGGAATGAGTTTTGAATAAATATATTATACTGGTTTTAAGTTGTGTATAAATGAATATATATATATATATATATATATATATATATATATATATATATATGTATGTATACAAAAATGTTGGGTAAAGTATGGGTAGATAGTTGATGGATGATGAAATAAAATTGATGAGAGGCCTCGATGTGATTGTGATCTAGTCGTCCAACAAAATATGGATGACGACCACGGGCTTTTCTAGACAGTTCGGTGGAACGCTGGCAGACTCATAACCTATAGGTGTAGTGAACTTGGGTGTTCATTTGCTGTATTCTATCCCCTCATGGTTGCCTTAGGACATTCATTGCTGAGGAAACCCCTTTGCAATAGTGTCCATCCCGATGAAAATCCTACATTAGGTCCCTTGTAATAGTTGTTGTCACAGGGACGTAAAGTGAGGATTACGGGAATGGGTAATCTAGTTATTGCTGGTTAATGAATTAAATATAACTATTTATTGTGGGTTGAAAACCCTATATGCTCACCATGCTCCCAAGCCTGACTCACTCAGTTTCTTTGTATTACAGGTAGTGGTGCTAGAGCATAATTTCGGCAACTTGTGAAGATGTTTTTGTTTATAGACCAGTAGTTGTATATAACTATGTAAGGTCTATGTTTTATTGTTTATGCTTTTGTGTCTGTATTGGAACATGACATCCCGACTTTTGATATATAATGAAAATACATTTCTTTAAGAAATGTTTTATAAATCTTATTTTATCATGTAATGTTTTGGGGACAAATTCCTCAACTTACTCTGAAATTATTTTAAAAGCATAAGTGAAACCGGTCTTTTCTGGCCGTGTGTTTGGGGATGTCACAGAGGATGATCTTTCACGTCCACTGGGATTCTTAAACTTTATAGGTTACGAAGGATACTCGGAAAAGTCTTTTACCAATGGATCTTTTTTAAATGAAATTTAGAAAACTTTGGACATTGAGAAGGCCATGGGGTATAACTTCGATGGTGTTTCAAGCGTGTAAAAGAAATACTTGAAGGTAACTGTGATACGAGAGTGTTGAAATGAATTGTCTTTCTGTCAACATTCAAGGAGCATGTTGCAAAGATAAAAAAGGGTTGGGTAAAAACTTTATGTCATAAATATAAAGTTAACTTTTTAGCTATTTAAGAAACAAAGATGGAACTTATTGATTTACATACGATGGGGTCTTTCAGGGGTAATAACTTGTTTTCTCATGTTTTTCCCTTCTCGTGGTGCTTTGGGTGGTAGTCTTATTATTTGGGATCTGGATTTTATTTCTCAAAAGAAAATACATATTTTTGAGTATTTTATAGAGATTGAGGTGGTTTGGTTGACCACGGGTTTGGAGGTGTTGTTTATTTCCGTTTATGCCCCTCAAGGGCAGATTGCTAGAGACAACTATGGAATAATGTTTTTCAGTTGATCATTTCTTTTCATGTGGAGTGTGTTTTGATTGGTGATTTTAATGAAGTTGAGGGTGAGTCAAAGAGAATGGGATCTATTTTCCATCACAATACGGATAGGATTTTCAATCACTTTATGGAGCATGCTGAGTTGATAGACATTCCTTTGGGCAATCCTCGTTTTACTTGGAGTAATAAGTGGGGTTCTAAGTTTAGTAAGTTGGATCGTATTTTGATCTTGAATGGCTTTTTGGATTGTTTCCCTCATTCTTCGGGTTTGGTTTTGGAGAAATATTCTTGGTCATAGGTCGATTCTTATATTGGAGCATAATGTTGACTATGGTCTTGTCCCATTTCGTTTATTTCCTTCTTGGTTCGATATGAAGGGGTTTAATGTGGTTGTTAGAGACTCTTGGTCTCAAGCTCTTGATGGTTCGAGTTTTTCTCACCCTTGGGTTAAATTTAAGAAAAAAACTCCAATTTCTTAAATCTAACATTTGTGCTTAGAATGCTACTAGTCGGGCCCAGATGATTGTTAAATAGAAAGAACTTCTAGAGATACTTGAATATATTGATATGAGGCTTATGGAAGACGGGGGATCGGCAGATCTAAGGGAGAAAAGGGTCACAATGCTTAATGATATTATAGATTTTGATCATATTTCTCAATTAGATTTAGCTCAAAAGGCTAAGATCCAGTGAGGTATATTGAGGGTGATGAAAATTCAGGATTCTTTCACGTTTCGATAAAGTGTAAGAGATGACAAATGCCTATTTGTGGTGTCTTAAAGGATGGAATTTGGGCTGATATTCCTATTATTACGAAGGAAGAATTTTGTGATTTTTATCAAATTTTGTTCTTAAAGAAGAGTGATCCAAGACCTAAGATGGATGTTTCATATTTCTCAACGTTAGCAGGTTCTCAGATTCAATTTTTTCATGCTCCTTTTATACGTGATGAGATTAAAAAGGCAGTTTGGGATTTTGGTTCAACAAAGGCTCTGGGACCAGATGGTTTTTCTTTTAATTTTATTAAACAGTACTGGGATATTTTAGAGGAGGATGTCGTAGATTTTGTGGCACATTTTTACACCCACTCCTCGATTCCTAAGGGGTGCAATGCTTCGTTCTTTAATCTGATTCCAAAAGCTAGATATCCTAAGAATGTCAGAGATTTTAGCCCTATTAGTCTAATTGGTTGACAATATAAGATTATTGGTAAACTTCTAGCTAATAGATTGGAAGATCTCTTTGGTAGTGTGGTGAGCATGGAGCAATTTGCTTATATTAAAAGGCAGACAAATTTTAGATGAACCCTTTCTTCTGAATGAGATCGTAGCATGGAGTAAGGCTTCAAAAAAAATCATCTTTTGATTTTCAAAGTGGATTTTGAGAAAGCCTATGATTCTTTTTGTTGGGAATATCTGATGGTGATTATGCAGATAATGTGTAACGCCTGGTTACTGGTGTGTATTTAAACTTATAATTTATTCAATTTTATACAGCAACTCGACGAGTTGGTGGCCCCAAACTCGTCGTGTTAAAATGTTAAGGACTGCGTATTTTAAGTGAAAAACTCGAGGAGTTGGGATGTATCAACTCGACGAGTTGGTTGGAAGAAATGAAACCCTAATTCTCGGGTTTTGCACCCTATTTAAACAATTTAAACCCCACAAGTTGGCCTCATTTCCAGCCTCCATTGTCCTAAACCCTAACCTCGAAACCCTAATGAACTTTTGAGTCTTTGTGAGCTATTTTGAGTGTTTTGTGTGTGTTTGAAGCCTTTGGAAGAAAGGAAAGCTTGGTGATACAAGAAGGAGCTGCTAGATCTCGAATCCTTGCTTCATTTTCGACACTTTTCTGGTATAAAGTTCTAACCTTGCTCAATATTTTATTGAGTCTCTTTGTGGGTTAGTTTTGAGGCTTTTAGGCATGTTTGGGTGATTGGTGTGGTTGAAGGTCGTCCCAAGTGCTATCTCTCCGGATCTATGGTCCTCTTGAGCTGTTATGGCATAAAGGTGCCAACTTTATGGTCCTAAGAGCTCCATGGATCCTTTAAGCCTTTGCTTTGGCCTTTTATGCTTCATTTGGCTATGCATGTGAGTAAAGTTGAAGACTTTACGTGACCTTTTAGGCGTTAAGGTCCAGATCTGTGTTCATGAGCTCTATTTTAAACATATGGTGGTCTTTGGATTAAGACATAAGTGTTTTAGGATTAGGGCTTGATCTTAATAACTTTGGGTTGGTTCTTAATGGGTAAAGTTGGAAACTTTACTCTTCTAGAAGCATTATCAGTCTAGATCTGGAAGATAGGGCTTTGGTTTGAAGAATAGTATCTAAGGGATTGTTTCTATTTAGGGGTTGAGTAGAGCTGTTTTTGGGGCCGGGGATTTATCCAGTTATCTTTCAGCATTCGAGGTGAGTTTCCTTACCGGGTTTAGCGGATCGAAGGCACCAAGGCTAGCCCATGTTTACATTATGTTGTTAGTATGATAGTTGTCTCCGTGACTCTTGCATGTGTTGTGTTTATATGTTTTTCCGGGTTAAGGCCCGATGTCGAGCGGGGCCCGATGGATATCTGTATGCTATGTATCCCTGTGATTAGTGAATGTGTATGTGTTTATTTGATATATGTTATTATATGTTGGGCGGGGGCCATTTTACCGAGGTCGGCTCGATCTTGGGCGGGGCCCGATGCCGGACTGGGTCCAAAGCCGGGTGGGGCTCACTATTTGCTTCTTGTATGATTGGTATGTGGTATTTTGGGGGAACTCACTAAGCTTCGTGCTAACAATGTTTAATTTATGTTTCATGTACTTCTGGTTCTGGAGGGAAGAGCTCGAGATGAATGCATCTCACACACTGTTGGATTCCGCACTCGCTGTTTTACTCTGTTTTTATGACAAATAACACATTGGTTTTTATTTGAGATGATTGGATGTTATTGGAATCACAAGTTTATCTATTATTAACAACAAAATTTTTGGGACCATGTTTTGGGTGTTACATTATGGGTTTTGGGTCTTTGTGGTGTGGTTGGATTATGTAGATGTTATATTCTGCCATAACTTCAGTTCTTGTCAATGGGTCTCCTTCACGAGAATTTCCTAAGTTTCATCAGTTTAGGCAGGGTGATCCTTTACCCCCCCCCCCCCCTTTTCCTTTTGTTTTGGGTATGGAGGGTTTGCGTGTGGCTTTGGCTAGGGCACAGATGGCTAATGTTTATAGGGGAATTTCTATTGGGGGAATTAATATTTCTTTATCTTCTTATGCTGATGATGTAGTCTTGTTGGCTGAGTGGGATCAGACGAATGCTCTTCATAGAGTCTGCATTTTGAGATATTTTTTTTGGCTTAAGGTTTGAAAATCAACTTACTTAAAAGCAGGTTGTATGGTGTGGGGGTTACTGCTGACCAAGTTTCTTCTATGGCTCTTCGTATGGGTTGTGTGTCGGGTACCCTCCCCTTCTTTCATTTGGGAGTGCCTGTTGGTCAGAATATGGCTATGAAGGAGTCTTAGTCTCCTATTACAGATCGTTTTTAGATTAGAGTGGCTGAATGGAATGTGAAATGCCTTTCTTATGGTGGTAGACTTACTTTGATTAAGTTCGTCCTTGGGTTTATTGGTAGTTATATGATGTCCATATTTCCTGTTCCGGTCACGATGTTGAACTCTTTAGAGAAGTTAAGAGCTGCTTTCTTTTGGGAAGCAGATTTAGATGAACGACTTATGCATTAGGTTCGGTCAGATAGAGTGCTTACTTCTAGAGATGATGGAGGTTTGGGGTGGGCAGCCTTTTTGCTTATAATAGGTCGCTTCTTCTCCAATGGTGTTGGTGTTTTTTTCTATACTTGAATTTGATGTGGGTTTGGGTGGTGAAAGTCTTTTACGTGTTGCGTGGGTGTTCTTCTCTTATGCTCCTGAAAAGGAATTGGTTGGGTCCTTGGAATGGTATAACTCGGGTTAACACCAATCTTAAGGATCGTGGGTTAGATTTTGAGACCATATGCCCCATTAGGATTAGATATGGAGCAAACACTTTCTTTTGGCATGAGGTCTGGATAAATGATACTTTGCTTGTTGTTTCTTTCTATAGAGTGTTTGCATTGGATATTCATCGTACTTTTAATGTTCGAGAACATATTGATCTTTGATGGGATATGGGTACTATTAGACATATCCCTAGGGGAGGTATTGAGCAGACTTAGTGGGACACGTTCTTGATGTTGATGCATGGTGTGCAACTTACTTCCATACAAGATAGGCTAGGGTGGACTTTTGATACTACTGACATTTTTCAGTTTCTTTGGCTCATATTTTTTTTATAGTGGGTTGATTACCTTAGATCATATGGTTACTAGATGGAATAATTTTGTTCATATTAAACTCAATATTCTCATTTGGAGGATGCCGCTTTGCAGTATCCCTACGAGGGAGAGACATTCTTCGAGAGGTATTATGGTGGCAGCGATTACCGAGCACTGGAGACCATTGAGCGTCGTTTTGCAGGATGTCCATAGTTGATTGATATTTGGAGCCATATTGCTATTTGGTGGGGGTCTAGTATTCCCGATCATATTTTTGTGCAGTCTTTTCTCTCTTGGTCCAATGGAGTCACGTTGAGGAGGGGTCAACGAAAGGTTTTTAACGCAATCATATTGACTATGATTTTGAGTATTTGGAATTTCAAAAATTTTGTCATCTTTGGAACGGCTATCCCAAAAGAGTCTCTTTTATTTGAAGATGTAGTATATAAAGCTTTCGTTTATATTTATAATAGATGTAGCAAATCTAAGAGAGCTTGGATCGTTTGGCTTCATAACCCAGCTTTAACTTCTATTTTCATGTCATTTTTTCTTCTAGCATCTTACTAGTTCAATAAAAATCTAACGTTCCCCCCCAAAAAAATTGATTAACAGCTAATAAAAGTCAGATCTTTAACACATAAGGGTATTGATTAGACAAACATAATTTATTTAATAACTCAAAATATGCAAATAACAAATAACCATTAAATTCA
This sequence comes from Lactuca serriola, assembly GCF_051521515.1. Classification (NCBI taxonomy): domain Eukaryota; kingdom Viridiplantae; phylum Streptophyta; class Magnoliopsida; order Asterales; family Asteraceae; genus Lactuca; species Lactuca serriola. The sequence continues at coordinate 57,789,325 of NC_136415.1, forward strand.
TCGATTAATGTAATCTAAATACAAAGTAAAAGGTTTCTTCCCTAAATCAAAAACTAATACACAAAGAAAAACAATTCGGAATACTAAATGTTATTGGAATGGGAAACCGAATGATCCCCTTGATGAATTGGCTCTCCGATACTTCAGATCTTCAATCCATCAGGCTTAACAACCTTTTGCACTCTCAAAACCGCAACATAAAGATTTCTTGTCGACCAAGTTGATCAACATTTTCTGATATCTCTATAAATCTAATTTTCGCAGCTAAAAATAAGACTTTGTGTCACTAACTTTTTTAAATGACTTATCATTATCATGATTGGGCGTAGTACGCCACCCATAATGGTGCAATGGGTCTGGCTTAATTTCACATTTTTCTGATTCAACTCCATTTTCAACATTTTTACTTCCTTTTGCTCTAGCAATGTATAAAACCTACATTATAAAAATATGAAGCATTTTAATTATCTTTTGGTCTAAATGTTATCAAATCCTGACATAAAATAGAAAAATAACATTGGAAATATATGCATAAAATAGCAGTTATCATACCTTTTTTCTTTTAGACATAAGTTGTAGTATGTTCATAAATTCAATGTCTTTCTCATTGGGTCTAGTAACAAGAATTTTGATGGTAAAGATAGAATTTTGAGTTGTTGATTATGATTATTTAGGTGGTGTTTTACATTCAGTATGTGGTGTTTGTTATAATTAGTGTATTGTAGTTGGTTGTGGTTTTGATTGGGTTAGATGTTTTTTTATTTTTTATTATTATTTTTTTAAGTTCAGGTGTGAGTAAGCAGAGCGTTGGATTTTGTGGTGGTCTCCTAGGGAACTTTAAATTAGAGATATTTCAAATGATCTAGCTTCTTCTTCTAAAGATCTTGAGGCTCATTCGTTTCTTTATATGTGTTTTGTATACTTAAAATGGTGCATGTAGGTTTTTGGTCCTTATTATTATCATGTAATGACAACATTTTTCTCAGTCTTCTCTTTTTTATTAATGGGTAAATTTAGGCTCATAAGTTATAGGTGTATAGGACCTTGTATGAATGTATGACTATGATGCTTGGTCTCTTCCTCTTTTCCCCCTTTTGTTTAACGGAACAAAGTCATTAACTAACAACAAGTTTAAGTATCATTTGTTGGAAAATAACCCATTAGTGTGACCTTCACATTATTTTATAAATAAATTTATATGTGGGTATAGTTATATTATGTACCATAATATTTTCCATAATGACATATCAGATTTCTTGGATTAATTATTTGTAGTATGATGGATACGACATTTGTCCATAATTTGAGGGCCAAATCGGTGTGGTTCTAAAACTTTCCCTAAGGTTTAACTGATGAAATAAACTCACATATATGAGGGGACACACGTTTTGAGATAATCACCCTTGGTTCTATCTTATATATTCTTACAATCCTCTCAACAAACACCATGATATGTGTAAAATCTATCCATCAAGATGATCATTGAGGCACTATTGCATGAATTGATTCGGATCAAAATATGGCATCATCATCTTGAAATCTAAGGAATATATCATTCTCTCCAAGTAAGTTTACTTAAGTTGATTTAGGGTTCTTCATGTTCATTCATAAATTGATGTTGGATTTTCCATATTGTTCTTCATGTGGTGTTAGAGCAATGGTTTAATTTTACTATTTTGCCCTAATTTCAATTTCGATGACTGGTTCATGATAATTGACGCCTCATTAAGATTGTCATGAACGAACCCCAAATATATCCCAACCGTATTTTTGTGTGTGTGTGTGTTTTTGAAACCACAAATGCTACAATATAATTTTAGTGTGTGATTCCTGATTTAAAACCGAGTTTAGATTAAAATTTTTATTGGAAGATGTAATCAACCATTTAATTTACTTTTTACATCGTGTTATATGCGTTTTTTTCCGTGTGATGAATATTTGGATAGTCGTGGTAAAATTAAGAAAAAGAAAACTCAATGATTTGATGTTTTTCTATCCATATCATTAGTATTTCATGACTTTTGTCCAAAAATAAATACTTATATTAATTTGTGTTTCACTCTTGATAATCCTATTTTTACTTTCCTATAATTTTTGTTTGCTAGTTTCCACCATTATGTGTGAATGATTTATTCGAAAAAGAATTCTATTTTGTGAGTCTAATGACAGATTTACGAAAACCCATTTTATTTTTACTTTTGATTTTCAAATCTGTATAACTTATTTTCTAGAAACCCATTAGTGCATCATATTTTATGGTTATTTCTGACTATTTGAGTAAAGTAAAATTCCCACGATCATATGCTAGCTTTGGGTCTTTGCTGCAATACGTTTTCGGGGAAAAAGCCTTAATTTTGAAGCCAATCTTTATAAACATAATGGTGGAACTCTAACTAAGAGGTAAATAATAGGTCACTATTTTATAGTTTTCATTTGAAAATCCACTCAAATTGTATATTGAGTTTATCTCCTTAGACATATGACCAAACTATGATATGATTTATAAAGAGTATATTTTTATTTATTCCTACTAAAAGGATTGGATTTCCAATATATGAAAACTAGACTTTTGATGTTTCTAACGGTGTTTGAACATAAATGATGATCGCGACCCTAATTGTTTGTTTAGCATGAAAAAGAAGTGTATACAAATGGTAAAAGAATGTGTACACATGAGTTCAATACTTTTGTTTTTCTTTGGAATTATGTACGCAACGTCATCAAAGTATCACAAATATGAAAAGTCACCGAAATTGACAATATTCATGGAGACCATTCTATAATGCACCTTAAATTTATTTTATTTGCCTCTACATCTGATATTCTTAGTGGCATTTAATTTCATTTTGTTTATGAAATTCTCTAATGATTTATAAGCTTGATAAACTTTATTTTTTTTCCATGATGAGTGGTAACTTTAACATTGGACTTAAGTGATTGGACCAAAGAAAGGTTGCTTAAGTTTGATATTGAAGTTAATCAAACACCACAATAAGCGACTATTTGAGTTATTATTCAAGGAACCCAAAGGATAATTGAATAATTATTTAAGTAGTTAATGTCAAGCATAATATTGGATTTACAATATTTATGTAGCTTACTACAGTTTTAGGATGCCTTAATATTTAGTTATTGGTCTGGCCAAAGCAAAACTGATAATTGAGTAAGGTGTCTATATGACCTATTTTTTTTGGTGTTAATAATAGGTATACTGGTATGTTTTATTCTAATATCGCATGAAATCGCTTTAAATATCACCTAAACAATGGAAAAGCTTAAGTAAGTGATAAGGATGGTTCTAGTAAAGTCCAAAATACGGGTACAAGTAAGCCTCAAGGAAAATTCGTTGACATTTTTCCATAACAAAGGGTGTATCTATCGAGACTTCCATAGCATAAAAGAATTGCTTGCAAGGAAAGGTGAATTATATGCATTTATGATTTATACGTTCCATGATCTTAATGTCACTATAAATAGATGATGGATTGATTATCACTTCCATAGTATATGTGTTTTTTTCTTTATTATTACAGGGATTCCGTACAATCCGGAAGCTGGATTGAAATCAAAGAGCAATTGATGTTAAGAATGATGAAGACTTAAATATATTAGCAGTTGGCCCACCTTCATTATGCTAGTTGGCCAACCTTCATTATTATTTATTTTTTTAGAAAGTGGTTATTGTTTAAGTCTTGATGATATTATTTTTGTATCGAGTATAACTTGAAACCAATTGTTTGTATCTAAATTAGCAAATGTTGGTTATACTTTCATGACTGGATACAATGATGTAACTATTAGTTTTAATTCCCATATTGTTGGCTATGGCTATTTAGAGGGGGACCTTTATATGTTATAACTAAGAAACCATTTTTATGGAACCTTTAATATCGTTTAGTATTGAAAATAACTTAAAAACGAGAAGTGTAAACTTCATCCATCCTATGACATCAAAGATTAGGTCATATTTCACAAGACATAGTATTAAGACTTGTGAAAGATGAAGTTTTACCAAGTATTTACCTTTTGGAATTTGATAAGTGCATTAAGTATATAAAAGGGAATAAAGAAAGATTACCAATGTTAATCTATGCCTCCATTTATGGACCTTTTCTAGTGAGCGTACATGGTTATAAATCATATATGAATTTTATGGACCGAGGCATTAAAATGACAATCTACATCTTAGACAAAGTTCATTGAAATGTTGTTGCTAAAACTCCTTTTGAGATTTGTATAGGAAGAAAACCAAACATAATAAAAGATATGGGGACGTCCTGCCGAAGAAAAACTCTACAATCCTTAGTTTCATATAATCAACATGAAAACTGAAACTTGCTTCTTGATTAGGTATCTTGAAAGATTCAAAGGTTACCAATTTTATGTTCCTTCACATAGTATCCAAATTCTTGAAATAAAGCATGCTAAATTTTTTTAGAATGTCAAAATCAGTGGGAATGGTTTATTGAGGGATTTTGACCTCAAAAAATCTTCAATTCAAGAGCACATTATGATTAGCACGTTATTCGGATATTCAAGTTTTGCCTTATAAAAGGACTTTTCAAATGAATGTGAAAGTGAAACACCATAAAAATCCCACTAAAGATATTGACATTAAAACCCATGAAACTCAATCACATATAAGACATTTTTTATGATGTAGGTGGCCCATAAATTTTATTTGAGGCCAACCCCGACATAGGTAAGGAAATGACTATGTTACAAATAGTTACGCTATAACTTGTGATAATTTAACTAAGTGGAATGAAGCTATGATTCGATGTAAAGAATGATTTTTGGGAACCTGTGGAATTATTAAAGGGTTTCAACCTACATGATGCAAGTAGGTCCTTAAGAGCTAAGTGGATCCCAGTAATTAACATCGATCAACATAATGCGCGATTGGTCGCAAAAGGGTATTCACAAACAGGAGGCTATTTATTACCAAGAAACATTCTCACTTGTCTCTCAAAACGACTTCCTAAGGATCGTAATGGCCTTTATAGCATATTTTAATTTAGATCTACATCAAATAAGTGTCAAACAATTTATCGTAAAATGGAATTTAAATATATAGGCTAAATCAGGCTTTGTTCCAAAAGGTATCCGACGTTCGACGATGTGATGAACAGTAATGACTTCATTAAGAATCATGTAGATCAATTTATATATCTCAATATCAGTGGGAGAAACTTTATCATACTCGTATTATATATATATATATATATATATATATATATATATATATATATATATATATATATATGACACTATCTTAGCGAGTAATCAAATTTATATTTTGCTTGAATCAAAACACTTGCTATCACTTCACCTCTATTGGACAGATCTCGTTGAAGCCTTGTATGCTATACGCATTTAAATACACCAAGATTAAACACAAATGAGTTTAGGATTATCCTAAAAAAGATATATCCAGTGGGCAGTAAGTTGATATAACATGCAACAATGCTTCCCTTATATTGTTTCTTTATTGAACAGATCATTTTTCAATTTATGCCTGAAAATAGAGGTAAAACACGATCAGATGAAGTTATTCATAAATGTTTTGATAGTTGGAAGATTAACTATGTACAAGTTTGCGCTTATACTTATGTTACCAGCGTACTAAGTCATTATCAATCATATCACGGTCTGAATTACTGGAAAGTCGCCATGAATGTTTTGTGACATTTACAAGGGACTAATAATTACAAATTTGTTTAGAAAAGAATTGATATCTTAGAAGTGATATGATTTCATACTCTGACTTTGTAAAAATGCAAAGATAAATAGTCATTATTAGGATACATATTTATGCTATAAGTTGGTCAATATTATGGAAGAATCTTAATCAAATTTTTACGACTACATTAACTATGATGGAGAAATATGTTGTCTTTGGTCATGTAATTTTGTTGAGGAATTTAATTACAAGACTCATGATTGTAAATTCCATAATAAGGCTATTAAAGGAAACTTTATCGATATAACTTTTACCTATAAACTTTTCCACTAGCAATAATTAAAGTGAGTGTGGTTTTACCTCGATACAAAATACTTGTTTGTATAAGAGCAAATGGAGGAAAATGATGTTTGTATCAAGAACATCAACACATATAACATGCTGGCAGAATCGATAATGAAAGGTCTGCCATCCAAAGCATGTTGTCAAATGGGTTTATAGGTATACCTCTTATAATATAATTCTAGCATAGTGCTTTGATGGAAGTTTACAATTTAATTTAAATTATTGAAGAACTTTATTATTATTCCTCCATAATATCCAATTTGTCTATATTAATAACGTGTTCACACTTAACTTTATATAGACAAATATATTGAATTACCACTTAAATCTAAATTTATTCGGTTAAATTAATATTAAGTTCTATATGAAGCACGAAAGTATGATCTGTGGGGGGTCTCATGTCTAAAAACGACACATTAGACTGTGCATTTTTGCTTTTAATGTTAGTATGAAACAAGATGAACTTAACTTTGCCAAATAAATAATAAACACATACATACAAATAATCATTCAGCCAAGTGGGAGAATGTTGGACAATAACCCATTAGTGTGGCCTTCAGAATATTTTGTTAATAAATTTATATGTGGGTACAGTTATATTGTGTACGATAACATTTGCCATAATGACGTATTAGGTCCTTTGTATTAATTGTTCGTAGTATGATGAATATGACATTTTTCCATAATTTGAGGGGCCAAATCGGTGTGGTTCTAAAACTTTCTCTAAGGTGTAACTGATGAAATAAACACACATATATGAAGGGACATACGTTTTAAGAGAATCACCATCCGTCCTTTTATAGTCTTAAAATCCTCTCAACAAACATCATTTTCATATGTGTAGAATCTATCCATCAAGATGATCATTGATGCACCATTACAGGAAGTGAGTAGAATCACAATATGGCATCATCTTCTTGAAATCCAAGGAATATATTATTCTCTACAAGTAAGTTTACTTAAGTTGATTTAGGATTCTTCATATTCATTCATAAAACCGATCTTGGATTATCACTATTAGTTCCTCATCATTTAATATCTAACTTGGCTTGGTTAGACTCTTACCATCTCTTTTATAAAGCTTGAATATATGATATCATGTGATCCGAAGAAATATTATTTAGTAGATCGATAACATTGTTATATAACATTTAATAGTCTTTCTAATCTCCATGGTTAGCTTGCCAAATGATTCAAAATATATGCCCATTATTTCTTGTAACACTCACAAACCAGGCTTAGGTGTATAAGCGTTTAGTTATTAATTTAAAATGTTGTTAAAAGAGAGATAAATTATTAAAAAGGTTTATTTACATTATGAGAATTTATTTAATATTTCATTAATATTATAAGCGTATGTTTTGCATTTAAATTAATATAAAGGGGTAAAATGTCATAAAAGAAAATTAATATAAATCAAGTTAATGAAAAGAAAACAAATTTGGAACTTTGTAAATTAGACTAATCCCGATATTCTTTCCTGGAGGATTCTATTGATCCAAGACCTCTATGTAGAGGAGATACATAATAGTTTTAAAAAATTGAATTTGTAGAAGAAAATATGATTAGTTGAGTTATGTAATAATGGAAAAGTATAGGGACTGAAACTTTAAATATGCATCTAAAACTGGGGATGGCAAAAAAACCCGAACCCGACGGGGAAACCCGAAACCCGATTATTTCGGGTCGGGTAACGGGTCGTTATCGGGTTTTTTATCGGGTTTGGGGCAGGGAGTGGGTTATCCTCGCCCCGACCCGACCCGCCCCGATTATATATATATATATATATATATATATATATATATATATATATATATATATATATATGCTAATGACACACATTCAAAGATAAAATACTTACTGTGGACAATCTTTTTAATTATTAACAATCCGGTGTGAATGATCATTTTTTATGTTTTGACGTATTACACTAAAATTAAATAAAATAATTTTTAATATAACGTCGATCTAATTTTATTAAAGTGATTCATCATATTTTTAATTTAAAAGGGAGGCTAGAACACATATTTTTTATGACATCGGGGTACCCTAAAACGGAATAAATATTTCGTTATGAATTGTTGTAAACCCGATAAGAAACCTGAAACCCCACTGAAAAACCCGAACCCATTGGGGCGTCCCGATAAGAAACCCGAAAGATATCGGGGCGGGTTTGGGAAACCATGCCCCGCCCCGAACCCGCCCCGTTGCCATTCCTATCTAAAACACTACAAATGGTTGATTAAACCGACACACCATATCCTCCCGATTTCTTGCTCATTGTACGGGCTTTACTCTGCCCCCTTTCACCCATATTAATGACGAAAGACATTACAACATAGGCCCGATCCTAAGGAGTCCGTATGTAAGGCTGAACAGGGCCTTGAAAAATTTGGGTCCGACTGTTTACAAAATATCTAGTTAATATATTAAATATTAATGTATATATATATATATATATATATATATATATATATATATATATATATATATATATATATATATATATATATATATAATTTTATTAGAATTTATTTATAAATGCCTTCAACGTTAATAACTTTGTATATTTCATTATTTAATTAATTTAATTTACTTTTTAGTTTTCTCACATTACATCTCACCCCCTTCAATTATTTTGATTATATATAAAAAGTTGTATTTATTGGGGCCAATTTATTTTTTATACATATTGTCTTCAAACTTCAAAGTCTAGTAAACATAGTAAACAGAGAGGAGTTAGTGAGATGCTTGAGTCTTCAAAAAGCTCCAACGCCATAGAGAAAAAAAGAAAAGAAGCAAAACACAAACACACACACACACACACACATATATATATATATATATATATATATATATATATATATATATATATATATATATATATATATATATATATATATATATATATAATGATTAATAAAAAAATCACAAATATATCATTCTACATGAACTAAAACAATCAAATACCAGATGTAATTAATTCATCTTCGATCTATCTTTCTTCTCTACAAATATAACCACAATCTTCCTGAATCATCAGCGAACCTTCATCGATCATTCATACATCTCATATTGAACCTTCACAACATCATCTAATATCCATCAATCTTTAAGTGTTCATCAACATCATACAACATTCAAAGATCAGACATTCATCAGTTTTTTTAGGTGAATTAATCGCCTTTCATCAACTTAAAACAAATTTCACAACTGGCTCGTGTTTCAGGTACATTCACAACCTTATTTTTCATAACTTTTGATCTCGATTTGCTAGATCTGGTTTGTCATGGATTATGATAAGATTTGATTCGCTTTGATTGGACTTGTATTTTTTTTTGTCCTTAATTCTACATTTGTTCATTATAATATTAATATTGTGGCATAATTATATAACTTAACTTGTGTTTTAGTTGTGTGTACTCCAATTGTGTGATGAAATGCTGCATAGAGTTTTGTTTCCATATCATATCAGATTCATTTGAATACACATTGAATCAAAATATGAATATATCAATTTTTATGTATAGAATGTGAAATCACATGTGATTGTACTTTATTTTGGTATATAATCAAATATGATTATATTTTGCTTTAAAACACACACACACACATATATATATATATATATATATATATATATATATATATATATATATATATATATATATATATATATATATATGATTACATATGAAAGTAGGAATTATTGACATGTTTATTTGAAACGTAAAAAAAATGTATTTAGATGTAAATCATATGTTGTATGTTCACATTTAAATTTTAAGTTGTACAATAGAAAAGCTCTATGGAATTGTATACTTGTGTTAAAATCTTCTTATCAAATACAAAACTAAAATGTAAATTAGATTTATTAACATTATATTATATGTAACCAAAACATTAAAAGTAAGAATAAAATCTATATCATACTTGAGCCTATATTCACATGTGAATATACATGACTGTTATATATATATATATATATATATATATATATATATATATATATATATATATATATATATATATATATATATATATATATATATATATGTGTGTGTGTGTGTGTGTGTTATTTTAATATATACAATCCTATGTGCTTAGATATAAAAGTATAATATATTGACATGTATATTAAAAGTTAAAAAATACATATTTTTATATATAATCACATATGAATATATATATATATATATATATATATATATATATATATATATATATATATATATATATTAACAAGTAAATATTTATTTTACTTCTTCTGATACATATTTAACATGTATACATATAGGTAAATTTAATCACATATGAATCTGTTAACATGCGAATCTTAAGTATTATAAAAAGTAAGGTTCTTACAGAAGAAATGATCGATCTAATCCTCCTAGACCACATCGAGTTGAAACTCATGATTTGCCTAACCTACAAAATATAATCCCAATAAAGAGAATTGTAAGATTTCTCAAAATCAATGTTAAAGATCATTAACTTCATCTGCAAAGCTTTGCTCAAAGCGAGAACCTCATTCACTAAAAATGATCCATCCATGATGACCTTTAATAAATATTGATTGCTCATACTAACAATACTATTAATCACCCATTCCAAACTATCAGCCAAGATCTTAAGAATAATGTTGTAATGGAAACCAATAAAGTTGATAGGGCAAAAGTTATTTATAGACTTTGGATCTTAGATTTTAGGAATAATTGTAAAGAAAGATGTAACACTTATGTTGTGTAGCTGATGACATTATGATACGTGTAATATAATTAAAGTTAAGTAAGGGATTAAAACATGTATTTTTCTAAACATTATGAAAAGATATATGGAAAATATATGATAACTTATAATTGTAATCGGGAATAACGAATAACCCATTGTTTGTGACGTTATTAGTAAAATTATAATTTTTTTTATCTGAAGTAATATAAAATAAAGTTATAGATAACTCAAGTATGAACACGTAGACATAAAGATCATCCAAATCTGAGTTTGTATGAAGAAGTTATGACTATCCGAAGTGGAGAAGAACGTACATTGGTGACATGAGAACGGGATATGGTAGAGCCACCTTGCACCAAGGTCGTGTTTGCGTACGAATGTATTAAAATACCTCCGAAGCCTGTGTTAATGATGTATGTTTCCTATAATAGTATTTATGGAGAAACATATGTCGTGTTCCGAGTTCGAAGCCCAAAGAGTGTTTTAAAAGGTTTAGGTTAGTTTATATTATTCATTTAACACCCATACACTTCCAAAAGCTCTATAAGGACGATTTTAGTGAGCAAAAAATATGGAGAATTAGCTACGTGCAAAGAGACATGTAGAAATAAAGAATCAAACTCATGTTTATGGATTAAAGTTGAGCTTCGTCTTCTTAAAAAGTTTGTTCATTGTGGAACTTGAAAGAACATGAAACTCTAGTTCATATATCATTCAAATAGAAGGAATTTTTAAAGATATTGTTGTAGAGAGGTTAATAATATTATTTACAATTATTATGAGTCAAATTCATGTTTAAATCTAAGAATTGGGGATGACCGTGATGATCCCTAGTTTTGGTAATTGATGATACAAGTTAAAATTAAGCTTATATCTTAATAGATTAAGGCATATAAATGATTTATACATGAAATACAAGCAATTTTGATGAAGTAGTTAAGTCAAAAGATTAATTCATGCATAAATAACTTATACATTGAGTTATGACACCTAAGTTGGTGAAAAGATGATTAAGGTGAAATAACATTCATGTATGGATGTATATATGAGTACTATGAACTTGATGAAGATATCGAGTCAAAGTTTATTGATAAATGATTGTTACCTTGAGCTGTAACACTCAAAATATATATTTTATTTTGAAAGTAATCGGGGTCGAGAACGTTAATAGAGCTTTAAGAGTTAGAAATTTTACATATAGAACAAAACAAGGTGTGTTACCAAATGTTGGTTTATTTTTATAATTTCTAGCGTGCTATTTTATTATGTGGTTATGATTGGATAATGGGCAATATACTCATTAGTTTGGATAAATTAGAAACATTGTAGCTTTATTGGTTGTAATGTTGGGTTATGAGAGTCTTTAACGCAACAAAAGGGACAACGAAAGCAACATACAACAAATCTCATAATCAATAAAGGACCTCTATTCACCATATCCAATCAACTAGTACATAAACAAAATTAAGAAAGATAGAATACATACACTTCTGTTCTTCGATATCTTTAATTTTGCTAGTTAATCGAATTTGGATGATCCAACGTAGAACCCTTTCATGTGATCACACCCAAGAAACAAAAATTAGACTTGAAAACAACCCATCTAGTAGCACACAAAATGTAGAAATGATCCAAATCTGGAACACATCTATGCGGCGTGTGGAAATAGATACACAATGCATAGACGACGATTAGGTTTTTTCTGGATTTCTGAGAGCACCACTGAATTCTCTAGGTTTTTGTTTGATTTCTCTGACTCTTGAATATGGGTATTAGCTTCTCTATTTCTAGGGAAAGGATTTAAACCCTAGCAGATAAATATCATGGCTTAGAATAATGATCTCTAACTTAGGTAATTATCCTGATATTTAAATCATTTATTTGGAACATTCCAAAATCTCCTAGTTTTATTTAATTAATTAAACAATTTATTAATTAACAAACGAGTCCATATAATTTATTCTCTTTCCTGTTCTACTCATATTTGTTCTTGTGTGTAACCCAAAAGGACACTGCTATTTATAGTAATATTATCGGCTTGTTGTGGCTATGGGCACCATTATTTAATAACTCCCACTTGTATTAGGCACCAACGAAACTCTGGTCAAATACTTACAATCAATAGACAATGAGTATGCAATCCAATTGCAACTACTTTACTCATTGTATCTTTAAAATACATAGCCCTAAAACCAATGACTTTAAATTCCTTTATCTACGTAAGTCATGGATCATGAGTCAATCTTAGTGTTCAAGACTACGTTTCTCGATAGAGACTTATGGTGACCTTATCAGACAATTTTTTGATATGATCAACTTACTCTTAGCTTGGCCAAGCATTTGATTGTCAACACCAAATCATTGAGGGATCCAGAGATATCTACTACTCATGTTATGGTAGAAAAATCAAATATATTTTGACTACATAGGCTTGTGTTAATCCTCATGAAATACCTGACCAATACCTGTATGGTTGCCAATTATGAACAATGGTGGGGAAAAACCAAGACTGGACATATTGTAGAACATAACCTCTTGCATATCCATTTGAAGAATATAAAATATATCCATCTTAGAATTAATCATGACATAATCCATGGACTAAACTCCAAGTGTCCTTACTCCAATACTTATAATCTCCACTTTCAAGTACTCATGATTATTGGTTGCATGTTATGTTATGTTCATCCCTAGGAACAATCTACTAGTTCTCATGACACTCTTAAATCATTACTTACTTCCAAGAGTAGGACCTATTATAGATATTTGAATAAATTAATATTTTGGAAGTGGTTCTAAACATGCAAAAAGGAACAAAAAATATATTAATGCAATGCTAGTAAAAGCTTATTATTATCACCACAAAATAATCACCAAATAAGATAAAATACAATATGAATCAGTTCTAAAATATCAAACTACAAACTAAGTTATCAAACCAATTCACTAGAAAATCTAATACCTACCGATCTAGTATGACTATCTTGCTTGATCTATGACAATGGTCAGGTGAGTGGATCATATGGGTTATCCTCAGATGGTACACAAATCACCATGATATCTCCGTCCACCACGAGCTTTTTTTATGTAGTGAAACTTTATATGTATATGTCTTGAGTGCTTGTAATCTTAGGGTTCTTTATCGAGAGAGACTACATCCTCTTTGTCACAGAAGATCTCAAATGGTTTAGATATTCTAGGCATAACACACAAATCATTGATGAAATTCTTCAACCACATTGCTTCTTTTGCAGCTTCATTAGCTATTATATACTGTGACTCTATCGTTGAATTTGCCATGGTCACCTACTTGGAGCTCCTCCAAGTCATTACTCCTGCATTCATTAAGAAAACAAAACCCAACTGAAATCGAGAATCATCTCTATTAGTTTGGAAACTTGCATCCAAATATCCCTTCACGTCAAGTTCTTATTTACCACCATAGACCAAGAACATATTATTAGTCCTCCTAAGATACTTCAAAATGTTCTTGACTGCGATCCAATGACTTTGGCCAAGATTGGTCTAAAATCAACTCATCATGTTTAAAGCGCATGAGATGTCAAACCTAGTACATATCATGGCCTACATGATTGATCTTATAACAAAAAATATATTGGAGTCAAATCATTCTATGCAGTTCTTCCCTAGTACTGGGATATTTAGTCTTACTCAATATTGTGTCATGCTTCATAGGTACAAATCATTTGTTAGATTCTTCCATCTTAAATTTATTCAATATCTTGTGTACGTATGTACTTTGGCTAAGTCCAATTAATCGCCTAGATGTATCTCTATAGATATTAATACCAAGTATATACGTGGCATCTCCTATGTCCTACATATCAAAACATTTCCCAAGCCAAGTTTTTCCACTTTCCAACGTTGGAATGTCATTTCCTATGAGTAATATGTCATACCCATATAGAACAAGAAAATATACAACGCTCCTACTTGTCCTACCATACACACATTATTCTTATTCATTTCTCAAGAAACCAAATTCTTTAATCTTTTTATCGAAGCAAATGTTCAACCTACGAGATGCTTATTTAAGTCCATATATATATATATATATATATATATATATATATATATATATATATATATATATATAACTATCAAGTTTTCACACTCTATTCAGATAACTGGACTCTAAAAAACATTCTGGTTGAGTCATATATACTTTGTTAGTCTGTTTTTCCATTATGAAAAATTGACTTCGCATCCATTTGTTATATTTCGTAATCATGGAAAGCAGATATGGAAAGTAGTTTCCTGATAGATTTAATCATTTCCAATGGCATGAAAGTCTCCTTATAATCAATTCCTTGAGTCTCAAAGTAACCTTTCATAGCTAGTCGAGCTTTGAGTGTGTGTACATTCCCATCCATATCGGTCTTCTTTTGAAGACCCATTTACACCCAATAGTTTTGAGTCTAGGTATAGAATCAACAATATTCCAAACATAGTTATCATATATGGATTGGATCTGTAATGCCCAAATCTTCAACATATGTTTTTAATTTACTTTGTGCATTGTAAAACCACGACGTGGTGTAGTGCCCATGACGTGGTGATATCGAGTTCGTCCGCACATCATTTCGAACACCCACGATGTGGCGGTATGTGGCCATGACGTGGGAACTATTTTGGGCCAAAACCCTAATTTCGGGGTTAGTGCCCTAGTTAAGGGCACTAACTTCTAGGGTTGCCTCATTTGGTAGCCCCCATTCCCATAGAAAGCGTTCCATCCAAACCTTAGACCCATTATTGACTTTGAGAGCTTCTTGGTGTGTCTTTAGCTTATTATTGAAGAAGAAGAAGGCCATTTTGGTGTTGTGATTCTGCAAGCAATTCTATTCCTTATCATCTTGTATTGTTTCTAGACCTTTGTACGTCCTCAAGCGCCTACTTTTCTATTTCAAGAATGATAGATCTATGTTTTTGTCCATATTTCTTCATGTTGGGTTGAGTAGTATGCATGGAGTCCATAAAGAGGGCAACTTTATGGATTATTACGGTACCTTTTCCATCATATGATGTAGATATGGAGTTTGATGCTATATTGAGCTCCATGCATGAGGTTTTTAGTAATATTTCTTCATTTTCGCCTAAGTTGAGATCTAGACTTGTATTGGGCATACATGTCTGAAAATCATTGATCTTTGGAATTTATTAGACCTTAGGAAGGATTCTGGAAGGTTGAAATGAAAAGTTGAACTGATTAAGAGCTAAATCTATTAGGCTGTTGGAACCCAGTTCCCATGACATGGAGTTGGGTGCCATGACGTGGCGACTGAGGAAGCCCAATTGTTTTATCTTGGAGTGCCCACAACGTGATACAAAGAGGCCACAACGTGGTGATCTATCCAGATGGTATGAACCACTGAATTTTTATCAAGGTTGACTTTTGGTCAACTGTGAGGGTTTTGGTTTTTATGAGGGGAAAAATGCTCTTTTTCTCAAATTGTGGAATAGAATCGGTTTTGAACTAATTGAGTTTGTATAATTACCTTAATTGTTAATTAGGGTTATTTGGCATTATTAATAGGCGGAGTCTAGCTCCGACAGTTCGGGTGTGAGTTCTATAAGTCAACTATATGAAGTGAGTCTCTTCACTATACTTATCTGTGTAGTAGAATACAAGTATTGACCACTGAGTCTATTTTCTATGATTGTGATATGTATTACTATGTGTGTGCTGAGACTTCGGGTAGTCTCCAGGATACGTGATAATCCACAGGGCGTGTGGTTTGCCCATTGAGACTTCAGGTAGTCTCCAGGGTTGCTGATAACCCATATTTGTTTATTTGTGTTTTGCTGTATGTGATAATTTTGGGAACTCACTAATCTTCATGCTTACAGTTGGTGATTAAGTGTGTTTCAGATACTTCTGATGATCGTGGGAAGGCGAAGGCTTGATTGTACACATTCGCATGCAATCTATTTCTGGATATTTTGGGATGCTCTGATATTTTGATGATGATTTGCATTTGAAACTTGTGATTTTATTGGGATGGTTTTTGTGAATAATTTTATGTGAATTTTTAAAATGGAAAATTTGGTTTGAAAATTTGAATGTTACAAATTGGTATTAGAGCCCTGGTTTGAGGGACTTAGATGAACACTTGTGAGATGCCCAACTCAAACTAAGGATCAGAGAGTTTCTATAAAAACTTTTCAAAAAGAAACAAAGAATTTCAAAGGAGAAAACCAGATGAACCAGTGTGTGCAATCACCCAGAGCTTGAGTTTGAGCGGTGATTTTCCTAAAATATTTCTACTTATTTTATGTGTTGTATTGAACTGTTATCTTTTGAGTTAATACAACTACATGGTAATTTATAGGATAAGGATCCCTTAGGAAGTGCGTGTTAGGATTGCCAAATTTCTAATGCATTTAGACTAGGAGGTTGCTTTTATAAGATTAAACATATCCTTGCTATTTCCTTGGTGTATGATGCATGATTGTACTTAGATAACAGTCTATATCCTTAGAACGCTTGATTTAGCCTTTCTTCATGTTCCTTGTTTTGTTATGGATTTGGGGTAGAATCATTTATTCGATAGTCTATCAAGTCCTGCTTTGTATGCGATTGGCATACGTGAAGTAAATGGCGAGAATATCAGAGATCTTTACGAGACAGAGCTGTGTGTAGATGCTTAGTGGTTGTTCTGAGTAACCTGGATGGTGAGTGTATAGATACCCTTAAGGAATAGAGTTCTTGTGATTTAAGGCCTTAAGAGGACGGCGTGAGGAAAATATAGATTGGCGTGGAAGGTAGTATTGGGCACGTACTACTAAAAGTACCAGATTCGTACACGACTCAGGAAGGGATCTTAGGGTACTAAGGAAATTGCAGGAATGTGTAAGTATTTGTGTGTGAGCTTTATCCTGGTTCTGGTTGTTTTCTTGTGTGTTTCAGTATGGTGGTTACCCGAGGTTTAGGCTCAAGCGACCTCGAGAGGCCGAGTGCCGATGTTGATGAGATCTGTAGGATCATTGCCATCGAGGTGGCCGCAGTGATCAGAGATGCCATACCAGAGATGATCGTATCAATTAAGACCATGTTGATTAAGACTTTCGACGAGCGTTATGCCGCCGTCAGTGAGGCTGCTACTGATGCATCCACCGCAACTGTTGCTACTGCGAGACCGTAGGGGTGATTTGTTGTGGTACCGAGAGTTCAACAACACAAAGCCACTAGAGTTTGACAGGACCAAGGACCTAATTGCTGTGATGAGATGGATTTATGATGTTAAGGGTTTCTTCTACACTGGCTCCTGTCCGGTGAATCTGAAGGTTCGCTTTGCACTTAACCTACTTCGCTTGGGAGTGAAGGATTGGTGGAAGTTTGTGATAGCTGATTATTCTCTGGCAGAGCATTCCGTAATGACTTGGCAGAGATTTACTAAGTTGTTCAGAGATGAGTTTATGTCGTTGGTTGAGAGGGAGTGGTTGGTCCAGGAGTTCCTGTCTCTCAAGCAGAAGCTAGAGAAATTGACTGAGATCTCCAGGATCTTCCATGAAAGGGCCCTATTTGGCCTAGAACACGTGTCATCGGAGCAGGCACATGTGAGCCGGTATCTAAGGAAGTATATCTATGATTTCATGGCAAACACCTCGTATCGGACTTTATCTGAGTTGCAATCCAATTCCAGCAGAGAAATCGAGCTAGAGACCTAGGAGAGAGAGGAGAGGCAGACTTAAGTGAGATATAGGAGGTCAGTATAGTCACAACCGGAAAATAAGCGGTTTAGGGTTGTTGATACGAGAGATGGAAGCCAGAAGGGTTGCACTTACAGCAAGTGGGGAAAGGGGCATGAGGGTCCGCGTCGATGACTGAACGCAGAAAACCTTCCACTGGCAGGCGATCGTGTTTTTCACAAGATTTATCGTTACTCATGTCAGCATTCTCACTTCTGATTAGGGACTATTTGCTACGTGTGTGGCAAGGAAGGGCATATGGAGAAGGACTTACCCAAGGTATTATTCAATTGCAAACAGATGAGTCACATGAGGTCCAAGTGTCCACATCTTGCATCGAGTACGGTTCAGGCTCCTACTCATGCGACTTTGTGTATTACGGATGGCTGACAAGGGACGGCCAAGGCTATGAGGGCTCGAGTGCGAGTGTTTCAGCAGACAACAAAAGAGGCCAGAGTAGGGCCAAAGGGAGAGTCTTTCTGTTAATTTAATTTATGTTTGCTTCTGATATTAGTCTTGTTAGGTACTTTTATTGTGAATTTTGTACCTGATCTAGTGATATTTTACTAGGATGTGAGTCGGTCTATTGTGTTATCATCCTTATGTCATGGTTTTGGCATTGCGTGTGAGGCCTTGAGTAGGCCACTAAGGATTTATATAGCTGATGAGCATGCGGTCTCCACTACTGACATCTATCGGGGCTGTGTATTGGAGATTTTTAGTGTTGGGTATTCGATAGACCTTATTCCTGTTGAGATGGGAGATGTTTGTGTTATCATGGGTATGGATTGGTTGAGCTAGTTTGGGGCTCTAATTGATTGTCTCCGACAACTGGTGACTATTCGAGACCCTAGTGGTTGAGCCGGTTTGGGGATCTGATTGACCATGACCGGAATTTGGTAACAGATCTTTCCCTATTTCACAGTCACATGTGAATGGTGTATTTTTCATCTTGTCAAGTAAGAAAGATTCACATGTATCATTTAACTCTATCTCAAATGATTCCAAGATCCCATCCGACTAGAGCTTGGCAACACGCTTCTTGTTTATATGGCTAAGTCGACAATGTTATGCACATGATTTATCCAAACCATCTTTGGATGAACCATCTTTTAATATTAAGCTATCATTTTTCTCTATACCTATAACAATTTCATAAATTCAATTACATATATTTGCTCTAAAGTAAAGAACATCATTCTCGTAAACCAAAATGCTACCCTTATTATTTTCAAATCCAAAACTGAAACCCGTACAATATAATGCATGAAAGAAAATAATTTTTCTTTCCATTAAAGGTGAATAATAACAATCTATTAAACAGATTGAGAAAACATTAGAAAGAAAGCTCGTAATCCCCAATTGCAATAACAACAACCATGCTATTGTTTCCCATGATCAAGTCGATAATTCCTCTTTTTAGCTTCCTACTTCGACTTTGTCCCTGCACATCAGAACAAATGTGAACACCACATCATGTGTCAAGTATACAAGAGTTAAAAGTTGAAGCTTAATGGAGTTCAATTATATACGTATCCAAGGTGCCAATGTTATTGGCCTTGTTCTTCTTGATATCCTCCAAGAACTTTGGACAACTACATTTCTAATACCCTTTTTCTTGGTAGTAGAATCAAACAACCTCCTTAGGTTAACTCACAAGCGTTGTGCCAAATTTGTTCTTCTTAGGGTTCAACTTGGATCCTCCAATTATTCCTTTTCCCTTTCCTTTGGGATAAGAAGTTTTCTTTCTTTTGATACCACCTTTCCTAATGGCTAGAACTAGGGTGGTTGAGCTGGTGCTACAAGGTTTAACCATACTACCCTCAGCGGTATTTAACATTCCATGTAGCTCAATTAAAGATTTTTCCATATTGTTCATATTGAAATTCAAAATAGATTGTTGATATGAACTACCCAGCCAGTTAAGCACTATGTCAATGTCCAACTCTTGAGGGAATGGAAACCCTAGTCGCTCGATTCTTTCAAAGTAACAATTCGTTTTCAACACATGGGTACTTATAGAACCACCCTCTTGAAGCTTGTAACTTAGAAGAGACTTCATAAATTTGAATCACCCATGTAGAGCTTGCTCTTGGAACATTTCCTTGAGGTTCGTGTTAGTGTCATACCTCTAATTTTTCAAAACTCTTTTGGAGCTCGGGAACCATGGTCACCAACAAGAGACATGCGACTTTAGTTGAGTGATTATGATTCCTTTGGTAATCAATGAACTATTCAACTGTAGCATCTTTATAAGGCTTCTCAACTTGTCCATAACAAGATCTTTCTTTTCGTCTTTAAGGGTGATTCGTAGAGAACAAATCAAATCCAGATAGTTTGAACTAATACACTTATTTTTGAAGTGATGACAAGTTTATTGATGAGGGAGGAGGAAGAGGAGGAGGGTAAGAGGTGCACCTTCACCAACAGACATCTATAAGGGTAAATAAAGTTTGTGATTAGTTTGATCAAAATCCTTTTAAAATAATTACCCAATTACAAATTATTTAATAAAAAAGCTAGGATTCACATTTGGCTTCAAGATAAAAACTGGATTTGCCGAAATTACATAATGGACTTATTTAAGTAGGCAAACGTTTTCCAATTTCAATATCTATGAAATTCCTACATCTTTCTAGATTTATCGACTTATGTTAATACCATTTTAATATCTTCTATGCTCGTTTAACATTCATGAATAGATTAGCCGAGAATCATGAATCTAAACGGTGAATCGACCATGGATAAATACGATAATATTTGGCATAGGTAACGCTTGAGAATCATAACTATCATATCCTATTATGAAAATATTCTCACATGGATGTGCGCGTAATCTACACATGCAATGCCAACAAAATATACGACAAGGTGTATTTTTCATGGGTAGCATAAGACACACATTTTTACTTATTAAAATGATATTTTGTTTTATACTTTTAAGTAAATACACTTTTGTAGGGTCCATTATATGTTGCGTCTTGGGCTCGTTCTTTAGTCCAATTTTGTATCCGGATTGGGCCTGTCTATCCGTGAGTTTCTTTCTAGGGTTTAGTATTTATAGATGCTTGCATGCATCTTAGTACATAAGATTTGGAGTCGATCATTCATAGAAATTTTCTGTTTATCGTTTGTAACCCTAGTAGCCTCTACAACGGAAGTTCTTTGTCGAGCTCTACTGAGGCTTGAATCTATTGAATCATTCGACATATTTTGATTCACTCTTGTGTTTGATATTTCTATTTACGTTTTTGTTATTAACTTGTTTAAACATCTAAACAATCAAAGAGTTTCTTAACTCATCAATTGGTATCAGAGCAGGAGACTGTGTAATTCATACACATCTCTTCTGTGAAAGAAGTGATTAGGGTTTATTTCGCATTCATTGATATTTATTGAGCCGTCACTCATTATTGACGTATCTCATTAATTATTCATCTTTCCCTAATATTACGTATTCCAAAGTCTGATCTTATAATAGGTTACATGATCAAGCATGGACGATTCTCAATCCAATCCCATCAACATCTCTAACAACATCGGATCAACAACCAAGATTCCAATTCTCTATACTCAAGACTATGAAGTATAGACGCACCACTTTGAAGACTACATTATTGGATCTGAAGATAATGGGTATCTGATATAGGAAGCTATAATATCTGGCCCTTTTGCTCATTCAGGCACATCTAGAATTATTAAAACTCAAAAGGAGTACAATGATTTGTTGAAAGATGTGAAAGACGTCACTCAGGATGAAAAGGAGAAGTTCCAATGCAACATTAAGGCATTGAGACTAATTCGATTCGCTCTTTAGTCCGACACGTTTCGATTAGTTAGTTCTTACAATACAACAAAAGAAATCTGGGATCGGCTGCGAGAGTTGTACTCCACAGATGAAGATCTAGAGCATTCGATTCAGACCCTACTTCTCTCTGAATTTGGAGAATTCAAGCAGATGCCGGATGAGGTTGTTACACAAACATTTGATCGGTTCAATCATATTCTTAACAAGATGATCAAGCATGACATTGAAAGAAAGCTTATCGAACAGAAGGTCACATTCTTAAATGGTTTGAGACCCGAATGGAGGGCTGTTGTGTCGACGGTTAAAGCGCATGAGCAGTTTAAATCATATTCCTTGGCAAAACCGGTGGGGATTCTGAAATCTCAAGAAAAGATTGTGTTGCAAGAAAAAAGCGTAGTTTCAAACTTGGGGTCTTTGGCGCTTTTGTCCAATGGTAAGAATGTAGAAGAAGAAGAAGATTTGAATCTGGGAGATTACGATTTAACAGCTGAAGACTATGCTATGATGGTATCAAATCCCAGAAGGTTCATTAAGAAGAAGTTCCCTACCAACAAGAACCGAAATTGGCAGGGAAGCTACAGTTCTGAGAAAGTGAAAGAGGATCTGAAAGTTGAAGAATCAAAGAAAGAAGCGAAAGGTGAAGCTGAATCTGGTGTCAGTTGCTTTTACAGTGGTGGGAAAAATCATTATGCAAAAGATTGTGTGTTGAAGAAGATGGCAGAGAAAGATGAGGAGAAAGATGAAGAAGCAAGTCTTATGAAAAGACTGGAGGAGATAAAGAGGAAGAAAGTTGCTACTAATCCCTTTATGAATGCTCTTATTGTGCAGGGTTCGGTAGATGATGATGAGTTTGGTGGCATACAGGTGTGGTCAACCGACTCAGAGGATGATGAAGTGAGAAAGCCTTCTCATGGAAAGGCATATGTGGCGAAGAATATTGATATGAGTGGAAGATGTCTGATGGTGACAGATGTATCTCAGATGAGGGGATACAACACTGATGGTGGAAACGAAGAGGCTAAGGAGCGAGAGGACGTATGCTTTACAGCGAAGCCCCTTAGTGTGCAGATCAGTGAGCTTGATGAACTGATCAAGAAGGTACAATCTATTTTCATTTCATTTAAAATTCAACAAAAATCATATGAAAAGGAATTAAATAACTTGAATTCAAGAATTTCAAATCTAGATAGTTGTTTAACTCAGACACGGGTCACGAATTCTAATCTAACTGACCAAATAAGCAGGGTGTCATCCAAGAGTGAGGAGCGAAGGATGTGGATAGAGCAGAAAGAGTTGGAGCTGATTAAGTCTAGGGATGAAAACATTTATTTGCAAAGAGACAATCTCAAATTATTAAAACAAAGGAATGTTTTTTGTTTGATTGCCAAAAGGCTTTATGCTAACATTACTCAGCTGCATTTAAATTGTGAAATAGGACAGAAGATACATCGCATGATTTTACCCTTCCTTGAGTTTAAGGAGGATGAAATTGATGCCAAAGCATACAACTGTGAAAGTGTTGTATCTTCTGATGATGTCAATCCTACTTATATGTATGGTCTGGACAAAATTGAATCTTTTATAAAGTCCAAAGACCATAAGGACATGCTTAAAAATCTTTTGGATGAAACTGATAAGTTGAAACTCAAGGCCGAAACCATACAAAAATTTGACTCATTGAGTACCAAATTGAGTTCAGAAAATAAAATTGATGTTGAAAATGCATCTGAACTTAATGAGGACGATGACATGAGTGAAATTTCTGTAGAGGATGAAGTTGACTGTTCCGAGTTCATTAGGAGCGAACCTGAAAACCACAAAAACCTGATTTCTGAAAATTCTGTGGAATTCGCTCGTTTGTCCAAAACTAAGTCCCCAATCCTTAAAGAAAAGGTCGTCGTGTTTCAGAAGGTTAGAACAACTCCCAATCAGGTGTATAAGGTCACAGGACTAACCGAACATCAGACAGCCGAACTCACTGCCATAGTAAACGAAGATAATACAGATGGTTGTGATGAGTTTTTCTGGTATGCACCGATAGACAACGCAGATGAAACAGTCGGTTTGTCAGAGCGAACATCATGGAAGGCCAAAGGTAGATATGTGCCCGAACCTCTGAATAAGCCTACCAACTTTGACGTACCAAGTTCCAGTGGCACAAAAGAGATTCCAATGGAAGAAGTCACCTCAACAAGCGAAACCTCTTCCATGAAGAGTGAACCTGTTGCTAATAAGCTGAAACAAAAGACAAATATCCACAGACAATTGAAACAGGTGAAAAATCAAAAGCAGCAGAGAAACTTGAGATACAAGAAAAATCTCTCAGAGCGAAAGCAGTTTTGGCGCTCCCAAAATCCTCACTACACTCACTTTGACAGAAACCCTAAGCCAAAAGCAGAAGAAAACAAGAGTAAAAGGAGCTTCGATCCATCAATTCAAAAGAACCAGAGGAAGATTTTCGGGCCACAGGAAGAACAAAACCGAAAGGATAGGTTCGGTCCCGAAAGCAACAACAACCGAAAAGCTAGTTTCGGTCCGCCAAAAAACAACAGGCAAAGACCGGATTTCGGCCCGTCAAGCTTTTACCATAAAAGACCCAGGTTCGAGCCACCAACCTACAACACCCGAAAATCCAGCTTCGGTTCATCATCAAACAGAAACCGAAGGTCCGGGTTCGGTCCCTCAAATGACCACAACCGAAAGGGTCATTTCGAACCTCAAGTTAGGAAAGCTTCTCATTCCAATTTCTTTTCCTCTACTTCTTCTCTTTCTCAATCTTCTTCTAAGCCTAATTCTGGTCCTACACCAAATTCAAGATCGTCAACAGATTTGAAAGGAAAAAGGAAGATTTCCTCAGCTAATGAAGACCGAAAGCAGGCTAAAGTCCAATCACCAGAACTTGAATCCAAAACACCTGCATCTAATTCTAATAAAATCAAAGTATTTACTATTAAAAGTAAAGATGAAACAACCTTAATAAAACGAACATATCTCGTTGAAGTTTCTCTTACTATTCCTGTTTCTGTAAAAAGCTCACGTGGACCCAAGAAACTTTGGGTTCCTAAATCTGCCTAACTTTTGCAGGTTATTAGTGACGAGCAGTTTGACGACGAATGGTACATAGACAGTGAATGCTCACGTCACATGACAGGAAGGAAGGAAGAGCTAAGGGAGTTCCGGTCACTTCAAAATGGTGGCAATGTCAAGTTCGGTAATAACTCTTATGGGACAATAAAGGGTTATGGGATGATAACCAATGGAGACTTTACAATAAAGAAGGTGGCTTATGTAGAAGGGTTGCAGCATAACCTCATTAGTGTATCTCAACTGGTAGGAGGTACCGGTCTCAAAGTCTCGTTTGACGACGAAGGTTCAGAAATTATAGAGAAGAAATCCAACAGAGTCATTCTCAAATCAGATCGAAAAGGTGAAATGTTCCCTCTGGATCTCAGACCAATCAAAGGTAATCCAGCCATATGTCTTTTGACCAAGCTCATTCATACGAAAGTTGGTTGTGGAACCGAAGGCTTTCACATCTCAACTTCAAAGACATCAACAAGCTTGTCACCGACGGTCATGTTCGGGGTCATCCATTGCTTAAGTTTGATCGAGAACACTTATGTTCTGCATATGAAATGGGAAAACAAAGTCGTCAAAGTCACCCAACCATCATAAACACCAAAGTTGTTGAACCACTTGAGTTGCTTCACATCCACTTATGTGGTCCATCATCAATCGAGAGCATTGGCGGTAACAAGTATATCCTTGTTATTGTTGATGACTTCTCACCTTTTACTTGGGTATTCTTTCTAAAGCACAAATCTGAGGCGACTCCCAAGCTGAAGATCTTTATCAAGCAAGTCGAAGTGCAACTGAGGAAAGTCGTTCGATACATCAGGAGTGACAATGGATTGGAATTCAAGAACAAAGAATTTGAAGATTTCTTAACTGAAAAAGGCACCAGTCATAATTTCTCAGCCCCCTATACACCTCAACAGAACGGACTTGTCGAAAGGCGAAACCGATCCCTGTGCGAGGCGGCCCGAACCATGCTAAGTTTTGCTTTTCTTCCCTTATATTTCTGGGCTGACGCTATTTTTGCAGCATGTTTTACTCAGAATAGGTCTTATCTCAAAAAGCGTTTCTCTCTCACTCCTTATGAGATTATTAACAACAGGAAGCCGAATGTCAAGTTCTTTCACGTGTTCGGTTCCAGGTGCTTCATCTTCAACTCCAAAGAACATCGCAACAAGTTTGATGTCAAAGATGATGAAGGAATCTTTCTGGGATATTCTCTGACTTCAAAGGCATATAGGGCTTTGAATAAGTGTTCTAAAAGAATTGAAGAAACCTATTATGTGACGTTCGATGACAATTACGTCAAGAAGCTAAAGTCTACCAAAGAAGCAATTGGAGATATTTTCTCTCAAACAGGTCAAGTCACAGCCTCAATTGCCAATCTATTTGACTAGTTCATAGACTTATTTGATGAAGCAGAGAAAGCCACTCTTTCGGAAGCCAAGGCAACAGATAACAAAATCGATCACCTTAAGCAGATTATCGAAGATGCAGCTAAACAAATGGGAAAAGGAGAACCAGTTCGAAACGAACCTCCCCAGAGTAGTACTTCGGTTGAGGAGGAGAATCAATTCTCTTCAAAACAATAGGACTCACATATTCAGGGGGAGAATCCAATCTTTGACGGACCCGAAAGTCCAGTAGCACCCGAAACCCCAGCTACACCCGAAAGTCCAGTGATAGCCGAAAGTCCGGTTGAAGAAAGAATTTTTGGGTCAAATCCAAATGATTCATCATCTGTCGAGGGGGAGAACTCTGATATGCTCTATGACGATGATACTCAATCAGAATTAGAAGAAATGGTGAATGCTGAATTGGATCCGTCCTATGACCCAAATTATCTTCCTCTCACCAAATGGACCAGAGATCATCCTGTATCTCAAATAGTGGGTGACGCATCAGAGAAAGTTCTAACTCGTTCACAACTGAAGGCGAAACAAACTGCTTTATTCTCCAAAGTAGAGTTCTGCATGTTTAATTCTTTCATGTCCAAAATTGAGCCGAAGACCGTCAATATTGCTCTCGATCATTCTGATTGGGTTCAAGCAATGCAAGATGAACTCAATGAGTTCGAAAGAAATAAGGTCTGGCGTCTCATTCCAACACCGAAAGATGCCTCAGTCGTAGGTCTCAAATGGGTATTCAGAAACAAAATGGATAAAGAGGGTAATGTGATTCGAAATAAGGCTCGGCTAGTGGTAAAAGGTTACTTCCAGGAAGAAGGAATTGATTACGAAGAGACATTTGCTCCAGTAGCAAGGCTGGAATCTGTTCGAATATTTCTTGCCTATGCTACACACAAGAATTTCGAGGCCTACCAAATGGATGTGAACTGTGCTTTTCTGAATGGGGAACTTGAAGAAACTGTGTACGTGGAACAACCTCCTGGTTTTGTGAATGAAAAGTATCCAAATCATTGATACATCTTAGATAAGGCAGTTTACGGTCTGAAACAAGCACCTAGGGCCTGGTATGAAACACTAACTAAGTTTTTAAAGATGTCAAAATTCAAACAAGGTTCGGTTGACCCAACCTTCTTTCGTAAAAAGGAAGGTAACCACCTTATGATAGTTCAGATCTATGTCGATGATATCATCTTTGGCTCAACGAATCCTAGCCTAACAGCTGAATTCAGAAAGTTGATGGAGACAAAATTTGAAATGATCTCAATGGGTCTGATTAACATTTTCCTTGGTTTAAATATTAGACAGGGACCCGAAGGCATCTTTATAAACCAGGAAGCATATACCAAGACTCTTCTTGCTAAATTCGGCATGATGGGAGATTCAAAGGTCAAAGTTCCTATGGCGTTTGGTACCAAGCTCACACCATCTTTGGAAAAACCGGCAGTTGACATAACGCTATATCGCCAAATGATTGGTTCCCTAATGTAACTCACAGCTAGTAGGCCTGATATAATGTTTTCTGTGTGCTATTGTGCCAGGTTTCAAAGCAATCCTCGTGAACCACACATGTTGGCAGTGAAGAATATACTCCGGTATTTGAAGTGAACCACTTCTCTCGGTCTCTGGTATCCCTCAAACTCAGGTTTCTTTGTTCAAGCTTACTCAGATGCAGACCTTGGAGGATGTGGTTTAGACAGGAAAAGCACTACAGGAGGCTGTCAGTTCCTTGATGGAAAGTTGGTGAGCTGGAAATCTAAGAAACAAACATGTGTTTCTCTGTCTACAGCTGAAGCAGAGTACATTGCAGCCGCCTCCTGCACATCTCAAGTGATTTGGATCCAAATCCAACTCCGGGACTATGGACTCAATATGAAAAAGATCCCTCTATATTGCGACTCAGAAAGTGCAATTAGGATTTATCACAACCCGGTGCAACACTCCAAGACCAAACATATTGCATTGCGGTATCACTTTATTAAGGATCATGTGGAAGACGGAAACGTAGAGATTCACTTTGTTCGAACCACTGATCAACTGGCTGACATCTTCACCAAAGCCCTTCCTGAAGCAAGTTTTAATAAAATTCTACAAGGACTAGGGATGATGGAATCAGAGTCAGTACCAAAAACACCTTCTCAAAACTAAAAGTTGGAAGCGAAATGAACTGAACATTCGGTCTATTTCGGGTTCGGTTCACATGGGAACCGAAATGAACCAAACGCTCGATCTATTTCGGGTTCGGTCCCATTGCACTTATTTTCGCTTATCTAAAAGAAGTGGTATATTTGGCTGTAAACCTTTGTACAATTGGTTTCCAAAAAAAATTTTAATCCCAAAATTTTTTTTAGGAACCGAAATGAACCGAGCGTTCGGTCTATTTCGGGTTCGGTTCCAAATTTTTTTTTTCTGTTTGGTTTGTTTTGTTTTTCTCTTTACCAAATTATCAAAAACTCTAAAAATATTTTTTTTGTCTCTACTTCTGTTTGTATTCACCGTTTATGGATTATCGATGGGGCAGGTATCATTCTCACACTTTTTAATAGCTAAGTGTCCCTAGAAGCATGCTGTTGCATGTTGTCCAAAGCCTCAACTGATTCTGAATAAAGCCTTACTGACTTGTTATATATAAACCTTGTCTTCCCAATTAGACTGATACATTTATTCTAATCATGAGCTAGCTTACTCTTTTCTCATATGAGATAAGAGTTTTCAGCTTGGTCACTATTTTTGTAGCAGAGGTACTTTGGTTTCCTTACCCCTCCTCAAATATTTTTCTCCATCATCTTCGCTTCATACAAGTAACCCTTGAGACTCTCAGAAATTACCACTGAGGTTTATGGTTACACAATCTCTGTGTTTGTGATCTTAGCTTCATGTCACTACGTGCTAAGTGAAACCCACAATTCAATACGTACTATGCATTGACGGTGAACAATTAAATTTGCTCTAGTTTTCACTCACGAATTAACGAATCCACCCAAGTGGTTGTACCATCAAATCTCTAATTTTTCTTTTTGTGTGATTCTTATGAAATTGTTACATACCATAAAATTTCTTCCCTTAGAATCCAATTTTAATTTTTCTTGAGATTTCACACCAAGTATTTCCAACATGTCACTTAAATATTATCCAAACCTACTTGTTCAACAGACCACATTGGTCTCACAAGTTCTTCAGTCGATTTCTGTCTTATGTCAAAATCAGGAATTATGAATTGAAGCGAAAACCTCCCAAATAAGCCTTATTAAAAGATGTCTTTCAACAATTCTTAACTAGTGATTGATTGTAATTCAACGGGAAACCACACAAACACTTTAAGGTCTCTCTTAACTTTGAAGGAAGAGATTCGTGCCCGGGATCCACAGTTTCATGTCTTTATTGACATCACAAATTCCCACATATATATAGATTTATTTCTTTATCTTTGACAATCTATGCACGAAAATCTTTTTGATTTTCCAAAAATCTGGTTTCCTTCATTACAAGTTATTTTTTGGCTCCGGAATTTAATGTTATATTCTAAACGGGATGTGATTGTTAATGCTACACGTGCTCACTTTTATCTATGAAGACAGCTCATTTTAATAGGATAAGTTGCTTACTCAGCTAAAAGTCTAAACGTTTTGGTATTCAAAAGGGCATTTGATGGGAAAGCGTGCAAAATGGAAGAGTTTTTTGTTCTCTCTCATGCGTAATCATAGGGGTTGCTAAACTGTCATGCGTCAATCACCTCAGGAAACGCTTCGATTTTCAAGAAGATTTGGGGGTGGATTCTTCTCTCTCCTCTACTCACGGTATAAAGGGTAAACCCTAAAGTCTTTTACCTCTTTACTGCACCAAATATTCAGAGAGCAAGAAACGATTATTTTCTCCCACTGTTCATCTTCTTCTCTAAATCACTCTTCAATGGCGGACTCTTCTTCTGTTCACGCTACCTCCCATATTCTGCCTATCCGACCTCAGCAAAGCCTGATCATTGATCTCACCCCACATGCCTACGACGCCTTCATGTTCCCAATTGTGGAGTGTCTTAAGCACTCTCCACTAGTTCAAGCATTAACCAAGGCTGAAATCGTTCCAATGGAGTGATTGTCGCAGATCTTCTCAACTGCCCACTATGACAAGTCTTTCGATCGCATCTTCTTCGACATTCTTGATACCAAATCCTCCATCTCCAAACATCGATTCTATTCGCTTCTAAGGTTCGATCCTGATGAGTCAAGGGTTAACCCTGAGTCTATTCCTGTGGGACAGTAGTTCTCCATGTTTTACAACATGGGATACACCGAGATTCTAACCACTGTTACCAAGTTCAAGAAATCATGTCTTCCTCCTCAGTGGAACAGCTTCTTCATTGTGCTGTTCAAAGGATTATCATAACGAAGTGCAGGTTCTGATGGGGCTAGCCGACTGTTTATGAAAATTCTCTACGGGCTGTACCACGGCGTCAATCTCGACTATGGCTCGGTTTTATGGCAGCAGTTGATTCAAAGCCTCGCTTCTACTTCTCTCCATTCTGAAATGTCGTATGCCAGATTCTGGACGCTGGTCACAAAGTGGGCAATGGACAAGTATCATGTCCCTGTCCTTGCTGATTCTCCACTCTCCTTAATCGCAGTTTTCCACACAACGAAGATTATTGTAACTGATGCTTCCAAATTTCAGTTCGTTGGCTCAATCCCTGAGTCAATGTATGCATGTGTTCCAAGGGATAGTCGCATCATCAAGACTTACAATGAGTTTCTTCGTTCAGGCCCTAGAGAGCTCACTCCAGAAATGATTCAATCTATCCACGACGCTGACAGGCCTGCTCCCAGGGGAAAGAAACCAGAAAAGGGGAAAGACAAGAAGGTTGTCAAAGGAGCGAAAGGTCCTTCTCCAAAGAAGCGAAAACCTTCGAAGGCAGCTCAATCACCTCCACCAAAGAAGAGGAAAAATCAGCCCAGACGCAAACTCATTCTTGCCTCTTCCTCCAGTGAATCAGAGGATGAGAGTTCAAACTCTGAGGAGTCGCTTCAAGGTGACACTCCTCGTTCGCCTTCACCTGAGGTACCTGTTTCAACTACACCAGTATGTCCTCCCCCAATCTCTATCTCTATTTCCATTCCCCCCATAACCTCCACTACCCATATACCACCCGCCTCTATCCCTGTAGCACCTCCTATCTTCACAGAAGCTACGACAACAACCACCACTGAAGTTCGAACCAACGTATCTGATACGGGGGCTCATACTTCAGCACCCAAACACACACCCACTACTAAACATACTTCCATACCCGAGCCTACTCCCACAGCCGAACCTTCACCTTCGCCTTCATCTCCTAATCACTTAGCTGATAACGAGACTTTTCTTGGAGGAGAAGACATGACGTTTGACTCGGTCTACTATAGTCAGTATCAGGTTCAAAGTGATGATGACGATGATGCTCCTGTCAGTAAAAAGCATCTCAAGGAACTTCATGAGAAAATCGACAGTCTCATCGCTTCCTCCTATTCCTCTCGGTCCACTATCTCAGAGGCTGCCATTCAGGGGCTAGTTGATACGTTCACCAAGGCACATGAAGCCTCTATCAACTCTGCCACTGCTGCTATCGACGCATCTACCAAGGCGTGTGCTGATGCGACCGAAAAAGTCAAAAAACTATTTGTCGATGCTAACACTCTTTTATAGTCTTTACAGGGAGCCGCTTGACAAAGCTGCAAGAAGATCTCGCTTCAGAAAACTCCATGATGGATGCTCTTGCTCGCAAGACCACTGCTCTCAAGGTCAAGAGTCTTCAACTTTTCCAATCAGAAAAGGAAGTTGCGTCTCTCCGATCTGAGCGAGCCGTCATCTCCACGTGTGTTTCGGATGTCCACGCCGCCCTCTCCAACATTATCGAAGCACATGATCCCATTCTGAACTATTCTGTGAGGCGCACTCTTGCTGAGAAGCTTGCTCCAGCCCTTGCCCTACTCAGCAAAATTGAAGGGTTTCTTGAGTTCGTGGCCCATCCAAAACAAGGGGGAGCAGATGTGTCTCAACCGCCTCCTGCCTCTACATCAACTAAAGCAACCGAACCTCCTCCAGCAGGTCAAGCTTCAGGTTCGGGTGCTAAAGATAAAGGGAAGAAGATTGTTGAGGATAGTGATGGTGATGATGATAAAGAGACTATCGCTGATCTCTTGAAGAAACAAGGCCGGGAAAAGGATGCATACATGAGTGCTCGTGTTGCCAGAGAGGCCGAGGTGAACAAAAGAAAAATGAAGGAGGCTCATGATCTTCTTGAGAGTAGAAAAAGTCTATTTCCTCCGTGGACTCTCGAGAAGCTCATCAAAGAGGCTATTGATACTCCTAGCATCCTATGGCTCGAACCGGTGATTTCCTTGGACAAGGTCAATTCTGTCGACTCTCAGTTTGACATGCCCTTGACCCGAAAGGCCTTCATTTTTCATGCTTTCTCTCATGTTGCTGATGTCCCTCGCCCTCACCCAAAAGTTGATAGGGAGCTCGTTGAATTCTATCTGAGGTCTACTCAGCCTCAGTATCAGACATGGAGTGCTGAGAAGATTATTAACGTTCGGGTCCTCAAACCGTTTCGGGAGGGGAACTTCACGAACGTTCGGTTCAAAGTGTTGAGGGGTTCTGCTAAAACAGAACATGCTATTTCGCTTGCTGATCTTCCCAACCTAAATCCACATGATTGGATCATTCTGCACAACATTCTCCTCACCAACGAAGCTGAATATGGGCCAATCATAGATCACTTCAAAAGGATGTTAGTTTGCTACATCATGGAGGTTGCCAAGATGGATCAGGAGATCGCAAGTATTTTCAAGAAAAAGCCTACCATCTCTCCTGTTGGTTCTGCAAGTGATTTAAATATGATTCAGATGGGAAGAATCGACCCGAAGCGGAACTCTGTCATGTTCACAAGGAACGAAGGCCAAAAATGCATGTTCGCCTTGGCAGATAAGCATCTGTATACCACTGCATGCTTGGAACATGTTCTGGGAATCATCAATCGATGCAAGCAGAACTCTGCATATGACAAGAAGTATTTTGATGACATGATCCAGTGGTATATTCGGTTCAGACAGACCATCCTTGCCCTCATTCCTTGTCTGTTCGAAACCACCAAGAAATTTCCTGCAGCTGGACCCAGCAAGCCGAAGTAGAATCTCGCTCCAATTGACGCAAAGGGGGAGATTGTAGGGTCCATTATATGTTGCATCTTAGGCTCGTTCTTTAGTCCAATTTTGTATCCGGATTGGGCCTTTCCATCCGTGAGTTTCTTTCTAGGGTTTAGTATTTATAAATGCTTGCATGCATCTTAGTACGTAAGATTCGGAGTCGATCATTCATATAAATTTTATGTTTATCGTTTGTAACCCTAGTAGCCTCTACAGCGGAAGTTCTTTGTCGAGCTCTGCTGAGGCTTGAATCTATTGAATCATTCGACATATTTTGATTCACTCTTGTGTTTGATATTTCTGTTTATGTTTTTGTGATTAACCTGTTTAAAGATCTAAACGATCAAAGAGTTTCTTAACTCATCAACTTTTTAACAAGACATATTTTCCTATCAAACCCTTTCAGGAACCCCACCAAAAACATAAGAAGGTGGTAAGGTTGGTAAACACGAGTTCTTTTAAAAGGCAACGCCGTTAGGGATCGAAGAAACCTCCTTAAACCATCCTTAGGGCGTGAGAGTAGGTGATCCTAGCCATGGTAAGATCATGATGTGTTTAAAATGTGACGCTCGATGGTTCTAAGGTACTATTTATTTAATTGATTATTTAATTGTATAAATCAATTAAGTTGTATTGGGCTTAGTGCATTGGGCGTTTTATGTGTGGGCTTTGTCGAGGCCGTACGCTAGGCGTAAACCTGGTCTACGCGGGGTGTAGATGGATCTTATAGAACGCGGAGGCATGCACGTACGCGCTACGTCCAAGGTATTATGCACATCGTACATGATCATACAGAAAACCCCTAATTTATAGGGTTTAAGCCTTATATAATGTCATTAAGTCCCAAGTGTTAGCCTCCTTATCAGCCCATACAATCTAGAAGCCCTAATATCGAACCCTATAGTATCTTGGTGTGTTCTTGACTTTGTGGAGTGTATTTTTGGAAGTTTGGTGCCTTGGAAGGAAGAAGAAGAAGTTGGTGAAAAAGAGTTGTTGGAGCTTAAGCTTGAAGATCCGGGGTATCATCATCATTTGGCACTTATTTAAGGTATAAAGCTCTGAACCTGTTGTGTTATAGCTTAGATCTCCTTTGTTTGAGTTTTTTAGACCCTTTTTAGTCCCAAAGTTGAGATCTTGTGGATTATTATCATTTCTGAAGCTTATTGCTGCTAATCTTGGTGTTCTTTTGGTCCTAGAGTCATAAAGTTGCCATCTTTAAAGCTTAGAACCATCCATGCATGAGTTTGAGTTCATTTAATGGAAGTAAAGTGTTATATTTCGGGTTTGGGTTCATTTGGGGCATGCAAAGCCACCAAGTTAATGACTTTATGGTTTAAGATGTTGCATACGACTCAGTTTGTGATTGGGACCCTTGTACTTAAGCAGTTAAGAGCTTTATGGAGAAATGGCTTAATGGGTGAGTACATTGGGCGTACAAGCCATCCAGCGTGTACGCTTTGCGTACTGTTGAGTATGCTTGACATACTCAGTGATTGGGCTTTGCGTCTTTTGGACCTCGGTTGGGCTACTTCTTTGGACATTGCTGTTTTGGGCTTCAGTGGGCCATCTGAAATCGAGTCTTTGGACTGAGGAAAATTTATTGGGCCTAGGGGTAAGGCCCATATTGGGTGTTTAGGCCTAATTTGGAAAATTGAGCCATAAATGGGCTTTGAAGGAACAAGTGGTTTTGGGCCTTGGTCTTGGATCATATTAGTTCATGGGTAAAATGGTCATTTTACCCAAGGAATGGATTATTGAATATAGAAAGGAACCCAAGTGTTAATTGGGTGTTATTTTGTATTGTTAGCTCGAGGAGTCGTTATGGCAGCAGCTAGGGATTTATTTCAGTGAGGCTCGACATTCGAGGTGAGTTTCACACTGGGTTTAGCATGTCTAAGGCACCAAAGCCAACCCTTGATTGGTTATTTTAATATACTTGTTGTTTGTGTGATACTTGTATGTGAATGTATGTGTATGTTCATTTGGGCGGGGCCCATTATGCAAGTGTGGGCAGGGCCCGTATCTCATTGGACGGAAACCTTTATGCGAGTGTGGGTAGGGCCTGTATCTCATTCGGACGAGGCCCATTATATGATATGTATGGTACACAATATTTTGGGGAACTCACTAAGCTTTGTGGTTATTGTTTATATTTTCTGTTTTAGGTACTTCTGGTTACAAGGGGAAGAGCTCGGGTTGACTGCATCGCACACACCATTTGAATTTTGTTTATGGGACATACTATGATTTTTATGATGATTGACATACTTATTTTACTAGGTTGTATGAACAATGTTTTGGAATATTGTTTTTACTTAAATCAAAAATGAAATTTTTCGGGTCATGTTTTAAGGATGTTTCATAAAAATGCGAGAAAATAAAGTTTTTAATTATATATATATATATATATATATATATATATATATATATATATATATATATATATATATATATATAGTTTTAACATATATGTATATTGGGGAATTTAAACTCTTAAATTATATGTCTTTTAATTCAATTGCACATGTGAGGACGCAAGTCAATAATTAATTTAAACATGTCTATTTAATCTTTTACTATTAATTAATTATTTATGCTTTAATCAAATAATTAAATGAAAAGATTTCTGATTTATAGTTTACATAAAATTGATAAATTTGCATGTGCTAAAATCAAGGTATACAGATATGGGGCAAACAATAGATTTCAGGAATAAGGGCTATACGATCTATCGGAAGACTTAAGT
This sequence comes from Lactuca serriola, assembly GCF_051521515.1. NCBI lineage: Eukaryota > Viridiplantae > Streptophyta > Magnoliopsida > Asterales > Asteraceae > Lactuca > Lactuca serriola. Next base: position 57,826,007 of record NC_136415.1, read on the forward strand.
GCCACGTACCTGGTGATTTTTGAGATTCCAGCAGACAAAACTTAGGGTTTACTATTACGAACCATACACGCTACATAGAGTGACCTATGTGTCATATAGAGATAAAACAACTACTTATACAAACGAATTTAATCAGACAATTTCTAAAACATTTAAAACTATTTAAAAATCAGAAAACCATATTGGATCTGATCATGCAAAATCAATTAAACACTAAAGCATGGAAATCCTAAGCTTCATATATGCGAACAAGTAGGCTCTAATACCACTATTTGGTCATTAGAGTCCTTAAGGCAACAAAAGGGACAATAGAAGCAACATACAATAAATATCACAATCAACAAACGACATCTGTTCACCGGATCTAGGAAACTAATACATAAATAAAATCAAGAAAGATAGAATACATATACTTGTGTTCTTTGAGTTCTTTGATTTTTCCAGTTGGCGGGACTTGGAGGATCCAACGTAGAACCCCTCTCTTGTGATCGCACCCATGAAGTAAGCAAGTGACTGGAAAACACCCCAACTAGTAGCATGCAAAAAACCACAACGATCTGAATCTGAAAAACAACTATGTGGAGCATGGAAGGAGCTACGCAGCACATGGATGTTGATTAGGGTTTTTCTAGATTTCTGAGAGAACCACCAAATTCTATAGCGTTTTTACTAATTTCTCTAACTCTTGAATCCAGGTATCATCCTCTCTATTTATATGTCAAGGATTCAAACCCTAACAGATAAATATCAGGGCTTAAAATAATTATCTCTTACTTTGGTAATGATCCTGATATTTACAAACTTTATCTAGAATATTCCAAAGTCTCCAAATTTCATTTAATTAATTTTTTAATTGTTTTGCTAGTATTTGTTCTTGGGTGTATTCCAAAAGAAGGATACTATTTATAGTAATATTACCAACTTTTGTGGCTATATGCACCATTTTCAACCATTTAAAACCGATGTATATTGGAATACAAACTCTCATGATATCCTTGGTGTCCGTCATCTCACAGGTGAATATTGTTTGAGAAACGATGGTGGCCTTTGTAGCCATAATAATCCGTCTGGAATGTAGTTAACATTAATGGTAACCATTAGAGCCATTATAATTCGACTGAAATGTTGTTAACGTTAATGGTTGCCTTTGTTTCCATAACCATTGGAAATATTTAAAGATCAATGGTAGCCTCATTGTCCGAAATAGCGTAATGATTTGAAGTAAATATGTATCTATTATGTTTGAAATGCTTTATGTGAATTGTTGTTAATGTGCCTTTAGTTGTTATTAATTGTTATATTGAATATCTTTATATACAAGTATAAGGTTACTCAGTAAACTTTAGTATTTTTCCTGTTATTTGTTGATGTGACTTTCAAGATCTAGAAACCCCAATATGGGTAAAGCAATGGTTGAGGGATAGAAGACATAAAGTAGATTGAATAGTTTTGTGTTTTGTGTAAAAACATTGTGATACCCTTCTTTATCCTTGAATGTATCTTTTTTGTATATTTCGTTAACTACTTGTAAATATCAAGTTAATATAAAGGTACACCTAGTTGTTTTTAAAAAAAGTGAATTTTTTTGATGTACTTTGTGTTAAATTGTCGGGCGTTACAAAAGAGACATTACACCCATTAAGAATCGTAGCATGACCAGGAAAATGAGAAACAAAAGCAACTATGTCGAATTCCTCAAGATCCTACTACCATTTCAAATAGACCCAACATAAAACTGTATGGACTTGGAGCTTTATAACCCTGCAATCCCAGACCTCCTGTTTAATTTCATTCCTTAGAAATTGGGCCCGAAAGAACCGCACAATACTCTTTTTGACGACATATAAACTGCCATGGGCTAGTAACTGGCCTCAACCCTAGCTGAAAATGAAGTCTCAAAATAACCCTTGATTTCCTCCTTAACCAAACACGGATTATCCACCCATACCCCATCAATCATAACTCTGCAGATAGAAATCTGATGGTACTGATGGTTAACAATCCCATGGAAGAAGCTTGAATTCTCATCCCTTTTGATACTTTACTAAACCTTAGCTTTTTGGGCTATGTCTAGTTGATTCATATGCTTTCAATCTTAGAACCCCTTAAGGGATCTAATCCGCCTCTCCCTAATCTCTACTAACCCCTCTGACTCCATAAGATTAGAATGGATATAGTCAACCTTTTCCTGCAAACAAAATCTACGCTCATCCATTTTTGTGGCGAAACTCACGACTAAAAATCCTAAGGTTATGTAACATCGTGATGCATTTGTATGCCTGTTGTATGAGCTTGTAGACTTGCATGCTAGTACTTATCAGTCAGTGATAGGAAGGCCTGATTAGGTTATGCTTGGTTCTGATTACTTGATGCTCGAATGTTGCTTGCTTTGTGCTTTTAGGAGTTATAATTAGCTTTAGCTAACTAGTAAACGAATATGCTAAGTCACATATTATAGGAACTAAATAATTTTAGAGGGTTTGGTTTTAACTCTATTGCGTAGCTCTGGTTTGAGTCTAACCGTTGTAGTGTGAGACCTCTCATTCGAAGAATAATCTAGTTTTTGTGATATGTAATTGTATTCGTGGGCTAGTTAGAGGTAGTTAGTAGGAGTACCTTATGCAGCTGATGGCAGAGAGTGGTGTGGAGTTTTCCCTAGGAAAACCTAGGATGAGATCTAGTGCTGGGAGCCTTATCTATGAGGGGAATTGTTTGGGATATAAAGCAACTTGGTTGAGTTAATGAACTTCTTGAGGAAATTACGAATAGATGTGGAAGGTAGTATGAGCCCGTACTACTGGAAGCAGAGGTCCGTACTCAATTCTAGGAGGGCTGTGATGAAGCCACGAATCTTGTGGAGTTGTGGTTCCCCCATCTTTATATTTCAATATGTATTTTGATGGTTTTCATGATCTCTTTTCAGTATGGTGGTATTGCGAGGCAGACCAGTTGGCAGTTCCGGTGTTGGGGAGGGCTCGGGCTCAGGTTTTGTAGCCAGGCAGTTTGATGACCAAATGAGGTTCATCTTGACTGAGATTACGTGCAATATCCTTGACCAGACTCCAGTGATTTTTTGCACGGTCAAGTAGGGTATTCTGGATATTCTTGATGAGCAGTTGAGCGCCTTTCGCACTGAGATTGTGGATTTGGTTGGGACGCATTCTCTGACTTTCAGGGAGTTTTGGGCATGTGGAGCACCACATAATCATGGAGCGAGGGACCCCATTGCAAGCAGCAGGTAGTTAGCAGATGTTTCTAACGCCTTCTGTGCCAAACGTTGTCTCGAGGGTGACAAGGTCCGACTAGCTTCCTGCCTCTTGAAGGATAGGGCACGTGATTAGTGGGAGGAGGTAGGCGATCCATGGGTGATGATGCTATTGATTTGATGACTTGGGGTGATTCCTCGACCATGTTCTGAGCTGAGTTTGCACCGGTGATTGAGGTGCAGCAGTTGGCGCGAGAGTTTTAGGATCTCCGCCAAACTAGTGAGGCGGTGGCTTATATCATCGCTATGTTCATGGAGAGGGCACTTCTGATTCCGCAGTATGTGGCAGACGAGGAGACGAAGAAGGCCCGGTACCACGAGATGTTGAGGAGTGACATTTGATAATTTATAAGATGATCTAGCTGCAAGATGCTGGAAGACATGATAGTGGGGGCTAGGGAAAGGGAGATCGATCTGGAGATGGAGAAGAAGAGGAAGTCGAATGAGGTTGTTGATTTGAGAGGAAGGGTCAGCAGGGTCGAGGACGTTGCGGCAAGTGTGGCAAGTCGCACAAGGGGACATACAGGTGGGTGGTTCTGGCTGCTTCAAGTGTGGTCGGATTGGTCATATCAACAGGGATTGTACTGCTACCACCACCATCACCCCGATATCTGATCTGATTTGCTTTCAGTGCAATTAGAGGGTCCATAAGAAGGCCCATTGTCCAAGTTTGGTTGTAGCAGGACCGGTGTTAACACCTGCTCCTGCGACTCTCCGGATCAGTGACGGCCGCTAGGGCCAGGTAGATGTGCATGCGGCAAAGAGCAGGGCTTTTCAGATGACGACAGTGGAGGCGCGTGCAGTTCATAATGTTGTTATAGGCATGCATCTTTTCCTTATCTCTTTATTTATATTCAATTTTTTGCTTATGTTTATATGTTTCATTTAAGTGTCGTTACTTGTGAACGATATCTCTGCTTTGGTATTGTTTGATTCGGGGGCTACCTAATCCTTTGTATCGCTTGCACTTAGCAAGATATTTGTTGGAGCTCCAGGGGAGCTGGTTTTACCTCTTGATGTTGAGATTACTGATGATAGGACGGTCCGGGTTGTGAGGGTCCATCGAGGTTATACTCTCCAGTTATTCAGCGAGCAGTACCAAGTTGATCTAGTTCCTATTCCTATATGAGGGAACAAGGTCATCGTGGGTATGGATTGGTTGAGCCCTAATGGGTTAGTGATCGAATGTGATTAGTAGTTAGTTCGGGTTCGGACCCAAAGTGAGGGAGAGTTGGTGATTAAGGGTGAGAGACCGCAGTGTGGGTCGATTATGTGTTCTACAGCGAAGGCCGGATGCTATCTTCATCAGGGTTGCTCGGGCTTTGTCGCCTATGTCATGGATACCCGAGATAAGGGTAAGCAGACTGTGGATAATGTGTCGATTGTGCGGGATTAACCGAATATATTTCCGGAGAATTTGCCTGGGGTGCCTCCGGAGAGACAGATGGAGTTCATGATTGATTTAGTCCCATGTGCGGCTCCGATAGCCAAATCATTGTACCGGCTGGATCCTCCCGAGATGCAGGAATTGTTAGAAAATGGATTTATTAGGCCGAGTTGTTCGCCTTGGGGAGCACTGATTATGTTTGTAAAGAAGAAGGACGGGTCTGATCGTATGTGTATTGACTACCAGGAGTTGAATAAGGTAACGGTGAAGAACCGTTATCCACCCCCGAGGATTGATGATCTTTTTGACCAGCTTTAAGGTGCATCTTGGTTGTCCAAGATTGATTTGCGATCGGGTTATCATCAGATGCTAGTATGGGATGTGGATGTACAGAAGACAGCTTTCTAGACTCGATATGGTCATTATAAGTTCGTGGTGATGCCTTTTGGGCTCACCAATGCTCCAGCAGCGTTCATGGATCTCATGAACCGTGTGTATAGACCGATTTTGGATAGGTATGTGATAGTATTTATTGATGATATCTTGGTTTATTCCAAGACTCAGGAGTAGCATGAGGAGCACTTGAGGGAAGTGTTGGAGACATTGAGGAGGAAGAGACTTTTCACAAATTTCTCCAAGTTCAAGTTCTAGTTGCACGAGGTGCAGTTTCTGGGATACCTTGTCAACCAGAAGGGTATTTTGGTCGATCCGAACAAGGTCGAGGCCGTTATGCAGTGGGAGATTATGAGGTCTCCATCTTAGATTCAGAGTATTCTAGGCATGGTTGGTTATTATCGTAGATTCGTCCAGGATTTCTCCTAGATTGTTGTTCCCTTGACCCAACTGACCAAGAAGTCGGTAACTTTTCGCTGGGAACCTGAGCAGCAGACAACTTTTGAGACACATCGGCAGGGATTGTATGAGGCTCCAATTCTGACCCTGCCTAAGGGTGTTGATGATTTTGTTGTTTATTGAGATGCTTCGATCACAGGTTTTGGGGCAATGTTGATGCAACAGGGGCGCGTGATCGCTTACGCTTCGAGGCAGCGGAAGCCTCATGAGGCGAACTATCTGACGCATGATTTAGAGTTAGGGGTCGTGGTTTTCGCCCACAAGATTTGACGACATTATCTTTATGGGAATCATTGTACTATTTACACGGATCACAAAAGCCTGAGGTACTTGATAGATCAACCAAATCTATACATGAGGCAACGTCGATGGTTAGATTTGGTGAAGGATTATGATTGTGAGATACTTTATCACCCGGGGAGGGCCAATGTGGTGGCTGATGTTCTCAGTCGCAAGGTGGTCGCGGCTCTGATCAGAGATATATGTTTGAGGATGATCGTGATCACTCCAATGTTGAAGTGGATTTGTGAGGCTCAGGCTAAGACTATAAAGGAAGAGCACCATAAGAGTGAGCATATTGTGGTTCCGTTGGCTTCCTTCGATTATGATAGTCGCAGATTGTTGACTCTGGATTAGCGGGTATGGGTGCTGTATTAAGGCGGTGTTCGCCAGATATTGATAGAGGAGGCCGACAAGTCGAGGTTCTCCATTCATTCCAGGGCGACGAAGATGTATATGGATCTTCTTCGTGATTATTGGTGGCCCTGCATGAATCGGGATGTGGCATGGTATATCGAACGGTGCCTGACTTGCAGAAAATTCAAGGGTGAGAATCAACGTCCTCACGGAAAGATGCAGCCATTGGAGATTCCCATATGGAAATGGGAAAACATCACTATGGATTTTATCACGAAGCTTCCCAGGACTGCACGTGGAGTGGGTTCGATTTGGGTCATCGTCGATCGATTGACCAAGAGCGCGCATTTCATCCCAATTCTGGAGAGTATTTCTGCAGAGAAATTGGTCGAGATTTATACTAAGGAGGTGGTGGCACGTCATGGAGTTCCAGTATTAGTGGTTTTAGACAGGGATGTTCGTTTTACTTCCAAATTTTGGAAGCGGGTTCATGACGGGTTGGGCACTCGTCTCCATTTCAGTACAACTTTTCATCTGCAGATTGATGGGAAGAGTGAGTGGACTATCTAGACTCTTGATGATATGATGCATGCTTGTGTGTTGGATTTTGGTGGGAGTTGGGATATGTATCTTTCGTTAGTGGAATTTTCATATAACAACAGTTATCATGCTAGCATTGATCGACCTCCTTTTGAGATGCTCTACGGGAGGAAATGCAGGACCCCGATTTGTTGGAGGTGAGTTCATTCAGCGAGTCATGTGGAGTATTGAGGTGGTACTCAAGACCACTGAGCTGATTCAACAGGTTCGGAGTAGGCTGCAGACAGATCAGAGTCGATAGAAGAGTTATACTGACAGACGTCAGTCAGATTTGGAGTTTCAGGTGGGAGATATGGTTCTCCCGAAGGTGTCACCTTGGAAAGGTGTCATTCGATTCAGGAAGCAGGGCAAGCTAGGCCCCATGTATATTGGTCCCTTCAGGGTTTAGGCTGGGTGGGCCGAGTTGCCTATTGTCTAGATCTTGCAGCCGAGCTCCATCAGATTCATAGCACGATTCATGTCTCTCAGCTATATTGGTCCATTCAGGGTTTAGGCTGGAAGTGTTTGCTGGATGATTCTGCAGTGATGTAATTAGCAGATATTCAGGTGGATGACCTCCTAAATTATATTGAGTGATCGGTGGTGATTTTGGATCGCAAGACGAAGACCTTGAGGAACAAGGTAGTCGAGCTGGTGAATGTGCAGTGGTAACACCACAAGGGATCAGAGTGGACTTGGGAGCATGAGGAGGAGATGAGGGAGCACTATCCAGAGTTGTTTGGGGATGCGGACTTCGAGGAAGAATTCTGATCCAAGTGAGGGGATTTTGACGTCTGATGGTTCTATGGTACTATTTATTTAATTGTCTAAATTAATTAAGTTGTATTGTTCTTAGTGGATTGGGCCTTTTATGTGTGGGCTTAGTCGAGGCCGTACGCTGGGCGTAAGCCTGGTGTATGCGGGGCGTAGATGGATCTTATAGAACGCGGAGGCATGCATGTACGCGCTGCATACAAGGTGGTACCCGTAGCATACATGATCACACTCAAAACCCTAAATTCTGTGGTTCAAGCCCTATATAATGTCATTAAGTCCCAAGTGTTAGCCTCCTTATCAGCCCCTACTGTCCAGAAACCTTAATATCGAACCCTATAGTATCTTGGTGTGTTTATGACCTTGTGGAGTGTATTCTTGGAAGTTTGGTGCCTTGGAAGGAAGAAGAATAAGTAAGTGAAGAAGAGTTGTTGGAGCTAAGCTTGAAGATCCGGGCTACCATCATCATTTGGCACTCATTTGAGGTATAAAGCTCTGAACTTGTTGTGTTATAGCTTAGATCTCCTTTGTTTGAGCTTTTAGACCGTTTTTGGTCCCAAAGTTGAGATCTTGTGGATTATTATCATTTATGAAGCTTAGAGCTGCTACTCTTGGTGTTATTTTCGTCCTAGAGTCATAAAGTTGCCATCTTTAAAGCTTAGAACCATCCATGCATGAGTTTGAGTTCATTTAATGGAAGTAGAGTGTTATATTTCGGGCTTAGGTTCATTTGCGGCATAAGAAACCACCAAGTTAATGACTTTATGGTTTAAGATGTTGCATACAACTCAGTTCTGTGATTAGGACCCTTGGACTTAAGCAGTTAAGAGCTTTATGGAGAAATGGCTTAACAGGTGAGTACGATGGGCGTACAAGCTTGTATGTGTAGCGTACAAGCCATGCAACGCATACACTTGGCGTGCAGTTGAGTACGTCCCACGTAGTCAGTGATTGGGCTTTGCGTCTTTTGGGCCTCTGTTGAGCTACTTTTTTGGACATTGTTGTTTTGGGCTTCATTGGGCCATCTAAAATCGAGTCTTTGGACTAAGGAAAATTTATTGGGCCTAGGGGTAAGGCCCATATTGGGGGTTTAGGCCGAATTTGGAAAATCGGGCCATAAATGGGCTGTGTAGGAACAAATGGTTTTGGACCTTGGTCTTGGATCATATTAGGTCAGGGTTAAAATAGTCATTTGACGCCAGGAATGGATTATTGAATATAAAATGGAGCCTAAGTGTTAATTGGGTGTTATTTTGTACTGTTAGCTCGATGAGCCGTCATGGCAACAGCCAGGGATTTATTTTAGTGAGGCTCAGCATTCGAGGTGAGTTTCCTCACTGGGTTTAGCGGGTCTAAGGCACCAAAGCCCACCCTTGATTTATTATGTTACTATACTTGTTGTCTTTGTGATACTTGTATGTGCTTGTATGTGTATGTTCATTTGGGCGGGGCCCGTTATGCGAGTGTGGGAGCGTCCTGTATCTCGTTGCGCGATGCCCATTATGCGAGTGTGGGTGGGGCATGTATCTCATTGTTCGGGTCCCGTTATGCGAGTGTGAGCGGGGACCGTTATGCGAGTGTGGGCGGGCCCCGTATCTTATTTGGGTGGGGTCTTTTATATGATATGTATTGTATGCGGTATTTTGGGTACTTCCGGTTCCAAGGGGAATAGCTCGCATTGATTGCATCGCACATTCCATTTGGATTTTGTTTATGGAACATACTCTGATTTTTATGATGATTGACATACTAATTTTATTGGGTTGTATGAACAATGTTTTTACTTAAATCAAAATGAAATTTTTTGGGTCATGTTTTAAGGATGTTTCATAAAACATGTGAGAAAACAGTGTCACACATACATATATATATATATATATATATATATATATATATATATAGTTTTAACATATATGCATATTGGGGAATTTAAATTCTTAAATTGTATGTCTTTTAATTCAATTTCACGTGCGATGATGCAAGTCAATAATTAATTTAAACATGTATAATCAATCTTTGACTATTAATTAATTATTTATGCTTTAATCAAATAATTAAACGAAATATATTTTTTATTTATAGCTTAAATAAAATTGATAAATTTGCATGTGCTAAGTTCGAGGTATACAAATAAGGGGCAGACAATAGATTTAAGGAATAATGGCTATACTCTCTATAGGAGGACCTAAGCGTCGCTTACCTTGTGATTTTCGAGATTCTAGCAGATATAATTTAGTTTACTGTTATGACCCTACGCGCTACATAGAGTGATCTATGTGTCTTAAGACTTAAAACGACTACTAATACTAACGAATTTAATCAGACAATTTCTAAAACATTTAAAACTACTTAAAATTCAGAAAACCAGATTGGATCTGATCATGCAAAATCAATTAATCACTAGAACATGGAAATCCTAAGCTTCCTATATGCGAACAAGTAGGCTCTAATACCACTATTTGGTTATTAGAGTCCTGAAGGCAACAAAAGGGACAATATAAGCAACATATAGTAAATATCACAATCAACAAACGACATCTGTTCACCGGATCTAGGAAACTAGTACATAAACAAAATCAAGAAAGATAGTATACATATACTTGTGTTCTTTGAGTTCTTTTATTTTTCCAGTTGGTCGGACTTGGAGGATCCAACATAGAACCCCTCTCTTGTGATCGCACCCCTGAAGTACGAAACTAACTGGAAAACACCCCAACTAGTAGCACATAAAAAACCATAACGATCTGAATCCGAAACACAACTATGGGTGCATGGAAGTAGCTACGCAACACGTTGATGTCGATTAGGGGTTTTCTAGATTTCTGAGAGCACCACCAAATTCTATAGCGTTTTTACTAATTTCTCTAACTCTTGAATCCAGGTATCAGCCCCTCTATTTGTATGTCAAGGATTCAAACCCTAACAGGTAAATATCAGGGCTTAAAATAATTACCTCTTACTTTGGTAACGATCCTGATATTTACAGAGTTTATCTGGAACATTCCAAAGTCTCCCAATTTCATTTAATTATTTATATAATTGATCTGCTAGTATTTGTTCTTGGGTGTAATCCAAAAGGACGCTACTATTTATAGTAATATTACCAACTTCTTGTGGCTATATATACCCTTTTCCAACATTTAATACGGATGTATATTGGATATAAACTCTCATGATAGCCTTGGTGTCCGTCATATCACGGGTGAATATTGTTTGAGAAACGATGGTAGCCTTTGTAGACATAATAATATGTCTAGAATGTTGTTAACGTTAATCGTAGCCATTGGAGCCATAATACTTCGACTGAAATGTTGTTAACGTTAATGGCTACCTTTGTTTCCATAATGATTTAAAATAAATATGTATCTATTATGTATCTATTATGTATCTATTATGTTTGAAATTCTTTATGTGAATTGTTGTTAGTGTGACTTTAGTTGTTATTAATTATTATATTGAATATATTTATATATAAGTATAAGGTTGCTCAATTAACTTTAGTATCTTACATGTTATTTGTTGATGTCACTTTCAGGATCCAGAAACCCCAATATGGGTAAAGCAATAGTAGAGGGATAGAAGACATGAAGTAGATTGAATAATTTTGTGTTTTTTGTAGAAACATTGTGATACCCTTCTTTATCCTTGAATGTATCTTTTGGTATATTACGATAACTACTTGTAAATATCAAGTTAATATAAAGGAACACCTAGTTGTTTAAAAAAAGTGAATTTTTTTCTGATGTACTTTGTGTTAAATTGTCAGGCATTACAAAAGAGACATTACACCTTTTAAGAATTGTAACATGACCAGGAAAATGAGAAACAAAAGCAATTATGTCAACGTCCTCAAGATCCTAGTACCATTTCAAATAGAACCAACATAAAACCGTATGGAGTTGGAGCTTTGTAACCCTGCAATCTCAGACCTCCTGTTTAATCTCATTCCCTAGGAAATGCGTCCGGAAGAACCACACACTACTCTTTTTGACGACATATAAATTGTCATGGGCTAGTAACCGGCCTCAACCCTACCTGAAAACTAAATATCAAAATAACACTTCATTTCCTCCTTAACCAAACACGGATTATCCACCCATACCTCATAAATCATAACTCTATAGTGAGAAATCTGATGGTGTTGACGGTTAAGAATCCCATGGAAGAAGTTGGAATTCTTATTCCCTTTGAAAACTCAACAACATGTCAAAAATGGTGTCATCGCTAAAATAATACTAAATGTAACTAGCTAAGATTCCCCATCCTCACCAAGCCATCATGTTATGCTACATGTACCATTGCAAGGAAAACAACAAGCAAAGAAAAAGTTTCAGCAAATGCTAAATGAGTCAACCATAAGTATAATGTTAGGAAAACACACGTATTATATCATCACATACATCACATGCATCACATACCACACATACATCACACATATCACACACATCACATACATCATATACATAGCATGTTCATCACTAGAGTATCATTAAGGTCTATCGTTATTATTTACCTTTTAATATTAAATAAATATTAATTATCCCTAACCTATCCATGGGTCCATCACTAACCCACATGGTAGACACCCGACACATATGTCCATCACTAACCTGTAAGGTAGAGACTCACAGGTATCCGGATAGGGTATACACCTAAATTTACGTTTCTACCATTTATGCCTCATTAAGTGTATTCCCTTTTTTATTTAATATATTATTAATTCGTCACATAAGGACTACATAAATAGCCTCCCTAAATAATCATGCTAAATTTCTATTAATAATATTAGATGGCATATTACTTCCACACTTCACATTATGTAAACATGCAACAAAGTATCACAAGTTAAGGCATTTTACATCTTTTATATAATCATGCTCATATCCTCACTTCATCATTAACGCATTTATACCACTAACATTCATTATCCTAACCAACATAGGTAAATATTAAAAAAAATTATAGCATGTAAATATCACACACAATCAACACAAATCCCTCTTTCTATCATGGACCTATCACACCTCTCACATCTGTTGGGTCATGTTTTGTATGTTGCGTCTATTGGGCTCGTTTGTTGGTCCATTTTTGTATCTCCGGTATGGGCCTAACCATCCGTGAGTATAGTAGGGTTTATTATAAATATAGGTGCTTGCATGCATCTTAGGAAAACGACAGAGAAACGATAGAAAAGATAGAATAGATTGATCAAAGAAGTTTTATTATCGTTCTTGTAACCCTAAATCCTTTACAGCGGAAGTTCTTAGTCAAGCTCTACTGAGGATTGTTTGAATTAATCATTCGACACATTGTGATTCAATCTTGTCTTGTTTATTGTTTTATGTTCTTCACACTACCTGTTACAAAGATCTAAACGATCTTCAAGTTTGTTTAATAACTCATCAATTGGTATCAGAGCAGGAGGCTGTGTAATTCATACACTTCTTTTCTATGAAAAAGGTTGCGATTAGGGTTATTCCGCTGTAACAGCCCGGAATCTCAGTTATTGTTAAATTATGTTTTTGGGGGTAATTTAAGAGGGGACTCGGCGAGTTGGAGCCTAGACTCGCCGAGTAGGATCGCAGACTTGGTCGCGGGTTCGCGACTGGACTCGACGAGTCCAGATATGGACTCGGCGAGTCGACGCTGTTCAGCAGAAACCCTAACCGTTCGGTTTTGGATCGTATATAACGCCTCTTAGGCCGTCATTTTCCGTCTTTTGGTCGATTGAGAAGAACCCTAATAGTTGTGGACGTCCAGAGCAGGAGAGAAAGCCATTGGAACTTGGAGGAACTTGTTAGGCAAGAAGAAGAGGAATTTGGCCAAAGGAATATCAAGGAGGATCGAGTCCTGAGGTTTGGGGGGCACAGAGAGTGCGTTTTCAGGTAATACTCGGATCAATTCTGTTATTTTGATGTGTATGCGAAATTAGGGTTTATGAAACCCATTTAGTGATTAGATGGGTTATTATGTTATTACCCAAACGTTTATACCCCAGTAATAAGATGTTTAGAAGTCTAGAAAGTCCCATGATTGTATATCTCGGGACCATACGTAATTTAGAAAGCAGTTGCTCGTCTGCATGGCATGGACTCGCCGAGTTGTTCTTCAGACTCGGCGAGTAGCTTGAAGATTTACTGGGACTCGCCGAGTTGTTCTTCAGACTCGACGAGTGGAGTCGGGGTGGCCCCGCGATTCTTCCAGGAGTAACTCGTTGGGTCGAGGAGGATACTCGACGAGTAGATAGGGAATCTCAGAGAGTTGGAGGACGTCTAGACTCGCCGAGTCGCCATGGCACTCGCCGAGTCTGGTCGAGTTGACCGTTGACCGTTGACCAGAGTTGACCTAAGTCTGACTTCTTAGGGATAGTCACACTTAGAAGACATAAGTGTTAATGAGGTATGTGATGTTATAGGGAGGTTGTAGCTCGTCGGTTGTGCACGAGTCATTTCGGGAATTGCTAGCGTTCAGCTTTTACGAGGTGAGTCTTCTCACTATACTGTACCCGGAAGGGTTTGACTGTATGACCGGAAGGTCAGATATGATATGTGATATGTATGATATATGTGATAAGTTATTTGTTATCTGTGAGCTATGTATGTTATGTGGGCCGGAAGGCAATATGTTATGGGCCGGAAGGCGATTATGTTATGGGCCGGAAGGCGTTGTGTTGAGGACCGGAAGGTCAGTGCCTGGAAAGGCGTATGTGTGTAAGTGTATATTGGGGAACTCACTAAGCATTTATGCTTACAGTTGTTGTGCATGTATTTCAGGTACTAGCGAGGACCGTGGGAAGGCGCCGGCGTGATCGATACACACTGAAGAATGCTTTTATGATCTTGGGATTTTGATTAATTGTATTTGACAGAATACTTAAACTATTTATGCCTTGTTTTGAATGGAAATAAATATATTTTTAAAATGAAAAATTTGTTTGAAAATTTGCGTTGTTACAATTAGTATCAGAGCCTTGGTTTGAGGGATTCGGGTGCACCTTCGGGAGTAACTGAACTCAAACCGAGGATTTGAGGAAAACTTTTAAATAAAGGCATAAAGTTTTGTAAATGGTTTTGTGGTAAGCAAGAAAGAAGCAGTGTGTACGATCAGTCAGCGCCCGAACGGTAAAGATCCCCAAAATACCTTACAATGTTATATGATATAAATTGTTATGCATGCTAGAAGACTAGGTATTCATGATAGGACTAGAGTGGCCTGATTGGTGATGCCTTAGTCTAGGGAAGTTTGTCGATATGAGATGCTTGCTAGTATGCGGGTAGATGATGCATATCAGAAGTAGAGTACTCACTATCCGGGGTTTGGGGAGGAAGACTTGGGATGAATGCTGATGCGGTGTGGTCGGTAGTATTGGGCCCGTACTACCGAAGACACCGGGTCAGTGGGAGACCCAAGTAAGAATCCCTGGATATCGGGGACTGAGTAGGGTTGCGTATCGAGTACAATTATACTCGGTGGAGTCTCTGATAGTTTTATGTTGTATTTCAGAGACATCATGGTTAGACCACGCCACGGAGCGAGTACGAGCGGTGTGAGTGACGAGGATATTCGTCAGATGATTCACGAGGAGGTGGCGGCAGCGATCCGGGCTGAGATCCCGGAGATGTTTGGGTCTATTAAGACCACCCTGATGGAGACATTCGATGAGCGGTACGCCGCGTTGACTGAGGCTGCAACCGCTGCAGCTACCGCAGCTGTGGCCGCTGCTAGGCCACAAGGAGGTGACTCGTTGCTGTTCCGAGAGTTCAGCAACACGAAGCCACCGGAGTTCGATGGGACGCAAGATCCGATTGCTGCGATGAGGTGGATCGCGGACATAGAGGGGTGCTTCTACACGTGTTCATGCCCGGAGCACCTGAGGGTACGGTTCGCTTTGAACCAGCTCCGTCTGGGAGCGAAGGACTGGTGGAAGTTCGTGACAGCGAACTTCACTATGGCAGAGACTACAGCGGTGACATGGGAGGGGTTTACTACCATGTTCAGGGATGAGTACGTTCCCCCGGTGGAACGGGAACGATTGGTTCAGGAATTCTTAACCCTCAAGCAGGGTACTGATTCGGTGGCGGCGATCACGCGGAAGTTTCATGAGAGGGCAATGTTTTGCCCCGAGCTGGTGTCCACAGAGCAGGCTCGGATGAGCCGGTACTTGGGTGTCTTGAGGAGGGATATCCGGGAGTTTGTGGCGAACTCCACCTACCATACTTTTACGGAGCTTCAGGCGAATGCCCGGAAGCGTGAGATCGAGTTGGAGACTCAGGCCAGGGAGGAGGCCGAGTCTCAGCAGGCGGACCGGCGGCCGGCTCAGTCTCAGCCGGCAGCCAAGCGGATCAAGTCCGCCGATTCGAGGACGGGAGGTTCGAAGAGCCGCACTTGCGGAAAGTGCGGCAAGGGTCACGATGGGGCGTGTCGAGCCGGTGCTTGCTACAAGTGCGGCAAGGAGGGGCACATTGCTAGGGAGTGCCCCAAGGGGTTTATGGTTTGCTTTCATTGCAACCAGACCGGCCATCGAAAGGCCGAGTGTCCGCAGCTTCGTTAGGGATCTGCACATATTGCTAGGACTACCGAGACTCGACCGGTGAAGGTCGAGGCCCCGAGGGCTCGTGGGAGAGCCTTTCAGCTGACTGCGGAAGAGGTCCGCGCTGCGCCCGATGTCGTGGCAGGTATGTTGTAATTCATGTATTTATTTTAATGTCGAGATGTTATGCTTATGTTATTGTATGCGTAGGTACTTTCCTTGTGAACTCTGTGCCTGCCTTAGTGTTATTTGACTCGGGTGCGAGTAGGTCCTTTGTGTCCTTAGCCTTTAGTCAGCATATCAGCGTTAGTCGTGAGTCGTTGAGTCGACCTTTGAGAGTTTCTATAGCTGACGAGAAAGAGATTTGTGCCACGGAGGTTCTTCGGGGATGTGTACTAGAGATTTTCGGGGTTGAATTCCCGATTGACCTGATCCCTATTGCGATGGGTGATGTCTGTGTCATCGTAGGCATGGACTGGTTGAGCCGATTCGGCGCTGTCATCGACTGTGAGCGTCAGCTGGTGACCATACGAGACCATAGTGGGGGAGTCCTTTCGGTGTACGGCGAGGGTACCCGTTCGGGATCAGCTTTTTGTTCGGCCGCTAGGGCGAGGCAGTGTCTACAGCAGGGCTGTAAGGGTTTTGTGGCGTTTGTGATGGATACGCGGGAGGTTCCCGAGAGACCGAAATCAGTTGAGGAGGTCCCTGTGGTGCATGAGTTTCCAGATGTTTTCCCCGAGGAGCTGCCGGGAGTACCTCCTGTGAGGCAAGTAGAGTTTGGTATCGATCTGGTTCCGGGGGCCGCGCCTATTGCTAAAGTGCCTTATCGTCTTGCACCTCCAGACATTCAAGAGTTGTCCTCGCAACTCCAAGAGTTGCTGGGGAAGGGATTCATTCGGCCGAGCAGCTCGCCGTGGGGAGCACCTATTCTGTTCGTCAAGAAGAATGATGGTTCACACCGGATGTGCATTGATTACCGAGAGTTGAACAAGTTGACGGTCAAGAACCGTTACCCGCTACCGAGGATCGATGATTTATTCGATCAGTTGCAGGGAGCGTCTTGGTTTTCCAAGATCGATCTGAGGTCAGGGTACCATCAGGTGAGAGTGCGGGACGAGGATGTCCAGAAGACAGCGTTTAGAATGCGATATGGGCATTATGAGTTTGTGGTGATGCCTTTCGGGCTCACCAATGCCCCGGCTGCATTCATGGATCTCATGAATAGGGTATGCAGACCGATGTTGGATCGGTCAGTGATTGTATTTATCGATGACATTCTGGTGTATTCTAGATCTAGAGAGCAGCATGGGGAGCATTTGAGGGAGGTCCTTGAGGTATTGAGGTCGGAGAAGCTTTATGCAAAGTTCTCCAAATGTGACTTCTGGTTGCGGGAGGTCCAATTTCTAGGACATGTTGTTAATCAGAAAGGGATATTGGTCGATCCGGCCAAGGTTGAGGCGGTGATGAGTTGGGAGGTGCCGAAGTCACCCTCTGAGATCAGGAGCTTCCTCGGGTTGGCAGGGTATTATCGGAGATTCATTAAGGATTTCTCCAAGATCGCAGTGCCGCTCACCAGATTGACCCGGAAGGGTGTTGCATTCTCATGGGGGCCCGAGCAGCAGACCTCCTTTGAGACACTTCGCCAGAGGTTGTGCGAAGCCCCGGTATTAGCTCTCCCAGAAGGGATGGAGGATTTTGTGGTGTATTGCGACGCATTGATTTCGGGACTGGGTGCAGTGTTAATGCAGAGGGGTCATGTGATAGCGTATGCGTCGAGGCAGCTGAAGCCTCATGAGGCGAGATATCCCACGCATGATTTAGAGTTGGGGGCAGTAGTGTTCGCTCTCAAGATTTGGCGTCACTACCTGTATGTGGTTCGATGTACGATATATACGGACCATAAGAGCTTGAAATATTTGATGGATCAGCCCAACCTAAATATGCGTCAGAGGAGGTGGTTGGATGTGGTCAAGGATTATGATTGTGAGATCCTGTACCACCCAGGTAAGGCTAATGTGGTAGCCGACGCGTTGAGCCGCAGGGCGGAGAGCACTTCATTGCGAGATGTATGCTTGAGACTGACTGTGATGACTCCAGTATTGGATGCTATTCGTGGGGCGCAGGCCGAAGCTGTGCGACCAGAAATGCAGAAGAAAGAGCGGGTCGTGGGGTTTATTTCAGAGTTCGTTAAGGATGGGCGAGGGCTTATGACATTTCAGGGTCGGATTTGGGTACCGTTTGTGGGCGGTACGCGTATTACTTTGATGGAAAAGGCTCATAGATCGAAATTCTCGATCCATCCCGGTGTTACGAAGATGTATTTGGACCTGAGGAAAGAGTATTGGTGGCCCTGTATGAAGAGGGACGTTGCATGGTTCGTCGAGAGGTGCTTGACCTGCCGTAGGGTTAAGGCTGAGCACCAGAGACCGCATGGCAAGTTACAGCCATTGGAGATCCCCGAGTGGAAGTGGGAACAGATCACTATGGATTTCATCACCAAATTGCCGAGGACTGCCAGGGGAGTTGATGCAATTTGGGTGATTGTGGATAGGTTGACGAAGAGTGCACACTTCCTTGCCATCAGCGAGAGTTCTTCAGCGGAGAAGTTGGCAGAGATATATGTGAAAGAAGTGGTATCTCGGCATGGGGTGCCGATCTCGATTGTGTCAGACCGTGATGTGCGTTTCACTTCCAGGTTCTGGAAGAAATTTCATGAGGAACTGGGTACTAAATTGCATTTTAGTACCGCATACCATCCCCAGACAGGCGGTCAGAGCGAGCGGACGATTCAGACGCTGGAGGACATGCTTCGGGCGTGTGTGTTAGACTTCGGGGGTAGCTGGGATGCACATTTACCCTTAGCAGAGTTTTCCTACAACAACAGCCATCATTCGAGCATTGGTATGCCACCTTTTGAGCTGTTGTATGGTAGGAGGTGTCGGACCCCCATTTGCTGGGGAGAAGTGGGACAGAGAGTGATGGGCAGCACAGAGATCGTGCTTCAGACGACATAGCAGATTCAGCAAGTTAGACAGAGGTTATTGACCGCCCAGAGCCGACAGAAGAGTTATGCAGACAGGTGCCGATCCGAGCTTGAGTTTCAAGTCGGCGACTTCGTTCTCCTGAAGGTCTCTCCTTGGAAAGGAGTGATTCGATTCAGGAAAAGGGGCAAATTGGGGCCCCGGTATATTGGGCCATTTCGTGTGATTGCAAGAATAGGCCGGGTAGCCTATCGGTTGGAGTTGCCAACAGAGTTGGGACAGATCCACGACACTTTTCATGTGTCGCAATTGAGGAAGTGCATAGCCGATGAGTCGGCAGTGGTTCCATTGGAGGATATTCAGGTGGATGCGAGCATGAATTACGCGGAGAGACCAGTGGCTATCAGGGATCGGAAGATCAAGGTTCTGAGGAACAAGGAGGTACCTCTGGTGTTGGTTCAATGGCAACACCGTAAGGGATCAGAAATGACTTGGGAGCCGGAACGTGAGATGCGGGAGCAGCATCCGGAACTATTTTCAGAACGAGACTTCGAGGGCGAAGTCTAATCCTAGCAGGGGAGAGTTGTAACAGCCCGGAATCTCAGGTATTGTTAAATTATGTTTTTGGGGGTAATTTAAGAGGGGATTCGGCGAGTTGGAGCCTAGACTCGCCGAGTAGGATCGCAGACTTGGTCGCGGGTTCGCGACTGGACTCGACGAGTCCAGATATGGACTTGGCGAGTCGACGCTGTTCAGCAGAAACCCTAACCGTTTGGTTTTGGATCGTATATAACGCCTCTTAGGCCGTCATTTTCCGTCTTTTGGTCGATTGAGAAGAACCCTAATAGTTGTGGACGTCCAGAGCAGGAGAGAAAGCCATTGGAACTTGGAGGAACTTGTTAGGCAAGAAGAAGAGGAATTTGGCCAAAGGAATATCAAGGAGGATCGAGTCCTGAGGTTTGGGGGACACAGAGAGTGCGTTTTCAGGTAATACTCGGATCAATTCTGTTATTTTGATGTGTATGCGAAATTAGGGTTTATGAAACCCATTTAGTGATTAGATGGGTTATTATGTTATTACCCAAACGTTTATACCCCAGTAATAAGATGTTTAGAAGTCCAGAAAGTCCCATGATTGTATATCTCGGGACCATACGTAATTTAGAAAGCAGTTGCTCGTCTGCATGGCATGGACTCGCCGAGTTGTTCTTCAGACTCGGCGAGTAGCTTAAAGATTTACTGGGACTCGCCGAGTTGTTCTTCAGACTCGACGAGTGGAGTCGGGGTGGCCCCGCGATTCTTCCAGGAGTAACTCGTCGAGTCGAGGAGGATACTCGACGAGTAGATAGGGAATCTCAGAGAGTTAGAGGACGTCTAGACTCGCCGAGTCGCCATGGCACTCGCCGAGTCCGGTCGAGTTGACCGTTGACCGTTGACTAGAGTTGACCTAAGTCTGACTTCTTAGGGATAGTCACACTTAGAAGACATAAGTGTTAATGAGGTATGTGATGTTATAGGGAGGTTGTAGCTCGTCGGTTGTGCACGAGTCATTTCGGGAATTGCTAGCGTTCAGCTTTTACGAGGTGAGTCTTCTCACTATACTGTACCCGGAAGGGTTTGACTGTATGACCGGAAGGTCAGATATGATATGTGATATGTATGATATATGTGATAAGTTATTTGGTATCTGTGAGCTATGTATGTTATGTGGGCCGGAAGGCAATATGTTATGGGCCGGAAGGCGATTATGTTATGGGCCGGAAGGCGTTGTGTTGAGGACCGGAAGGTCAGTGCCTGGAAAGGCGTATGTGTGTAAGTGTATATTGGGGAACTCACTAAGCATTTATGCTTACAGTTGTTGTGCATGTATTTCAGGTACTAGCGAGGACCGTGGGAAGGCGCCGGCGTGATCGATACACACTGAAGAATGCTTTTATGATCTTGGGATTTTGATTAATTGTATTTGACAGAATACTTAAACTATTTATGCCTTGTTTTGAATGGAAATAAATATATTTTTAAAATGAAAAATTTGTTTGAAAATTTGCGTTGTTACATCCGCATTTACTGATATTTATTGAGCCGTCATCCCATAATTGACGTAACTCAACATTTATTTGTGTTGCCCTAATTTAATATAGTACAAGTCTGATCTTTTAAACAGGTTTTTCGATCAAGCATGGACGAGTCACAATCCAATCCCATTAACATCTCAAATAGCATTGGATCAACGACAAAGATTCCCATCCATTACACCCAGGATTACGAAGTCTGGGCACATCACTTTGAAGATTATGTCATCGGATCTGAGGACAATGGATATCTCATCTGGGAAGCAATCGTATCTGGACCATTCGCTCATTCAGCAACTTCAAGAATTATTAAAACTCAGAAGGAGTATAATGATCTTTTGTAAGATGTTAAAGATATTGCTCAAGACGAAAAAGATAAATTTCAGTGCAATATTAAAGCATTGAGACTAATCAGATTCGATTTTCAATCTGACACTTTCAGGCTGGTGAGTTCATGCAGCACTGCCAAAGAAATATGGGATAGGCTGCGAGAGTTATATTCTACGGACGAAGATCTCGAGCATTCCATTCAAACCTTGCTTTTGTCCGAATTTGGTGAATTCAAGCCGAGTCCTGAAGAAACTGTAACTCAGACGTTCGATCGCTTCAATCATCTTCTTAGTAAGATGATTAAACATGATATTGAAAGGAAGTTGATTGAACAAAAGGTTACATTTTTAAACGGTCTCAGATCTGAGTGGAGAGCGGTTGTGTCCACTGTTAAAGCGCATGAGCAATTCAAATCTTACTCTTTGGCGAAACTGGTAGGGATTTTGAAATCCCAAGAAAAGATTGTGTTACAGGAGAAAAATGTGGTTTCAAGCTTGGGATCATTGGCCCTTCTGTCCAAAAGCAAAGCTGTGATGGAAGATGAAGACCTCAACCTAGAGGATTATGACCTTACCTCTGAAGACTATGCATTGATGGTGTCAAACCCAAAGAGGTTCATCAAGAAAAGGTTCCCTGCAAATAAGAACCGAAACTGGTAGGGAAGTTATAGTTCTGAAAAGGTTAGGGAAGAACCGAAGGCAGAAGAACCAAAGAAGGAACTGAAAGCTGAAGGAGATTCGGGTGTGAGCTGCTATTATTGTGGAGGAAAGAACCACTATGCCAAAGATTGTGTTCTGAAGAAAATGGCGGAAAAGGATGAGGAGAAAGACGAAGAAACTGTGTTGTTGAAAAAGCTGGAAGAGATCAAAAGAAAGAAATCCACTGCTAACCCTTCTATGAATGCTTTAATTGTGCAGGGTTCGGTAGCGGATGATGAGTTCGGTGGCGTGGAGGTCTGGTCAACCGATTCTGAGGACGATGAAGTCAGGAAGCCATCTCATGGAAAGGCCTATGTTGCAAAAGGTGAAGGGAGCGGTGGAAAGTGTTTAATGGTGTTAGACGTGTCTCAAATGAGGGGATACAACATAGATGGTGGGAATAAAGACACAAAGGAGCGAGAGGACTTGTGCTTCACAGCAAAACCTCTCAGCATGCAGTTTAACGAGCTTGATGAATTAATCAAGAAGGTACAATCAGTTTTTGTTTCATTCAAAGTCCCACAAAGTTCATATGAAAAGGAATTAAAAAATGTTAATTCAAGAATCTCTCATCTAGACAGCAGTTTAACTCAAACACGGGTCACCAATTCTAACCTAACTGACCAAATAAGCAGGGTATCTTCAAAGAGTGAGGAACGGAGGATGTGGATCGATCTAAAGGAGTCGGAGTTAATCAAATCCAAGGATGAAAACATTTATTTACAAAGAGACAATTTAAAACTTTTAAAACAAAGAGACAATTTAAAACATTTATTGCTAAGTGTCTTTACGCTAATATCACTCAACTTCATTTAAACTGTGAAATAGGGTAGAAAATTCATCGCATGATTTTGCCCTTCCTTGAGTTTAAGGAGGATGAAATTGACGCTGAAGCATATAACTGTGAAAGTGTTGTTTCGTCTGAGGATGTTAATCCGACATATATGTATGGTCTAGATAAAATTGAATCTTTCATAAAGTCCAAGGACCATAAAGACATGCTGAAAAATCTTTTGGATGAAAATGATAAACTAAAACTAAGAACCAAAACCATACAAAAGTTTGACTCATTGAATGCCAACCTGAGCTCAGAAAATAAAATTGATGTTGAAAATGCATCTGAGCTCAATGAGGACGATGATATGAGTGAAATTTCTGTTGAAGACACAGTTGACTGTTCAGAGTTTGTCAAGAGCGAACCCAAAAACCACAAAAATCTTATTTCAGAAAATTTTGTGGAGTTTGCTCGTCTGTCCCAACAAAAGTCCCCGATCCTTGAAGAAAAGGCTGTTGTATACCAAAAGGTGAGAACAACTCCAAATCAGGTGTATAAAGTCACAGGCGTAACAGAACATCAGACAGCCGAACTCACAGCTATTGTAAACGAAGATAATGCTGATGGTTGTGATGAGTTCTTCTGGTCTGCTCCTATCGACAATGCTGACGAAACAGTTGGTCTGTCAGAAAGGACTTCATGGAAAACCAAAGGCAGATATGTGCCAGAACCTTTGAACAAGCCTGATAGCTTCGACGTGCCAAGTACGAGTGGTACAAAAAATGTTCCTGAAGAAAAAGGAGTATCAGCAAAAGAAGTCACTCCGTCAAGCGACACATCATCAGTTCAAAGTGAATCAACTGAAAGAAAGCAAAAACAAAAAGCGAATGTCCATCGTCAGCCGAAGTAGGTGAGAAATCAAAAACAGCAAAGGAATCAGAGATACAAGAAGAATCTCTCTGAAAGAAAACAGTTCTGGCAATCTCAAAATGCTCATTTCTCTTATCAAGACAGAAATTTAAAGTCAGAGAAAAACATTGTTAGGTCACAAGAGAGTCATAACAACCGAAGAGAGAGGTTCGGTTATGAAGGTCAAAACAACCGAAAGGATACGTTCGGTTCTAAAAAATTTGACAACCGAAAGCAAAGGTTCGGTTCAGAAAACACTATCTACCAAAAGCAGAGGTTCGGTTCCGAGAGCAAAAGAGACCAAAGATCTAGGTTCGGTCCCACTAATGATCAAAAACAAAAGGGTCACTTAGAATCTCAAACCAAGAAATCATCTCAGTCTAACTTCTCTGGTTCTTCTTCTTCTAACTCTTCTGTTTCCTCTCAACCTCTTTCTAAATTCAACTCTGGTCACACTCAAAAACCTAAATCATCAAGAGATATGAAAGGAAAATCAAAGTTTTCATCAGTTGAAACAAATCAAAATAATCCCAGAGTCCAAATACCTAAACCAGAATCCAAACCGAAAGAAACAAATCCCAATAAAATTAAGGTTTTCACCATTAAAAAGAAAGATGAAACAACGTTAATAAAAAGAACATATCTTGTTGACATCTCTCTTACTATTCCTGTTCCTATGAAAGGCTCACGCGGACCCAAGAAACTTTGGGTTCCTAACTCTGCTTAATTTTTGCAGGTTATTAGTGACGAGCAGTTTGACGAAGAATGGTACATTGACAGTGGCTGCTCACGTCACATGACAGGAAGGAAGGAAGAGCTGAGGGAATTTCGGTCTCTTTCAAATGGTGGAAATGTCAAGTTTGGGAACAACTCCTTCGGCACCATAAAAGGCTATGGAATGATTACAAATGGTGATTTTACGATTAGGAAGGTTGCATACGTCAAAGGACTACAACACAACCTCATCAGTGTATCTCAGCTTGTTGGAGGTACCGGTCTCAAGGTTTCATTCGATGATGAGGGTTCGGAAATAATTGAGAAGAAGAAGAAAAGAATTATTCTCAAATCGGAGCGCAGAGGTGAAATGTTTCCTCTGAACCTCAAACCCATCAAACGGAATCCAGCTATCTGCCTGTTATCCAAAGCACAATCTGACGAAAGCTGGCTGTGGCACCGAAGGCTCTCTCATTTCAACTTTAAGGACATCAACAAAATTGTCACTGGAGGTCATGTTCGAGGTCTTCCATTGCTCAAGTTCGATAGAGAACATTTGTGTGCTGCATGTGAAATGGGGAAGCAGAGTCGTCAAAGTCATCCATCTATTATAATCACTAAAGTTGTTGAACCACTAGAGTTAATTCACATTGATCTGTGTGGTCCATCATCTATCGAAAGCATCGGCGGTAGCAAGTACATTATAGTCATTGTTGACGACTTCTCGCGTTTTACATGGGTGTTCTTTCTAAAGCATAAATCTGAAGCGACTCTCAAGCTAAAGGTGTTCATCAAGCAAGTTGAAGTACAGCTGAAGAAAGTCGTTCGCAACATCCGGAGCGACAATAGAATGGAGTTCAAAAACAAAGAATTCGAAGAATTCTTGGCCGACAAAGAAACCAGTCATAACTTCTCAGCTCCCTACACTCCTCAACAAAACGGGATTGTCGAAAGACGAAACCGATCTTTGTGTGAGACGGCTCGAACCATGCTAAGTTTTGCTTCTTTACCTTTATATTTTTGGGCTGATGCTATTGTTGCAGCTTGTTTTACGCAGAATAGGTCATATCTCAATAAGCGATTCACTCTCACTCCTTATGAGATCATCAACAACAGGAAGCCAAATGTCAAATTTTTCCACGTGTTCGGCTCACGGTGCTTCATCTTCAATTCTAAAGAACACCGTAACAAGTTCGATGTCAAAGCCAATGAAGGGATATTTCTGGGCTATTCTCTCACTTCTAAAGCATACAGGGTATTAAACAAGCGATCAAGAAAAATAGAAGAGACTTATTACGTGACTTTTGATGATAGTTATGTCAAAAAGCTAAAGGCCAACGAAGACGCAGTTGGAGAAATCTTTCCTTAAATAGGCCAAGTCACAGCCTCGATCGCAAATCTATTTGAGAAGTTTGTCGAGTTATTTGATGAACTAGAAAAGGCTACTCTCTCGGAAGTCAGTGCAGCAGACAACAAAGTAGATCATTTGAAGCAACTCATCGAAGATGCTGCCAAACAAATGAATGAAGGAGGATCTTGTTCCAATGAACCTCTACAGCACAATGCTTCAATCGAGGGGGAGGATCCATCTTCTTCATTACAAAAGAGTTCACATGTTGAGGGGGAGGACAGTTCTCAAGCTACTCCCGAACGATCAGCAGTACCCGAAGGTGCTACAATACCCGAAAGTGTTACAACACCCGAAGGTGCTACAACACCCGAAAGTGCTACATCACCCGAAGGTGCGTCAACACCCGAAAGCTCGATTCCGCCCGAAACCCCTGTAGCTCAAGAAACTCAAGACATACCTGAAAGCTTATCTGTTGAGGGGGAGAATGTTGATATGCTTTATGACGATGACAGTCAATTTGAACTAGAAGAGTTGGTAAACGCTGAATTGGATCCATCCTATGATCCAAATTACCCTCCTCTTGTCAAATGGACCAGAGATCATCCTGTCTCCTAGGTTGTCGGTAACGTCTCTGAAAAGGTTCTAACCCGATCACAACTTAAGGCAAAACAAACTTCCTTATTTTCAAAAGTAGAATTTTGTATGTTTAACTCCTTCGTCTCAAAAGTTGAACCAAAGACAGTTAACACTGCTCTTGATCACTCCAATTGGGTTCAAGCTATGCAAGACGAATTGAATGAATTCGAAAGGAATAAAGTTTGGCGCCTCATTCCAACTCCTCAAGATGCCTCAGTTGTTGGTCTCAAATGGGTCTTCAGAAATAAAATGGACAAGGAAGGCAACGTGATACGAAACAAAGCGCGTTTGGTGGTGAAAGGATACTGTCAGGAGGAAGGAATTGACTATGAAGAAACTTTTGCTCTTGTAGCTAGGCTGGAATCTGTTAGAATATTTCTTGCCTATGCTGCACACAAAAACTTTGAAGTCTACCAAATGGATGTCAAGTGTGCATTTCTAAATGGAGAACTTGAAGAAACCATGTATGTGGAGCAACCTCCTGGATTCATAAATGAAAGGTACCCCAATCATTGTTACATTTTGGACAAAGCCGTATATGGACTGAAACAAGCTTTGAGAGCCTGGTATGAAACGCTTACCAAGTTTTTAAAGATGTCCAAATTCAAACAAGGTTCGGTTGACCCAACCTTCTTTCGTAAGAAGGAAGGTAACCACCTTATGATTGTTCAAATTTACGTCGATGATATCATCTTTGTCTCAACGAATCCTAGCTTAACGGCTAAATTCAGAAAGCTGATGGAGACTAAATTTGAAATGAGCTCAATGGGTCCAATTAACTTTTTCCTTGGTTTAAATATTAGACAGGGACCCGAAGGCATCTTTATCAATCAGGAGGCTTACACAAAGACTCTCCTTGCAAAATTTGGCATGATGGGAGATTCGAAGGTTAAAGTTCCAATGGCGTTCGACACCAAGCTCACTCCATCCTTGGATAAGCCAACAGTTGATATTACGCTATATCGCCAGATAATCGGCTCTCTGATGTATCTTACTGCTAGCAGGCCTGATATAATGTTCTCTGTATGCTACTGTGCTAGATTTCCGGCGAATCCACGTGAACCTCATATGCTTGCAGTGAAGAACATACTCCGTTATGTCAAGCGAACTACCTCTTTAGGCCTATGGTATCCATCCAACTCAGGCTTCTTCGTTCAAGCCTACTCAGATGCAGACCTTGGAGGTTGTGGACTAGACAGGAAAAGCACCACGGGAGGCTGCCAATTCCTTGACGGGAAGTTGGTGAGTTGGCAATCAAAGAAACAAACCTGTGTGTCTTTATCTACAGTTGAAGCGGAATACATTGCAGCTGCCTCCTGTACTTCTCAAGTGATTTGGATCCAAAGTCAACTCCGGGACTATGGACTCAATATGAGAAAGATCCCACTATATTGTGACTTTGAGAGTGCAATTAGGATCTGTCATAACCCAATGCAACACTCCAAGACCAAGCACATAGCACTGAGGTATCACTTCATTAAAGATCATGTGGAAGATGGGAACGTCGAAATTCATTTTGTTCGAACCACTGATCAACTGGTTGACATCTTCACCAAAGCTCTTCCTGAAGCATCGTTTAACAAAATTCTACAAGGGCTAGGCATGATGGAATCGGAGTCCATACCAAAAATTACCACTCATACTCAAACGTAAAAAGCGAAATAGACCGAATGTTCGGGTTCGGGTCTTGCACTAATGTACCGAAATGAACCGAACGCTAGGGTTCGGTTGAATCATCTGGTTTTCGCTCCTCAATCAAAGGTAGTTTTCTTGGTTGTAAATCTTTTGTATCATTGTTCCAAATGCATTTCTCTTATTGTCAAAACTATTCTCTTTTTGAAAATCTATTTTCTTTGGTAACCGAAATAGACCGAACGTTCGGGTTCGGTTTCAAAATTTTTCTCACCCGAAATAGACCGAACGCTCGGGTTCGGTTCCAAAGTTTTTCACAACCGAAATAGACCGAATGCTCGGGTTCAGTTCCAAAAATTTTTTTTCCTTTGTTTTTTTATTATTATCAAAAACTCCAAAAATATTTTATTCTCTATTTTCTTTTTGGCTTTAATTTTATTTGTGTGTTCGTTTATGGGGAAATTGTTGAAATTAGCTAAGTGTCCCTAGAAGCATGCTGCTGTATGTGTCCAAAGCCTCACCTGATTCTGAATAATAGCCTTAATGACTTGGTATACACAAACCTTGTCTTCCCAATTAGGCTATCATATTTATTCTAATCATGAGCTACCTAACTCTCTTCTCACATCAGATAAGAGTTTTCTGCTTGGTTCTATTTTTTCACAGCAGAGGTACTTTGATTTCTTACACCATCTACATTTCATTTCTCCATCACACTCGTTTCACAAAGGTAACCCTTGAGACTCTCAGAAATTACCACTGAGGTTTATGGTTACACAATAACTGTGTTCATGATCTTAGTTTCGTGCCATTACGAGCTAAGTGAAACCCAAAATTCAATACCTAATACGAATTGACGGTGACAAATTAATTTGCTCTAGTTTTCACCATTGAATTGACGGACGTATCTTAATGCTATCTCAAAATTTTCTTTTGTGTGATTCCTATGAAATTGTTACAACCAATAACATTTCTTCCCTTGGGATCCAGTTTTAATTTTTCTTGAGATTTTATATTCCCCGCCAGTTTCAATTATTCCCAACCTACTTGTTCAACAGACTACACCGGTCTCACAAGTACTTCGTTCACTTTCTATCTTATATCAAGATTAGGAATGTTGAATCGAAGTGAAAGCCACCCTTATAAGCCTAGTCAAAAAGAGCCTTTCAACACTTCTTAATAAGTGTTTGATCGTTATTCAACGGGAAACCACACAAACACTTTAAGGTTTCTCTTGACTTTGGAGGAAGAGATTCGTGTCCGGGATCATTTGTTTCGTGTCTTTATTGACATCACATTTTTTCCTAAAAAGTAGTGCTTTATTTCTTTTCTTTTACACCCTAAGCACGAAAATCTTTGATTTTCCAAAATTCATGTTCTAATAATTACAGGCATTTTCATTGGATTAATGGTTGATTAAAGGCTGTGGTTGATTTTAATCCACGTGGGGGATTTTTCAAAAGATGCCGTTACAATTTAAAGGGATAAGATGAAGCCTTGCTGACTCAGGCGGGAGTCTAATCGATTTGATTTCAAACGACGCAAAAGGGAAAGCGTACGAATTGGAACCGTCTCATCTCCAAATGGCGCAGAAGGGGCGCGTGTGAATCGGAAACGGTGCATATCCAAACGACGCTTGATGGGAGGCGTTTTTTTAGGGGTCTGACACTCTCTCTCATGCGTGATCATCGGCTACCCCAACTGTTACGCATCAGTCAACTCCGGAAAACTCTTCGATTTTCAATTGAAGATTTGGGAAGATCTTTCTCTCTCCTAAATCCCCAGTATAAAAGGCAACATAATCCTTCATTTACCTCTTTACCGCAATTAAAATTCCCAGAGAGCAAAAATTCCTTAATACTTTCCTGTTCATCATCTTCTCAACTCTCTTCAAGCAATGGCGGATTCTTCTTCTGTTCACGCAACATCCCACATACTACCCATTCGCCCACAACAAAGCCTCATCATTGATTTAACTCCTCAGGCTTACGATGCCTTCATGTTCCCCATTATCGAGTGCTTGAAGTTTTCTCCGATCGCTCCTGCACTTACAAGGGCTGAATCTGTTCCGATGGAGTTCTTGTCGCAAATCTTTGCGACTGCTCATTATGACAAGGCTGTTGACAGAATCTTCTTTGATGTTTTTCAACACAAAGCCTCAATTTCAAAGCAAAGGTTTTGCTCCCTGTTAGGGTTTGAAGCTGATTCTACGAGGGTTAACCCTGAGACGATTCCACTGGGGCACTTGTTCAACATGTTTTACAATATGGGTTATACGGAGGTGCTTACTTCAGTCGTGAAGTTCAAGAAGTCGTCCCTACCTCCACAGTGGAACGGGATGTTCACTGTTCTATTCAAAGGGCTTTCTGAAAGAAGTGCTGGATCTGATGGTTCCAGTCGGTTATTTTTATCAATAATGTATGGAATCTACAATGGCATCAATATAGATTATGGGTCTGTTCTATGGCAACAGCTCATCCAGAGTCTCTCCTCTACTTCCAGGCATTCAGAGGTTTCTTACGCTATGTTCTGGACTTTGATCACGAAATGGGTGATGGACAAGTACCACGTCCCCATTGTCGATGGTGCTCCAATGTCTTCGATTGGTACATTCCATACCACGAAGATCATTGTCTCGGACGCTTCCAAGTTTCTATTCAACGGTTCAATTCCGGAAACCATGTAAGGTGACGTTCCTGCTGATAGCCGGATTATCAGAACATACAAAGAATTCAAGCGTTCTGGTCCGAGGGATCTCACTCCGGAGATGTTGAAGTCCATTCATGACGCCGACAAGCCTGCTCCAACAGGCAAGAAGGCTGATAAGGGGAAACAGGTGGCGAAAGGGGCTAAAGGCCCTTCTCCAAAGAAGAGGAAACCAACCAAGGCTGCTCAGTCTCCGCAGCAAAAGCGCCGAAAAACTCAGCCCAAGCGAAAGCTGATCATCGCTTCCTCCTCAAGCGAGTCTGAGGGTGAGAGTTCGGATTCTGACGTATCTCCACGAGGCAACACTCCACCCAAATCTCCTACACCGGAAGTTCATGTCTCTACTTCTCCCATTAATTATCCACCTAGAACCATTCCTTTTTCTATTCCCCCCATAACTTCCACTACTTCAATACCATCCACTTCGATCCCCATACCAACACCAATATTCACCGAAGCAACCACAACATCCACTGCAGATGTTAGAGCCAACGTATCTGATACGTGGGTTCATACTGATGCACCCGAACCCACTCCAGCACCCGAAACCATAAAAGCACCCGAACCTACACCAACGCCCGAAACAACCCAACCCGAACCTACTCACACTTCAGCTCCACCAGCTTCACCACCCCCACCCTCTCCTGATCATGCTTCAGAAGGAGAAGAACCACTCCTTGGCGGAGAGAATATGACGTTTGACTCAGTCTACTACAGTCCGTTTCAAGTTCAGAGTGATGACGATGACGATGCTCCCGTAACCAAGCGACATCTCAAGGAGCTTCATGATAAGATTGACTTGCTCATCGCCTCCTCTTCCACTACTCAGTCATCCCTTTCTGAAGATGCAGTTCATAAGATTGTTGATGCTTTCTCAAAGGCTCAGCAAGATTCAATTGCTTCTGCAACCTCCGCCATCGACGCCTCAACGAAAGCTTGTCAGGATGCGACCGAAAAAGTCGATAAACTATTTTCTGATGCCTCCGTCCTGTTGCAGTCTTTACAGGAGAGTGCAAATGTTGCTAAGACTACGTTGGAACCAATTGTTCAATAGTTGACAACGTCTGTCTTAACTGAGTTGAAGTCCTTCGCTTCATTTCGTCAAACGCTTTCCGACGACAACTCAACATTTTGTGCAACCATTGACGAGCGTCTATCGAAGCTACAAGAAGATTTGGCTGCTGACAATTCTTTGATGGATGTTCTAGCCAAGAAGACCACTGCTCTGAAGGTCAAGAGTGTTCAACTCTCTCACTCTTAGCAAGAGAGTGATTCTCTTCGGTCCGAAAGGGAGGTGATAAAGTCGTGTGTTTCGGATGTCCACTCTGCCATCTCCAACATCCTCGAAGCACATGATCCCATCCTTAACTACACTGTGAGGCGTGACCTTGCAGAGAAACTCGCTCCAGCCCTTGCCCTGCTAAGCAAACTTGAAGGGTTACTTGATTTCGTGTCCATTCCGAAACAAGGGGGAGAGAAGGACTCCATGTCTCAACCACCTCCATCCTCAAAGGCAACTCACACAACCGAACCTTCTCCAGTAGGCCAAGCCTCCGATTCTGGTGTAAAAGATAAAGGCAAGAACATTGCTGAGGAAGAAGATGAAGATGAAGAGACTATCGCTGATCTTTTAAAGCGAAAACGTCGAAATGATGATGCTGATATCAGTGCTCGTGTGGCTAGAGAAGCTGAAGAAGCAGAAAGAAAACAGAAGGAAGCCCACGACCTTCTTGAGAGTAGGAAAACTCTTTTTCCTGCTTGGACTCTCGAGAGGATGATAAAAGAAGCCATCGACACTCCAAGTATCTTGTGGCTGGAACCTGTAATATCGCTTGATTGTTCCAACACTGTCGACTCTCAATTCGACATGCCTCTGACCCGAAAGGCGTTCATCTTTCACGCCTTCGCCAACGTTTTAGAGTTCCCTCATCCTCATCCACAGGTTGATCGGGACTTGATAAATTTTTATCTGAAGGCCGCTCATCCTCAATATCAGACCTGGAGCGCTCAGAAAATTGTAAACGTTCGGGTCTTGAAGCCATACAGTGAAGGGAACTTCATCAACATTCGGTTCAAGGTACTTCGGGGATCTGCCAAAACCGAACATGCCATTTCTCTTGCAGATCTTCCGAACCTCAATCCCCATGATTGGATAATCTTGCACAACATCCTTCTAACCAATGAAGCTGAATTCGGTCCGATCATAGACCATTTCAAGAGGATGCTCGTGTGCTACATCATGGAAGTTGCGCTGATGGATCAGGAGATAGCAAGCGTATTTAAGAAGAAACCAACAATATCTCCTGTTGGCTCTGCCAGTAATCTGAACCAAATGCAGATGGGAAAAATTGACTCGAGAAGGAATTCGGTCATGTTCACCAGGAACGAAGGACATAAATGTCTTTTTGCCTTGGCTGACAAACATCTGTACACTACTGCTTGCTTAGAGCATGTTTTGGGGATCATCCACAGATGCAAGCAAAACTTAGCGGATGATGTCAAGTACTTCGATGACATGATACACTGGTACATTCGGTTCAGACAGACGATTCTTTCGCTAATCACTCGTCTGTTTGACACCACAAAGAAAGTTCCCGCTGCTGGCCCAAGCAAGAAGAAGAAGTAGTCTCGCTCCAATTTGACGCAAAGGGGGAGATTGTTGGGTCATGTTTTGTATGTTGCGTCTATTGGGCTCGTTTGTTGGTCCGTTTTTGTATCTCCGGTATGGGCCTAACCATCCGTGAGTATAGTAGGGTTTATTATAATATAGGTGCTTGCATGCATCTTAGGAAAACGACAGAGAAACGATAGAAAAGATAGAATAGATTGATCAAAGAAGTTTTATTATCGTTCTTGTAACCCTAAATCCTCTACAGCGGAAGTTCTTAGTCGAGCTCTGCTGAGGATTGTTTGAATTAATCATTCGACACATTGTGATTCAATCTTGTCTTGTTTATTGTTTTATGTTCTTCACACTACCTGTTACAAATATCTAATCGATCTTCAAGTTTGTTTAATAACTCATCAACATCAAAATAGCAAACAAAAAGTATACCATGAAGGAAACGTCATGAAAAATTCATTCATAATTGGGGTACATGTAACCTAAATAACCTAGGTGCATTCCCATCCCTATAAGATATTGGATTCCTAACATGTACTTTAATTAACCACAAAGATTGACTCACGTTTTAAAAAAAGAACACCCTTTCCACACTTCAAATCTTGTAGTACTTGAGGTATCAATCTTTCCCCTAATAAAACACAAATAAGTAGATTACTATATGTCTACAAGATCAAAAATAGCTATTCTATACCCCAAACACGTAAATTAGTTACTAGGCCAAATTCTTAGATTTTGACCCGAAACATTAGTCTGTTCAAGGCCACTTTTGCACCACCAAATCCTATATAAATTACATTTTTTTTTTCATATTCGAGTTTTCCCGACTTTTAGCTTTTCAATTTTCTATGAATTTTACAAAACTGCATATCCGTGTAGCTATATCTGACCGGTCAGTAAAAATGATGATTTTCCACCTTGGTTAAAGACAACATCAGGTCCTGGGAAATATCAGGGAAAACTAGACTCAAAATTTAAACTTTGAAAGTTTATGGATCCTAAATTCTACTCATGATGATTTTTAATGATTTTATACAAAAAAAAAAGGCAAATTAGGTATTTTCCTACAATTCCCAGCTTTGAGTTTTAAGGGTAACTGACAACTTAACCCATTAACCCATAACTAAAAATGACTATAAAAATGAAAGTGAATTCCTAATAGTAGCATTATGTCAAGGTGTCAAAAAGGACAATTTAAATTTCAAACCATGACTCAAAGTACATTGCTTTTAATGGAAAACAAAGTACATTGCTAAAATAGAAAACATCATTAAGGGCTTGAGTTTCCTCCACCATTAAGCCACATATAAAGACCTTCAGGGACTGTTTTGAAGAACTTTTGGATGGTTCAAAAAAATGGAATTTTTATAGAAAAATGATCACTAGAATTAAGATAGAAATCAACATGAGTTTTAGCAACAACAAAGAAGGTAATGATTTCAAAGATTTGAGCAATTCATGGACATGAACAATAACACTCTTGAGGGTGTTCATAACAAGATTTTGACAGAAATAAGCCATCAAAACACACCCAATAAAAATAGAGTTTAGCCATAAGAACATTCAAAGATTGTAAGAAGAAAGAAAGTTTGATCAACAACACCAAATAGGAAAATTTTTGACACCACAATTCAACTAATTTCCAATCAATTGAAACAGAAGCCTTGAGGAAGAAAGAAATTTCAGAAAACTTACCACTAGATTTCTCAATTTCAGTTACAAAACCAATCCCACAAAGAAAAACCGTCGCCTACTTCGTGCCTCAAGAACCGACGCTGTTGATTCCCTCCCCCTCAACACACATTTTTTTTCTCCTTCGTTGCTGATCAACAACACATAGTAAAGAGAAACTAGGATTTGATTTTTACTTGATCGGTCTCTTAAATTGATCGATCAAAATGGACGTGTAAGCAAGCCAAGGAAGAAAACGGACGCAAGCCTTTAATTCTCAATAACACGTCCATTAAAAATCATGGGTTTTATTTATTTATTTTGCAATTAGGCCCCTCAAGTGTCATAAGTTAATTCCCAACACTCCTAACCCTAGCAAGTTAGCATTTTAGGTTTTTCTTATTAACATTTTAGCCCATTAACACCATTAAAACAAATTAAATGAATTATATTTAACATAAAATCCCATAAATCCATGTAATTAAATTATTTACCCTTTTAATTATTGATTATTCTTTTAGATATTAAATAATACTATTTTTTATTTAATTTATTCCATTTTAGCATCATAAAACTAAAATCTTTCGCATGAATATTTCTTCAAGTAACAGAAAGCTAACGTTGTTAACGAAAGGATTTTCGGGTAGTTACATGTTGGCTCTTAAAAGTTGTAACTTCTTTTTAAAAGCCACCGAGGAATTCCCACCCATATCCAACACTTGGGCCCAAGAACATCAACCCCCCCCCCCCCCCCGGTCATGAACCAAGAATGACAAATCCAAAAAAGATATGCACCATAATCTACTACATGTTGAAGAAGGAGAATATGACGTGATATGACATCTATTTCCTCTACCATCAATCCTAAAAGATGAGGAAAAGCTCTATAGATACCACATGAAACCAAAAACATGTCCAACTTACGTAAATTTTGATGCCCACGTATCACACCGTGTAAATAAAGGACCTCCTAAAGGAACATCAAGGAAATCTGCATCAATTATTAACCTATTAAAAGCTAATGTTGGAGAAAGTGAAACTGTGACCCCAACCACTTCAAATCGTCCCAAACCTCATTAAAGTCACCTATCAAATTGACTTCACCAGTATCAAAAGCCACTAACTGTAAATTAAAACCCCAAAGCTATCTTTTACCCTCTAGGCATGCAGAGCATAACCATGATAACCAAAACATTGAGACCTATTGGAAGCCATATAATTTATTTAATTGGTCCTAAACTAGCACAATGCCGCCAGAAGGACCCCGTGAATGAGAATAATCATAGAAAAATGACACATTCTCCCACAAATATTTCACTATGAATAAATCCACACCCTTCATCTTCTTCTCCGGCACAACAAGAAAATTTATGCGATGTCTCTTACACAAAGCTATAATCCATAACCATTTATCATGTTCCCATCTGCTTGAATGTTAATAGAAAGATGATTCATGTATTTACATTTTGTTCTCTTAGCCTATTATTCAAGTTGCACATATGTTGTTGACATCCTTCCATTGTATAACGTAAAACATGAGCCACTTCTATAGTTTTCTTACATTCTTCCTTCATTAAACCACCATAGAACATGGAGGGGAGATATTAAATCCTTAGAAGAAGTAAACTCCATTTCCCCATCGTGTATATGATAAAAAAATTATTGTCGGATAGGGGTTTGCAGCCTCAGCTACTGCTAGAAGACGTGAAGAACGCACACTTGTGGTAGCCATTGCAGCTAGACGCTTTACTGTTATCGAATGTGTTTTTGTCATCATGAAAACAACTGGCGATTTAGATGTCGTCGTTGACACACCTAAATGATCAGTCCTGAGATCAGGGATGACCTAAGGAGGGCAGGGGGAGTGGTCAACAGAGTAATGGCTTATGGCATCATTGGAGTAGGTAGCATCAATCTTTGAAGAGGTCTAATGGGTATGTACAATTTTATTGGGTCATAACTACTCTTTTAGTCTAGTACTCTACCAGAGCTAAAGGTGGGAGAAAGGTATATGTATTTCACAATTCACACCTGAATTACAATAATTAGGAGATTTTTTGGTAATCACTATCACATGCGTAAATTGGAATTGAGGAGTCGCTCGTATCGGATCAGTCAATAATCAGTCACCACCAGTCTACTAGTCGACCACCAATCCTACAAACTGCTATCCATTAGGAATTAGCAATTCTCCGCTCTCCTCTTCTACTTATCTTCTCACCATTATCAACCTCTTCAAACTTAGTTCGACTAAATTCGCAAATCTTCAAATCGATCATGGCATCTTGCTATTTTTTGGTTGATTATGATACAAACTTGATCAAAACATCTACACCAATCATCATCGGTTGAGATAGAGAAATCATTTGCATGTTTCATTAAATCTGATACAATCGACATATGATATTTGAATGACATGTTTTTGAGTTTCCTTAAGGTTATGATTCATCACTTCCTAGGTTCATATTTCTAAAATTTGAGGTATATTAGCTATGTAGTTTTCTAATTATTTTATAAGTGATTACTTTGATATTATGATTGTGAAGTATTAAAGCATAAACCAAGTGAATTTTTTTTGAAAACATGAAAGTATTTTGAAGCAAATCTAATGCTCTAGTCTCCGAATTTAGGTAATTTCTTTATAAGTGAAACTTTTGTTATTTTAATTTCTGATTTCTATTGAGTAATTCTTTTTTTTTATTTCAGTTTTCAAAAATTCATATTTACTAGTACTATCTCACCCGCTTGACAGTATCCTCCCATCAGGTTGTATCTGTAATTGTTATATTTTTATTTGTTAAATTTATTTGTTTAAGTATGGTTCCACACAAACAATTGTCAGATGATCAAAATAGGGAACAGGTAATTGCTAAAAAATGCATGAAAATATTGTTGAAAATGATAACCAAAACAATTTTAATGATGATCCCGTTGATAATTCTAATGACCCTGTTGATAATTCCAATGGGCCAGTTGATAATTCTAACGATTTTGAGAATGATTTTGTTGAAAAACCTAGTGATTTTAATATGTTGGATCCAAGAGTATGAAAAACCAAGTGCTTATAGAAAAATGGTAAAGGGTCTCTTAGAGAAATTGAAACTAACAAAAGTTTTACAAAATATACAATCGGTAGACATTTTTCTTGTGAATTTTATGTTCATAAATTAAGAAGTGGTGATACCTGTCATAAAAAATGGTTAGTATATTCAAAAGAACTTCATAAAATTTCTTGTTTTTGTTGTAAGTTGTTTAAAACTGCTCGGTCTAGAAGTAATTCAACAACTGAAGGAATAAAAGATTGGAAACATCTTAGTGAAAAATTATATGAACATGAAAATAGTTATGAACATATGATTAATTTAATAGCATTGACTAAAACATGAATTAGGTTAAGTAAAAAAGAAACAATTGATAAAGAATTAAAAGAAATGATAATAAAAGATACCAAACATTGGAAAGAAGTTTTAGTAAGAACAATTATAGTTGTAAAATGTTTAGTTGAAAATAACTTTGCTTAAGTTGAACAAATGAAAAAATAAATACGATAATTCTAATGGTAACTTTGTACACATAGTTCAAATGATTGTTGAATTTAGTTTAATAATGTAACAACATTTTGGACTTAGGAAGTGATTCATATACAACAGTTTTTTGCCATACACAACAATTCATGCATTATATAGTTGTACAATACAACATTTTAAAGCACCAATTGTTATGTATGGAAAAAAATTGTTGTGTACGGATCAGCTCCCTATTCAAAATAGAAATAAAGTCATAATCATTATCTTATTCATAAAATTGAAAGTGAATTAATTGAAATGTTGGCATCAAAAGTGAAAACTGAAATTAATGAAAAAAATAAAAAAATGCAAAATAATTCTCTATAATCTTTGATTGCTCTTTGGATGCAAGTCGTAAAGAAAAAATTATTCCGATTATAAGATGTGTCGATGATGTAAGCGTTCCAATAAAAGTAGAAGAGTTTTTTTGAAAAGTTCTTAGTAGTAGAAGATACATTTGGTTTCAGACTTTTTAATGTTTTACAGGATGCTTTGAAATCTCTTGACTTTAATTTTAATAGTATCTGAGGATAAGTGTATGATAATTGAGCAAATATGAAAGGAAAACATGAAGATGTACAAAAATATTGCTTGATATAAGTTCAAATTCCTTTTAGATGTCATAGTCTTAATTTAGTTTTGTGTGATATGACAAATTATTGTCATAAAGCAATATAATAATAATAATAATAATAATAATAATAATAATAATTGGTACTTGTCAAACCATATATAATGTTTTTACTAGTTTTACAAAAACAAATGGAGTCTCTTTCTTGAGTAAATAGATGATCTAATACTTAAATTATTGTATGCAACATGTTGGGATAGTCACATTTTGAAAGTGTTAAAACAATAACAACTCAACCTTTTCAAATAAAAGAAGCTTTAATAAAATTAACTAAAGTGAGTGATAATGAAAAAGTTTGTTGAGATGCTGAATCATTAATAAATGATAAATTTTCTAGTGTTCAAATTATTTTAATTTAGTAATATGACATAATAGATAAGTAAAAAGTTACAATCCAAAGATATGATTCTTGATTTTGTATTAAAAAAATCAGAGGAATTAGTTAATTATTTTGAAAACTATAAGGAAAATAGGAAAATGGACTTGACTGTGATATTAAGGAAGCTAAAGAAATAACATGTAGTATTGGAGTTGAGCTCGAATTTGCTACTAAACATATTTCTTGTAGAAGAAAATAACTAGATGAAGTTCCAAATACCGAAAAAAAACACCAGTTTTCTAAACAAAATTAAAAAAAAATTATTTTATTATAGTGCATATGGTTCTTTCACAATTACAAACTAGATTTTGAGCAAAATTCAACATACTAATGTAATTTTTGGATTTTTGTTTGATGGTTCAAAGTTAAAATCTTTACCTAATGATGAACTAAAAAATGTTGTACGAAACTTTAAACTACTTTGACAATTCGTGAGTAAATTGATATTGACGAAAAATATTTTTTGATTGAGTTGCAAATGTTAACTTCCGTTGACAAACTACATAAATATGGGGTTCACAAAGAAAATGTATATGTTTCCCATTGTTTTTGTAGCATATAAGATTTCGTTCAAATATGGAGTTCGCAAAGAAAATGTATATGTCCCAATAACAGTAGCTAACGTGACAATATGTTTTTCGAAATTGAAGTTATTGACTTTTTGTATGTTTTTGTTATTACAACCCTAATTTAGTTTGATTATACAATTTATTTTACTTATTTCTATAACCTATATATATATATATATATATATATATATATATATATATATATATATATATATATATATACGGTGAAATTCGATAGAGAACCATTATTAACAAGAAACAGAGGAACCAATCGTGAGCGTCGAAATTTTAAGTAATCAACGGCCAAGGAAATTGATGTACACTTATACATTTGATACACATATACTAGATTATACCATAAAACCTACCTCTTTATCAGAAACTCATCTCGTTTTTTCTTTTAATTTTTTTAAGCCATGTCTTTTATCAGAAAAAAAAAAAAAAAAACGAATATACCGTTGTTCATGATTTTTCGTTATCTTTTCATAGAGATCTATATTGATATATAAAAAAGATATTTTTTTTCGAAAAAACCCACTTCGTTCTGTTGT
Organism: Lactuca serriola; assembly: GCF_051521515.1. Classification (NCBI taxonomy): domain Eukaryota; kingdom Viridiplantae; phylum Streptophyta; class Magnoliopsida; order Asterales; family Asteraceae; genus Lactuca; species Lactuca serriola. The sequence continues at coordinate 57,866,824 of NC_136415.1, forward strand.
TTTTTTTTCAATATTTAAGTTTACTTTTATAAAAAAAAAACTAATTATACCAAAAAAGTTCAATTTTTTATCCTCTATTAATTTACATCAACAACGATTAAAACAAACCTCGATTAGAATCTAAACAGTAAATATTTTAATTTTAACATTTACAATGTGAATCAGGCTTACTATTATTCACATTATGAATATATGAATCTAACTGAAATTTCAGTTTTTTTCTAATATCAATATGAATGTATGTTTAAAAAAGAACAAAAAATTATGAATTTTAATATATTTATTGAATTTTTTCGATAAAAAATAGGATTTAACTTTTCAAAAAACAATGAAATAAGGTGAGTTTTGTTGAAAAAAAAATTCATTTTTTCTATATCAATATGGATCTCTATGGAAAAAGGACGAAAAATCATGAATAAATATATATTTGTTTTATTTTTCGATAAAAAATATGGCCTAAAAAAATTAAACGAAAAAAGAAATGAGTTTTTTTGTAATCCGGTGCATATACGTAAATTGTAAAAGTCTACAATCTTTTCTTTTACCGTTGATGGTTTTAAATTCCAACGTTTTAGATTGACTAATTGGTTTTTTATTGATAACGGTTTTTTATTGAACTTATATATATATATATATATATATATATATATATATATATATATATATATATATATATATATATATATATATATATAGGAGTTAGAATCATATATAAACCTTAATTATTGTGTGAACGTATGACCAAATATGGTCCAACCATTTGATAATGATATTTTTGTATTTTCACAAGAATTGGTCATATTATCCCGAAATAACAAACCCATAAATATGGAAGGAAATTGAATTGACGTTACAACTTTTACATCTTCATATTAATCATATATAATCTTCTTTACATTCTTCTTAGATTAATCGCAGATAACACTTTTTTATATGATTATCATCCAAATTGAATGTCACAAAATCGTCTTTTCTAGATATTATTAGCATGACTGTTTTTTTAGGAATATTTGTTTAAAATCAATTTTGCAATCACCAAGGTCTACCAAATTGAATATATGAAAAGTATCGAATGCAACGCAATAAAAAAAATTACTTGTACTTCATATTGTTTAACAAATTTGTAATTAATAATAAATATTTTAATCCATTTGATTATTCGTTTATGTGAAAATAATTATGAATTTAGGATTTCGTTTGATAATTATGTATTTTAGCTGACACATTCTTCAAAAATGTGTAATATATTAGTAATTTTAAAAGAAAAATACTTGAATATATGCAATCATATTCTTCTAGAATATCACATTCTTTAAGAACGTGTAGTATATTAGTTTTAAAATAATAATACGTGATTTTGTATATGCAATCATATTCTTATAGAATATGTTTATAGAGATTATTTGTCATTATATTATTAATGATTTTGTTATTATCTATAAGTTATTGAAAATAATTTTATGCAAAAGAGGGTTTGGATGATTAATTAACAAATTCTTGAAGAATAGATACTGTATTATAAACACATTCTTAAAGCATATAGTATGTGTACCATATTTTTTCATAGAAAAAAAAACATATACGTTATGTATCTCAAATGTATTCGAGAGGACTATTATTAAAGCATTAAATATTTCCAGATTACTCGCCCATCTTAATTTAAATTCCTACGTAATGACATATTTGCCTTGTAAATGATTTTATGAGTAAATTAATTAAATTAATTCTTAAAACTAATTAATTCCACAATCATTCTTAGCCATTAGATTTTTCTAATCCAACGGTGCATATTTAGTCATACAATTACACTAAATTTAGGTTTCATATTTAATCCTTAGGTTTATATATAAACTCTATATATTGTGTTATTGTGTGAATGTATAACCAATTTTGGACCGGATTATGATGGTAATTAATCTATAATTTAATATATTAATTTTAAACAACTATCCTAAAATTATGCTAACTGATGTAAATTAGATCAAACCATTTTTTCTTTTAAGCCTAGAATGGGATAATGAAGTAGACGTCCTCTTGGTACTCTAGAAGAAATAGTTAATTCTTCTTGATGTAATATAGGTTTTATAAGAAGCACACAAAAAGAATATACATCTTTTCCATTTGTTTTGGATTTTATGACGTCAAACGAGAAAAACATACAAAAAAAAGTTTTTTTTCAAGTATTATTGGTCGACTTAAAAACTTGTAAAATATTGTTTGGCGACCAAATCGGCTAACGTCTATTAGAATTGGATCAATTTTTTCAAAATGATTGATTTTGTCAAATAAATCCTTATTCTTTTAGAATTCATACAAAAAGTAGATTATTTTATTGTGTATTCATCAAGAATATTTTATATGGTGTAAAATCTTTTGATGTGTAATTTTTTTTTTTCATATTCTTCAAGAATTTCTAATTGATCTATAACTATGGTGAATCTGAAAAACGAATATTGTATGTATATCAAATATATGTTATACAATATTTGTGGATCATTTTTAAAGAATGAATTTTTTTATGAGAGTAGATCGAAAAACGTTTATCAATCAATGCATTTTTAGAGAATGAAATGTGATTATTAAAGAATGATGCTCCTTTCAAGTAAATTATTGATTTTAACGAAATTAAATTTCTAATTCTTTATTTCATGCTTAGTGAGTACTGTAATCATCTAAATTCTTAAAGAATGAAACATATTTCATTAAATCGAATGATTCTTAAAGAATGAAACAAATATTCACGTTGTGTGTTATTGTTTAGTTTTTTTTTTATTGCAGATATTATGTTTTCCTGATAAATGATTTGGTTTTTAAAAATAGTAATATGGATTTAATCGATTTAACTTGGTTTCCAAAAATTTAGTTATTTTATTTTTATGTCTCTTAATAAAATGTTATACTTACTATTTAATAGGCCTATAATGAATTAATTTTAATGATATTGTAAATGTTACCTCATATTAACATCATGCACTCTAAGATCATAATTAATTTTTAAAAAAATCAAATGGTCACAATTTTTCAAACATTCACAAAATACTTAGCATTCACATTTAATCGTAACCCAATCATATATATATATATATATATATATATATATATATATATATATATATATATATATATATATATATATATATATATATATATTCATTTACTATCTCGCCCCGAGCATTGAAAATTAATGTACCTTTCTTGCCTAAGATTCGTTTTCCTTCCATTTACATTGATATTCCGTAGGCTTAAAAAAAATAAGCTTTTAGCTTATAAGTTAACTTATAAATAAATGATTTTAAATAACTTATTAAAAATATAGTTTATAGGTTACAATAAATTATTTTTCTCATCTCAATATATAATTGCAACAAATAAAAGAAATGTAGATTACTCATATTAAACTAAAAGTTAGATAAATATTTAATTAAATAAAAAGTTAGGGTTGATAAATTACACTTAAAATGGAAAACTATGTCCGTATCAATGAGGAGGGCAACATGGCCGATGATATAGGATTTTTTTTTGTAAGGTCCCATTTGATATTCGTCTGACCGAGTCAAGTCAGACGTTTTTGGCTGACTCGGTCAGCAAAATGTTGTTTGATAATCAAACTTTGGCTATCTGACTCGGTAAGAAATGTCTGACTGAGAAAGGAGTTGACAGGATGCTGACTGAGAAAGAAAGCAAGACTTTACAATAATACCCTTGGCCTTGGATAAAAACAAACGAAATTGGAGGTTACAAGAATTGAACTTGGGTCTCCTCTATACATAAGCAAACTAAAGGGTTTTTTGTGTTTTAATCTCTAAAATAGTATATTTAATGTCTATTATGCAGGAAGTTTTTGTATACATTATTATTATTATTATTATTATTATTATTATTATTATTATTATTATTATTGTTACTTTTACTATTATTATTATTATTATTATTATTATTATTATTAAGAGCATCATGGTAAAATTGTCATTTTACATCAGTCAGCACATTCACTCAGATGTATAATCAAACAGCATGGTTTCTTACTCAGTCAGAACTTATTACTCTGACAGACATTTCTCAATCAGCACTTTCTCAGTCAGCAACTATCAAAAGATCCCTAAGTGTATATTCTTGTTTTAGTATTATAGAAAAAAATATATATGTGTTTGGTATTAGCCTATAGCTATAAGGCGTTGAGATAGAAGGCAAAAAAGGAAAAACAGCATTGCAGCGGTCCTCTATATAAAAAATTGCAGCGGTTATATAAAAAATTACTTTAGGTTGCTCTTTCAAAAAAAAAAAAAATTACTTTAGGTTTCATTTTTTTTTTGTCCGGTACCTTAAATTGACTTGGATTGACCCGTGGAAAATATTGCATTTTTTCCAACAAAAGTTCATTTAATAATCAAGTGGTTTTGTAAAAAAAAAAAAAGTGAACTCACAAATACATACAAAGAAATATTTACCGATTATTAATAAGTTTAGTTACAAATACATACAAAGAAATATTTACCGATTATTAATAAGTTTAGTTTTGATATGTATTTTACACCACAAACACCTAAACCTAATGGTTCCAAAATCAATGAAATAGGAACCTACGTCCTCATAGGCTTCATGAAGATGTATATCCTATATCGATTTGGTTTGTTTGTCTGCATTGCCACAAATTTGTCAAGTCCCCATCGACCATGGCTGAAGTATTGCTTTCAACCTGCATATACAAAGTACATTATTACATTATTACATTTCTTCACATACAACTCTAGACCCGAAAATAAGTTATATACCTGGAGGGTTTGCGTGTACTTATTAGTGTTGGTGCGAGTGTATGACCGACTTCACTTATGATATTCAGTTACTAGTGGATTGTAGGCTTATCGTATATATGAGGCCAATATATATGGGATGCTCATAAAACAAACAACAATTGATGTCAAACATCTATAAATAAATTGTAAAAAAAATCGCTAAACAAGTAATATGTATATGTATATTTTGAAGAAATTCTTTCATTTTGGAGTAATAGTTAAATTAAAAAGTATATTTTATGTAAAAAAAATTGTATTATTCATTTTGAGTATGTCTAAAAATTTAATACGTATCCATAAAAGATTATTATTTTGATTTTTGTACGAAAGGAATGTGTTCAGAAATAGATCTCAAAGTAGATGTGAGAAGAATTTACATTCAAGTTTTCTAGCTTGTTATGTTTAATAAAGTTGATAAGCTGTTATTAAAAGATTAAATTATATAATCCAAAATTATCTTTAAATATTGTAGACCTTGGGACACTAAAAGAGTAATCGAAAATTAATTAAAAATGAGCAGTATAAATGTTTATGTCGACAAAAATAACTATTTTCTTGTTTTTTGGCAAAATAACTAACTTGTCCGAAATATGACAATTCGGAGACGAATATCCGGAATCCGGAGTAGGCATTGCGAAATTTTGTTCTGAAACAGCTTTTTTTAAAGGTAATTTCAGCTAATGATCATTTATATATGTTTTCTATGTTTCTTATCTTTACAAGGAAATTGAATTATGGGTTCTTTTTTGTTTGGTTAATATTTGGGTAATTTTTTTTACACATCTCGTTACAAGAAATACGTTTATTGGCGGCAATGTCTTTAGCGACGACGACCACCATTAGCGGCGAAATCTAACTTTCGCGTTAGATGTTGCCGCTAAAGGTGGCCATCGCCGCTAAAGCTAAAATCTATGATCTGTGTTAAAGGCATTAGTTAATCCCTATTCGTTGATCTTGGCCTAATCCAACAACTAGAAATGAGTATCGCATATACTATTAGCGGCGACATGTTGCCGCTAACGCTAAAAAAAAACGCCATAACAACTTCCCCCTGAAGTGGTCACCACTAAAACCCTTTTGTTGCCGCAAAAACCTTAGTGTTGCCGCTAATGCCCTACGCAGATATACCCCTTTCTCTTCACCGATTTCTTCTATTTTGTCAATCTCTTTTCCTCCTGTGACTTCCGACGAAAGTGCAACCATTTCCGACGACATTATGATTTCATTCCTCTATCTCCGACAACAACAAGGCCACCATCACCAGTGAGGCAGCGACAGAAGCTGCATCATCGACGACGCCTTTTTCATCACCGACGATGGTGGTGACGACTCGGTGATTCTTCTCTCTTTTTTCTATTTCTTTTCTTTCTAGCGACCATCTATTGATTTTGTGTATTAAGCATTGTTGACATCTAAGCTTGGGTTAGACCACCGCTGTTGGATTTTCTGACACCAAAAAACCCCCCACAACGCCACCACCACCATTCTAACTTCTTTCCACCACGGGTTCTATTACATTTCATGAAGTATTTTAATCTAGTTCTTCATATTGTATGCATAATGTATGTATGTAATGTGTATGATATATGTATATGAAATAGTATGCATAAATGTACGTAATGTGTAGCACCTGGTTTTTGGTACGTATTCTTTGTGATTAACTCTTTAAATATTTCATTTTTGGCTTTGGACTCGGCGAGTTGATGGACTAACTCGCCGAGTAGAAGCGGGACAAGACACGGGGTTTAAGCTATGGACTCGACGAGTCGGGTCCCGGACGCGACGAGTAGGTACTAGTCGGACAAAAACCCTAATCCGAGGGTTTGCACCCTATTTAAACACTTTAACTTGGCCTCTTTCGTCCCATTTACCTCTAGAGAACCTCCATAGCAAACCCTAGCCGTTGTTGAAGCAAATTAGAGCATTTGAAGAGTTTTTGGTGTGCTTGTGATCCAAGGTAGGAAGAGAAGCTTGAAGGAACAAGGAACGACTGAAGGGGATCCGAATTGATGCATCATTTGCAGCTCATTCAAGGTAAAAAGTCTGTACCTTGATCTTCCAAATTTTAGATCCCATGTTGGTGGAGTTTTAGGGCTTTATGAGCCATTTTAGTTAGCCAACCATGAATGCGAGCATGGTTGGGGATGAGGGTGCGGATCTAGGACCCTTGAAGGGTCACAAAGTAGAAAGGGGGTGCTTTTCCACCCAAGAAAGGCTCCATGCAACTCAAGGGTTTGTTTTAGGACCTTTTGAGCTTAAAGTCCCATGCAAGCATGTAAAGGTTGTAACTGTACGTGCTAGAACGGTCCTAGAAGCATAGATCTATCCTTTGATCAAGAGTTGTGCATCAGAAATCGAAGGTCTAGTGAGAATATGCAACAGACTCGGCGAGTCCAAGCTTGTGTCCCAAATCAGTTGAGGTTCAAAAGGACCCAGCTGAGTGTGGAAAGGTTTTAGGGAGTCCCGGGGAGTGACCCAACGTTTTGGACTAAGCCATTGTTCGGGATATTCATGGGACTCGGCGAGTGCATGAGCAGACTCGGCGAGTCCAAGGCAATCTTCATATGGATGAAGATGAACTCGACGAGTTGTTCATACGACTCAGCGAGTCAAGGGCAGGACCTGTTTATTAGTTGAAGATGAACTCAACGAGTTGTTCATACAACTCGGCGAGTCGAATGAAGATTCAGTCGATGTTCATTTAGAAGGAAAACTCGTAGAGTCATTGCCTAACTCGACGAGTAGAGTCGGGTTTAAGGACTAATGGAGGGATAGGGACTCGGCGAGTTGGCGAGCCAACTCGGCGAGTCAGGTCAACTGGAAGTTGACTTTGACCTTGACTTTGACTTGGTAGGGGTAGGATGGTCATTTTACCCTAAGGTCAGTTAGCAGTATTTGATTAAGTGTTTTGTGGGAAGTGCAGCCGGAGGATTTCCGGAGCAGTGGCAACAGATAGACAGTTCCCACGCAGATCAGCAGCTACTTCGAGGCGAGTTACCTTCCAGTAGCAGTGGGTCTACGACCATAATGCCGACCCACCAGTAGGAGTTGTATGTTAGATGATTGTCTTTGTGATATCATCTAGGTTTGCTAATACCTGATATGTTTGTATGCTGGCATGATATGTTATATGTGATAGGGGTAGTAGGAGGGGAATAGTCCCCAAGTTCGATTGTTAGGACCGACGGGTAGGTCAGCACCCCAGAATAGCTTGACATGGGTAGGTCAGCACCCCATAATGGATTGACACGGGTAGGACGGCACCCCAGAATGGCCGCACGGGTAGGTCGGTACCCCAGAATGGCCGTACCGGGTAGGTCGGGCACCCCAGAATTGCCCGACAGTATGTATGCTATCTGATTGTATGGTATGTGGCACGATGGGGGGGAACTCACTAAGCTTCGTGCTTACAGTTTTCAGTTTTGGTTTCAGGTACCTCTTCTTCGAAGGGGAATGAGCTGGCGTGGTAGCGGCACATCATACACACACACACACACTGTTTTTCCGCCTTCCGAGATTGTTCTGGGATTTGTACTCTGACTTTTGGTTGATTTCGTATTTTGGTTTTCAAACACGATGTATGGATGCGAAATGATTTGATTAGACAATGTTTTATTTACAAATGTTTCGCAAAGTGTTTAATTAAAAATGAAATTTTTGGACGTGAAATTTGGGTCGTTACATAATGTATGTATAAATGTATATGTTTACCTTGAAAATTGAAAATTGTATGATATAATGAAATGGTATAATGCTATAATGGAAAAATGAAAAAGAAAAAGTAGGATGCTATAATGTATATGCAAAATGTGTAGGATGTATGTTTAAAAAAAGTAGGATGATATAATTGTTGGATTAGGTGTCTAAGTTCATAACTATTTCTGAAATGTACTTGACCCGATTAGCATGGTCCATTTGGGTTGCATGACATCATGCATTTGGATAGACTAAAATGAGAGAAATAACACTTAAGGTTTATTAATATATTATAAGTTATAATATATTAATAATATTAGTTAATTAGTATTGATCAAGAATTAATTTGGAATTAAGTAAGTGATCAAAAGAAGACTAATTAAATATATGGGTTGATTGTGTAAATCATCCATTACTTGTATAGTGGGCTAATGCTCCATGGAGTATCAAGTTGGGCTAAAACCCATAGGATTCTCCATGGATGCTCCATGGTGTCTTTGAACCCATGGATCATGGAATATAGAGCCATGTCAAATTAGGGTTTACATGGTGTAACCCTACGTATGACACACTATGAAAGGAATATATTGTAGACCAAAATCGGCACTAGTGTGAGAACAAGAGGGTATAGCCGATTTTAGAAGTGTTACATTTCTCTCAAGGTTATTCCAAGTATATTTGGTGTTGTGTGAGACATTTTAGGCATCACACTTGAGGTGCTAGGCTCACAAGGTTCTCAAGGAATCCAAGCAACTAAAGGTATGTATTTCTTACTATCATTTATGTTTAAAATTTCCCCATGTATGTTAGATTGGTTAAGAACCTTGGAAAGTCAATTTTTCATGTATCATAGTAAAACATAGATCCAAGGTTTCTAGGGTTGCATGTACACCTTAGGAGTGTTAGAATGTTCAAAATCCAATAGTGGTATCAGAGCCTAGGCTTGTTTTCTTGATATTTTATGCAAACTTGATGAAAACTTAAAAAAATTGGCTGTCTGGATAGTGGACTCGCCGAGTCCATGGGGAGACTCGACGAGTTCATGCCTATATTCAACCAACTCGACAAGTCAGTTCATGCACTCGGCGAGTTGGCTTGTCAGAGTGCAGTTTTTCGACTTTTGTTGCTGGAAATGGACTACAAACATTACCCTAAACTATTTTGGTCTGATAAAACTTGTTTTAGATGGTGTAATGGTTATGCTGATCCATTTTCAATAGCTATTATCAAACTTTCAAGTTTTTATATGGTTAATTTTATGATTCTTGAAATTGTTGATATGCATGTTCATGATCTTATGAGTTTAGAAGATCATACGAATTATTTGTAACTTGTTTGTTAGTTTAATTCTTGATCATTATGTGTTTTAATGGAATCCATAATTTGTCCTTAAGTTATGGATTACCAAAAGTCACTCTTTTAAAGTCCATTTAAGAAACACATAGGTTACATAAAATGAAGAGTCTCTCATTTTAATAAACCATTTAACTCAGAATTTATGAGAGATGAAAAGTTTTGAAAGTTACAAAACATGCCCTCAAGTTTTGGAACATGTAAAGTCACTTTAAAAACTTTAGTTCCAACCCATAGAATTTTAAAAGTTAAAATTCAACCCTTATACTTTATAATATTATAAGTTAATAATAATTATATATGTATAAGAAAAATTCATTTTACCAATAGTAGGCCTCATTCACGAAGCCAGTCTATAAGGGGGGTATAACGTTGCTGCCTATAAAATGGCAGCTTAATGGGTGTCCACTCTCATCCACCATTTCCTTGATCGGTGGAGGGTCGTTAGCCGAACGGGTAAGACAAGGACTTTAAATCTTCATTAAAAGTATTAATGATAAATATAAAGTAACTAAATGTTTTATAAATTCTCAATCTTAGTTACTTTAGGAAAATGTGAATAAGGTGCTAATCCATGAAATTACACTTTGCACTTTGCTTAAGTCGTTTAGTGGAGCGCGTGTGGTTAATCGGCACACTAGCTGGACTTAACAAGGTACGCAAAGGGTAACTTAATGTTTATCATAGTATCGATGGAGCGCTTGTGGTTAAACGACACATCGATTGAGGGGTAATACATTAAGGGTTACAAGTAATTTTCATGGTTACTTCACACCTTGTTTTGTGATCCTCGGCATCCCGGTCACAAAACCTGAAGGGCAGACTCGAGATTGAAACATGCCATTGAAAAGTTCAATGAATCTCAAAACAATCTAGTAGTTTCAAAACCAATTAAAACCTAATAATTCATTTCGTTTTTCATGGTGGAAATTGGTGAATCGTCATTCGCCTACCTTTAAATATTATGTAGCTTACGACATCCCTCTTCCAAGTTATAAAATATTGTGTTGGGTCCTAGCCTTAATATTTCATGCTGGGTGTTATATTATGGACTTTAAATCAACTATCTTGAATATCTCCCAAAAGATGTCTGGTTCAGACAATTATGATCTTCCCAAAACTCTAGGAACAAGCCTTCCTAATGAAGATGATGTCCCGTGACTGGTTCATGGAAATCATACTTCAATTCCTCCACCTCCTCCAATTATTCTCCTTATCCCACAAGTTCAAGGTCACTCAAGCCCTATTGGCAAGCAAGGTCTATGTGTGATCACATCTTGGAGATGAAGTCACATATTGACAAATCGGGAGAGTTGGGTGTCAAAGTCTTGAGAAAGTTGGTTGTTCAATCACTTTCTAAGTCACATAGTGAGTTTCTTTGCGACTACTATGTAACAGACTATGAAATGACCCTTAATTATCTTATCTATTTGCTTGGTGCTACTGAATCAACAATGATTTGGAGCTCTGGTAAAGCAAATTTGATTAGTAGATCAACTTCCCAAACTACCATGGACATTGACAAATTGGTGACATTGGAAATCAAGAAAGTTTTCTCTTCCCAATAGAAAAGGATCGGCCATTGTCAACTTGGTTGACCAAATGGTAAAGAGAAAGGCTAAGTCTGAGATAGTCCTGTGTACCATTCCCAAAGGGTCCATATGGTTCTATTGCCAAAAAGGAAGGGGCATTGGTTGCAAAGCTGCCCTAACTACCTGAAAGATCTGAGAGAAGGTCTAGTAAAAAAGTTTGATTCTGCTTCAGGTAAGTCCACTATCTAACTCTGTTAAGTTCCTTATTGATGATTCTTAATACATAATGTGATTCGGTTACATTTTGGTGTTTGGCGGAATCAAGCAAAGGGAACTTAAAGAAAGAGTATGCTGAATCTGATCGCGAAGATGGATTTCAATCGCATGGTTCAAAGATCGAATTCGTGAGCTACTACTTAGAGAGTTATGATAGATTGCTAGGAAATATGTAATATCATAGTTTTCATTTAAAGCTGCATTGTAAGGAAAAAGTTTTTTCCGCATTTTATAAATAAATAAAATTTTGATTTTATTTTAGTTTATATCTCCTTGCAATGGCTTTTATGGAAAATTGATGTTTATATGTTTCTAGCAATAATAAAAATATGAATTTGATTCTTTCATTTGTGGTAGTGTCTAATTTTGCCAAATAAGAAAAGATTCTCATCACCCAAGTCTCAATTGGACCAAAACTTGGAATCATGCAAGTTGTATAGTACGATGAATGAGAACTTTTAGCTTTGGAAAATTAAGACTAATTCCTTGTTCACATGTATATGTGAGTCAAGTGAAGGACTAAGGGATCTAGTACACATTCTTGTGCACTAGTCAAGGTCCACCACAAAAGATAGATAAGAATATTCGTCATAATTTACTAAAGTTTAGTAAATATGGTTATACTTACAAGCTTAAGTATAATTCTGAAACATTGGAAAAAGTTTCGATGTATGGTAGAAAGAATCAGAAGAATCAAATTAGGAAGAGAGATAAAAGTTTCTCAAATCTGAAAAGATGGGAGAGTAGTTTAGTATCATGTTTTGTAATCATCTAAATGATTAAGAAACCATATCACAATTGGTCCTCTAAGGACATCTTAGTGCATTCTTATGGCTAAGATGAGGAATCATGAATTGTTGAAGTGGTTAAATCAAGAAGATGAATCATACTTCGTTCCAAAACAAATCTTAGAGTCATACTCCAAGATTGTAAATTGAGTGACATATCTTAAAAGAAAGGATTATAACACTTGTCTAATGTAAGAGTAAAATGTGTCCTACTCTTGTACATTTGAAATTGGTAATTTGTAATGTTTTGGATAAAACAAAGACCAACTAAGGCCAATTGTGTGAAGTGTTTGTCTTGATAAAGAATCCGCACTATCTCTTGAAATACTTGGCAAGTGAGTCTTATGTGTCAAGAGGATAATGAGAGTCTTAAAGATCTTGGAAAAGCTTCCAGATCTAACCAAGAAGAAAAACCTATAGTTTATCACTAGCACACGACTTAAGGTTTATAACCTATCATGTTGACATATTCATATTTTTGTGCCCATTCCAGTTAAAGTTGGCTTTGCATATGAGTTCTGAGAGTTCTCAATTGGTTGCATAACAACTAGGAACCAATGGCAGGCCCTTGAGCTGCCATGTGGCAAGAAGTTAAGAATGCATAAGTTCAATCCATAGGAGTTTGGATTTGTCACTAACCTTGTCTTGTGATTATGGTTTTGAGAAATTCACATGGATAGGAACACATACACCAGAAAATCTAAGTTTCATAAGGTTTCTCTCCAATTCATGAAAATGATGGTGAGGAAACGCTTTCACTAAGTAGATTTTAACTAGATAGTAATTTTGATATTTGCATTCTCAAAGTCGTTAGTAGAGTGTGTGTGGTTAATCGGCACACTAACATGGACTTGTGAGAAATGGAAAAGGTCTAAATAATTGAGACTATGATTACGACATCCCTTTTCATAGTTCTGAAATTGTTTAGACACACATGTGTGCTATCTAAGGAAAGTTGTATGATTTTGATAAAGTTTTATCAAAGCATCTCGTATCATAAATATGAACTTTGGTAAGAAGGTCAATAAAGTATTGATTTCTTGAAGTCCAACAGATTTCTGAGTACATGTCAAAGCTAGTAGGAGCATAAGCTTCATGCTAATAATCATCATGCAAGTGGGAGCATGATAATTATAATAAGTGTTGCAAGTTAGCAATGTTAATTATTGAAAACAAAAGGTTTCTATTGCGAAGAAGTTGTTTTACTATAATTAAGGGAGAGGAAATTATACTTCACTTCAATTCTAAAAGCTTAGATTGAGGTTTTAATCATATTTAGTCAAGGATATATATATGAAATTTATGTTGGAATGGCTCAACATAAGGAAATTCTATATATGGGTCCATTATTTGCGTTCTAAAATTCGATTATGATTATGGCATCCCTTTTCATAATCTAAATTATGAGAACTTGGCAAATAGAGATAGAAATATTATAGCAAAAGACTGGTCTAGTATCATGTCTTTATGAATCGTGTCCCATATGCTTCAGATATAGGATCGATTGCATGTGCTATACTATTCATCCTTTCTAAATTTTTTCAAATGCCCAGATCATTAAGAGGGAAAAGTACTAGAACTAGAGATGACTAATTTGATTAAGCAATTGTCGAGGACAATCTAAGGTTTACCAAAGATTGGTTGCTCAGGGATAGTTGGAAGTATAGTGTTAACTTTGAAAGGACCATTTTGACATATTCTGAAAAGAAGCAACTCTTGTTTAGGAGTAATAGTCAAAAGGGGAATATGGAAATGTTCCCATAGGTGGAAGTTATTCACTAAATCTGTGTAAGATTAGGAAACTTAATGCAAGAAGAATGTTCAAAGGCAATGAACTTTGAATATGAGACTTCGGTTCCATGGAGTTGATCTCTATTGGAATATTATGTAATGTCTAATGACAAGTCTTTGTGACTTTGTGCATAATCATTACAAGAGGACCAATGCATATAAGTTTAGAATCTAACAGATTTAGGTAAATGGCAGGAATTTGGAATTCTTGCATTTATGGTAAGGATTTGGGACTGTGAAATGAGTATCATTGGAATTATGTTCAATCGATATATTTCACAGAGTAAAGATCATAGACAAACTTAGTGTGCATACTTGGTGTATGGCATAACTAATGTTAGGAAAAACATAGTGTGCATACTTGGTGTATGTCATGACTAGTGTTTAGAAAAACATAGTGTACATGCTTGGAGCATGGGACAACTATTGCTTTTAATTCAAGTATAAAGTTGATAGTTTGAAACAGTATGCAATGAATGATGGGTAATCAATATGGTGATAAATAAAAGATGTTTTATTTATATTCATAAGTTCTGAGATCATATTGGATTCGATTATTCTTGTGTTTCACTTTGCATGTTTTGACTTCCAGAATAACTAAGTCGCTCTTCCTGAATGACTAAGTTATTCAAACCGTTCACATTCGGTCATATGTCGGAAGTAGATATGAATTAAGACTGTCATGAGGTTGGCTTGTAGAGGGCTATGTGGTTAGACATAGCACACTACTAGAAAAATAGCCTTTTACGACGCTCATTGCGCGTCGTAAAACGCTCAGACGACACGCAAATGCGCGTCAAGAAAGGCCCTGTCATAACGAGAGACGACGCGCTTTTGCGCGTCATCTAGAGACGACGCCCATTTACGACTCGCATTTATGACACGCAATGCGTATCATTAAAGCCGCTGTCAAGAAAGGTCATGTCATAAATGAAGATGACACACATTTTTGCGTATCGTAATTTTAATTTAAAAAAAAATGATTTATAGATTTACTAATTTTCAAATTAAATTTGCATTTGATTTCTCATAATAGAAAATAAAATACCATATACAAAAATACAATCCATTGCACAAAAGTTAATTTCATACAAATAATCATTCCAATAGTAGACAAATGTAATACATCAAATGTGAAAGAGATGAAAGTCATCAACAAATAATAGTTGAACTAGTTCATTATTGGCCATATAGCTTAACTGCTATCTCCAATCCTTCTAGTAGACCCTAGAGATCATTATTGGTCATGTAGCAGGATCAACCTGCCAAATTAATACACCAAATTAATCAGAAGCTGAGATGCTACCTACAGGACAATCCAAAAACACATTATAAGCATAATAATCAGTCCATGGACTTACTGTGGATCAATAATTGCAAACACCAAAGTAATGAAAACAGATGTTTGTTGGCCACACAACACACATAACAAATGTAGCTAAAATCGCACATCCAATGAACCAAAAAAGAGGTAATGTGATCTAGACTTGTTTTCCTTGTCTGTAGCAAATGAAACAAAGATGCATTGATTTTGAACTTATTTGTTGACTTGACAGGGAAATTTTTCATAAAGAAGACTATTAACAAGGAAACATCCAACTTAAACAATCTATCACATCACATCACATATTAGGCAATGTTCCATTCAAATTGGGATGAGAATTGACCTGTGATCATCCGAGATAGACACCAGTTTTGATCCATCCAAAGACCATGTAATATGGTATATCGAACCTTCATGCCCATCCAATCCAATCCACATACTGGGACAACTTTGTACTCAGCTCTCTTTGATTTTGATCCCATAGGATTCGGAGTATCTACTACTTTCCAGACAATTATCTGGCATGACTAATTTACAATCAGCTATCTCATCATGTTTAGAAACTAGTTTTACTCATGTATCAGGCAGGTATGTATCTATTATATAAGAGCCAGCCAAACTGTTAATATATTTAACCAAACCTTATGTAGTTATGTATATTTAATGATTTAATCCTTTGAGATATGGAAAACTGAAATGATGAAAGATGCTTACATTTTTTAAGAACCGACAGCACCAAATGTTGGCATCATTGCAGTCATTCCCTATAAGATTGTTTAGTATATATGTTATTATTTATAAAACCAAGGGCAAAAAAGGAAAAGAGTATGATCTTTTTACCTTCATTTCCTCTATTTATGAATAATAAGAGATCATCAACACACAAACACACTCATGATCCTATTCAACTTCAACATTTTCAAGCATACCTTAAATGCAAGAATCGAAGAACTGATTACATTCTTGAGCTGAACAGCAAGCATCATACTTTCAACCCTGCAACTGCAAATCTACCAAATTAGAGAAAACACTTATACTAATCAAACCATACGATGTTGATAGAAAAGTTAAAGCAAGATACAATTGCACATAATTTGTGATGAAAAGAGCAAATATTATAGCCACAATAAGTAATAAAACAAATATATGCATATAATTACACCCACCTTCTTTTTTAGTAGCCTAGATGCGATAATAATATGCAGTGGTGAATTCCAGGTCATCTGCTTCCTTTGTCCAAATGATAAAGAACATGTTCATGTGAAATCATAAAGCTAACTGTGAAATCAAATGATGACTTATTACAGGGGAAGTGAACTTCCTACCACTGCGAGAGACATCATTTGATGTTTGAGAGATTGTTGTACAAAAAAAACTATAAAAGCTCACCAAACCATCCTTTTGAGTTAGCACCTATCCAATAACTTTGTGCCTCACTTCATGGTCCTTCATCTTTACGAGTCTCTCGACCACTAAACCATAACAAAGCATCACCATCTTTGGTTACAATCTCAATTCCCTCCTTTATATGTGTAACGAACCTAAAAAATACAAAATTAACCTTAAAACATATAAAGGTAAAAAAAATCAAAATTTCTATTTATTTAGCACACCAATAACTATACAAATACCTTCAAATATATGATTTCTGTTTTTCCATTGACATGCCATAAGGGCGGGGGACGGTTTCGTTCAATGATTGGGGGAGCTTCACTTGGAATGTGGCAATATTGATGAATCCCTTCAAAAGAAAGATGTTCAGGAATGAACATTGAGCTTGAACATTGATTTGAAGCTATGATGTCGGGTTGGGAGCACAAAAATAGCTGACCGCATGCATGGGCCCAATAATTATGATTGAGATTTTATTACAAAGGCACAAAACCTGCCAAAAAAAATAAATGAATTTGTATTAGAGAAAGCGTCTTGGAAATTTACAAATTTGGCAGCTTATCATTGTTCAAGTGCTCTTAACTGTGTTGATCTGCTGATCAATGAACATATCTTATCTCCTTTGAGCTGTTCAAATTTGAAAGATTCAATTTAACTTATTTAATTGAATATTTTAGATAATCTATCCAAACCACAACAATTAATATTTCTGCTTACATTCGACAATAAATTTAAGGAATAATCTATGACCGCATACATATATAAAGAATAAAACGTTTGACTATTACCGATTTAGTACTAATTATTTCCATTTAATTCAGTCACATTCAATCAATCGGATATGTAACTCTTAACTGACATTATGCAGCAATTACAAGTAAAAGCAGTGAGCTAAAAATCGAAACAATAATCAACTTATTTGTCAACAAAAGTAGAAACATGAAACTCAAAATTAAGTCAGAGATCATGTTCATACCTTCGAATTATCACATCAAATAATAGAAAAAAAATTAAATGCACCCACCTATGTACAACTCATCCTTCTTCTTGAGCATATTATAAGCCTTTTGAACCGCCTACAACTCCATCACCAATCTGTCTGCAGCAGCTTCCCTTACTGAACCCTCACCAACTATTACTTGTTCTAATCTTCTCAACTTCTTTGACCTCCAAATTTGCTAGAACTCGCTTCACTTCAGTGTTATCACCCAACCTTGTGCATTGCTTGTACATTAATAGAAAGCGCCTCATTCATAGTGGGCTTTTTCTCTTTCAATTTTTCCTATAAAAGACAACTTGTTAGCTAAAAATTATAATCAAAGTTAATGATAGCAAGAGGCAACAAATTCAATTTCTCAATGAAGATGAAACTCAATCCCTACCTCTCCGAGATTAACCCATATATGGTTACGTTTTGTAGGTTTGCTTCAGGAGGAAATATGTTTTGGTTTGTGTTAGGATATGTAGAAGATTGATCTTTCAAGCATTTTGTCGATCACTTGGAGTGCATATATGCTCTCTTTTTTCTAATCCATTTACTTTAATTGTACATTTATAACCATCGAAAACAAATGCCAAAATCACATACTTTAAGCATCGTTTCATTGTAAAATATAAAATAAAACATCAAACTGAGGTTCAACAAATTAACATTAAGAGAGGGGTATAGATTTCGAGATGATCTAGAGGGGATGAAGAAATAAAGTTCTTCTGTTCAAAAATAAAACCAAACAAATTCATCACTCTCAACATTTTAAATACAAACATCAAGTAGTTCAACCCAATTTTTAAACTGAAATTTAATCAATATAATAAAAAATAAAAAAAACATACTCATAGTAGTAGTCGTGGCGGCTGTAGTTGTCGACTCCGCCATCATAAATTTTTTTGTTGAAGAAATAGGAGATGGTAGAAGCGTCCTTTTCATAGCATAGTAACACCTCCCATTCCTGGGAGAAATAGGAGATCGTAGTTGTCGGCCGTAGTTAAACACAATTTTTGTTGAAGAAAGGAAACTTCAATTAAACTAACAACTTTACCAGATTTGGGAGAAAAAAATCGGGAATGGGTTACGATTACCGAACCTTAGAGAGTTTATCGCCACCAAGATGATGCAGATGCACGAAAAAAAACCAGAATCCTTTTTGCTTGATTGAGAAGATGAAGTTGAGGGATCAATGAGAAGTCGTGTTCCCCTTATTTGCTGAACGGATGAAGAAATAGGACCAAGGCTAGAAGCGTAACTAGACTAGGGTTTGTAAATGTGGGGATTCATTGTAGATGGATTAGGGTAGAGGTGAAGAGGAGTGAGCGGGGTACTTCAAAATTTTGGGGGATTTTCCCCCTTTAGCTATTAATGAAGGATCAAACTCGCGTTCTTACAACACAGAACGAAGCCAACATAAAACCATGTTTCTGGTGGTGGCGGCTGCTAGTTTTTACAGAGAGAAGCAAGGGAGAAAATGAAGGTCATCGGCAGGTGGAGAGGAAAGAATGAGCGAGTCTTCCAAAATTTTGGGGATATTTGTCGATCGATCATTTCCCGCCTAAAAGGCGTGTTTCATTAAAAAAATTATAAAGCGACAAACTTACATGACACACATTTTATAAAAGGCGCCCTTCGTATTTCCTTTTTTTTCTTTTCTGACACTAATTTTAGGGCACGCACAAATGTGTGCCCTCTTTCCTTCAAATTTTGAAAAACTGACATTATTTTTTAGGGCACCCACAAATGCACTTCCTCTATCGGCGAGTGTCATTGTTTGTGCGTCATTAAAGGGCTATTTTCAAGTAGTGGCAAGAGATGCTACAACACTTCATGAGTGCTCATAAGTTCTAAGTATTGGATTCAACCCACGCTCACTGGTATCATTTCATGGAATTTATCTCGAGTGATCGTGAGACGGTAATATCATATAAGTCTTCAAACCTAGAGATATGACTTGTTGCCTATGAGTTGGTTATACATTGATTGTACTTAAACGCATTGGTAACTCAATGTTATAAAATGTGTCTTTGTGTATAATTCAACAAGTAGTAGAACAAGCATATGAGTCAAAGTTTTTTTGTTCCTTCATGGATTAGAAGCGATATCTGGGCCCCTCGATGATTTTGTGTTGACCCATGTACCGGGCCCGGTCAGAACTAAGTTGATATGTTCAAATAAGTTCTATGTCAAACAAATCGGAAATCAAGAAACAAACTATTGGATAATAAGTAAGACATTGTTCCATGTATTTTTCCGGCTGATATCTAGAACAGAGCATTATATGATCACTTATCTTAAATGGAATATCATCGTCATCTCAATTCCGCGAGACCTTGAAAGAGCTATGATTGTTGATCGGTTCTTGAAGTTATTATTGCAGATATAGTTATTTGACTTATCCAAGTGGGAGACTATTGGATTAGGTGTCTAAGTTCATAACTATTTCTGGAATGTACTTGACCCGATTAACATGGTCCATTCGGGTTGCATGGCATCATGCGTTTGGATAGACCAAAATGAGAGAAATATCACTTAAGGTTTATTAATATATTATAAGTTATAATATATTAATAATATTATTTAATTAGTATTGATCAAGAATTAATTTGGAATTAATTAAGTGATCAAAAGAAGGCTAATTAAATATATGGGTTGATTGTGTAAATCACACATTACTTGTATAGTGGGCTAATGCTCCATGGATTATCAAGTTGTGCTAAAACCCATAGGATGCTCCATGGTGTCTTTGAACCCATGGATCATGAAAATGAAGAGCCATGTCAAATTAGCATTTACATGGTGTAACCCTACTCATGACACACTATAAAAGGAATATGTTGTAGACCAAAATCGGTGCTAGTGTGAGAACAAGAGGGCATAGCCGATTTTAGAAGTGTTACATTTTTGTGAAGGTTATTCTAAGTGTATTTGGTGTTATGTGAGACATTTGAGGCATCACACTTGAGGTGCTAGGCTCACAAGGTTCTCAAGGAATCCAAGTAACTAAAGGTATGTATTTCTTACTATCATTTATGTTTAAAAGTTCCCCATGTATGCTAGATAGGTTAAGAACCTTGGAAACTCAATTTTGCATGCATCATAGTAAAACATAGATCCAAGGTTTCTAGGGTTGCATGTACACCTTAGGAGTGTTAGAATGCTCAAAATCCAACAATAATGTATATGCAATATGTGTAAGGTGTATGTTTAAGTGTATCTGTATGTATATGTATATATATTGATTTGAACATCACTTAAATTTTAAGGGATTATTTGGAAAGTACAATGTAATAATGGAAAAAATGAAAAAAAAGTAGGATGCTATAATGAATATGCAATACGTGTAGGATATATCTTTAAGTGTATTTGTATGTATGTATTGGTTGGAACATCACTTAACTTTTAAGGGCTTATTTGGAAAGAACAATTTTAGAATGGAAAAAATGAAAAAAGAGTGGGATGCTATAATAAATATGCAATATGTTTAGGATGTATTTTTAAGTGTATTTGTATGTATATGTATGTATGTATTATTGAAACATCACTTCACTTTTAAGGTCTTACATGGAAAGAATGTTATAATGGAAAAAATGAAAAAAAATTGGATGCTATAATGAAAAAATATGATACTATAAATAAAACATATATATATATATATATATATATATATATATATATATATACACACACATACACACACACACACACATATATATATATATATATATATATATATATATATATATATATATATATATATGCAAAAATGCTCAAATAAAAAGAACAATATAATATTTAAAGTACAATGCTATTATAGAAACCTTAAAACAAAATCAAATGTCATAAATAAATTAATATATACAAAAGTAACATGCTTTAAATGACAAAAAAATTCTTCCAATTTATATTCGTTTGTGTGTCTTCTTTGTAATCATCATGAGTTTAGAAATACCCCGAAATTGATTTAGAAATTAATTGCGGGTTGTCCCCGTTTTAAGACAACTTTTGAATACTATATCTCATCAAGATGGGAACATGTATTACATGATTTTTTGTTTAAGAATGATTCGGTTGTCATTTTCTCTTTGCTCCTTGGGTATATATATATATATATATATATATATATATATATATATATATATATATATATATATATACACCTCGGAGCTAAGGGAAATGGTGCCGAATTTTTTTAAACAAAAAGTCATGTAATACACATTCACATATGAGATAAGGTATTCAAAAAGTGGGGTTAGAAGCCTACCCTTGTTAATATTCTGTCCGTTTCTGATTATTTGTTCCCTTTTCATGGATACTTTTTGAATCATCTACTTTATGAATACTCTATCTAATTTTTATTTCCCGTAGAGTAAACCCTAAGAACTAAACTATGTTTCAGTTGCATCATGTTTATCGATAAAAGTTGGACTACTAATCCACATCATCAATCTCTGGAGTTCTAGCTAGGAATCGAATCTTTTATCAAGAGATTCAAGTCACACCTAGATAGCAATGGTTAAACCATATGTCCATGTGAGAAATGTGATAATTGTTACTTTATGGATCCAAAAGCAATGAGACGTCATGTCTGTATACACGGTTTCATTCGGTCATACGAAACGTGGACATATCACAACGAACCTTTAATTCCTCTGGTTACAGATGTTGTAGCGCCAAGTAAGGAGATGACTGATGTTATCACCGATGTTATGTGGGAGTCAATAGAAAATGATACCAACCTCTACGAAGGGAAGTCGAATACAAGGTGTAGTGGCGTCGATGATGATTTTATAAAGTTGTTAGCAGAAGTCGAAACCAAGTTATATCCTAATGTACGTTTTCTTCCTTTGATTTTTTGGCAAAGCTGATGCATATCAAGGTCAACAACAAATGCACTAATAGTTCATTTGATCAACTCCTTGAGTTGTTGCATTCAACATTTCAGCAAGACAACAAGGTTCCCTATTCACATTGTCTATCCAAAAAGATACTGAAGAAGATAGGTCTGGAGCACGAGTCAAGACATGTATGCAAAAAGATTATTTTCTCATTTGGAAGGAACACTAGTCATTTCATATTTGTCCCATTTGTAAATAGATTCGGTGGATTGATAAAAACACCAATGATAAGAAGGTAGCTCATAAGGTGTTACAGTACTTTCCAGTGACCCCTAGATTACGGCGTTTGTATTGTTCAAGGTACACTTCCAAAAAGTATGTTTTAGTGTAGTATTGGGTGATTCGAAGAGGGTGTAACGCATCATCGCGTTGATGGAGACTCTTGGAAAAAAATTGATGTAGATGACCTTGACTTCTCGATTGAATCTCGAAACGTATGCCTAGATCTTGCACATGATGACTTTAATCCACTTTGTAACATGTGTAATCTACATAGCACGTGACATGTCATACTCACCACATACAATCTGCAACCATGGCTTTGTATGAAAGAGTCATAATTCATGTTAGCCTTGTTGATTTCAGACGCTAAATCACCTGGAAAGAACATGGATGTTTCAATAAGCCGTTAGTGGAAGAGCTTAAGTTTTTATGGTACTCAGGTATATGTATTAAAGACACAACTGCAAACATATTCTTCATGATGAAAGCTATGTTATTATGGACAATAAACAACTTTCCAGCTTGTAGTTGTTTATCAGGTTTGAGCGGGCAAGGGTACAGAGCATGCCTTACTTGCAATGAAGATACTCCCTTGTACCGTGTAACAAATAAAGTCATTTACGTTGGTCATCGTTGGTTTTTAGATGTTAATGATCCATTAAGCAAGAGTTTGAAATTTAATGGGAAACACGAGAGAAGACCCGCTCCGAGACACTTTACTAGTGAAGCCATACAAGAGTAACTAGGTCGTCTACTATTTCGTATACCGGGTAAATATCCTAGGATTATCAAAGAAACGATATGTCGGCAAGGATTCGAGTTGAACTGTTGAGCTAATCAAAACGTAACATATTTTTTGAGCTCGAGTATTGGTCTTCTCTGCAGCTTAAGCACAATATAGATGTGATTTATGTTGAGAAAAATATAGGTGAGAGTGTTCTGGGTACTTCTCTAATAAATTATAAGAGTAAAGACACACCAAATGCATGAGATGAATTGAGAAATCTAAATCTCTGGTGTAATCAATGGTTGCAATGAAGGGGTAACAAGTTAACTAAATTACATGCAAGATACTCATACAAGAAACCTGACCACAAAATATTTTGTCAATTTATAAGAGATATTAAACTGCCATATAGGTATGGATCTATCATCAGTAAGAAAGTGGTAAATAATGATACTAATATTATTGGACTAAAATCTCATGACTATCACATTCTTATGTAATGTTTGATACCGATTAGAGTTAGTGTGTTGTTGGACAAAGATACTTCTACACCAGTTCTAGATCTTTGTATGCTTTTCAAGCAAATTTTCTCTAGAACAGTAAAAGTAGAGGATATGATGAATGTAAAGAATACATTATTAGAATTTAATGATGTCGGAAAAAGTTATTGTTACGGAACATTGATGTGGAGCAATGATATGACTCTACAAAACAATTACAGAGGTTGGAAAAGTAAAGTGCATACTTATTTTCAGAATGTCAAAGGACTTGTAGATATCCCAAGGGAATTAGCTACCCCCTGAGGGTATGTCACATGAAAATTGGGTACACGCAGTCGAACATTTTTAAACACCCAAATTTGTAAAATGTTATGCGGCAAACAAAGGAGTTCGTGCTCAACAACAAGTTGTGAACATATGGGGATCGTGCTCTTATAGCAGTGACTGTTTCAAATAAGTAAGTTATGATATATATATATATATATATATATATATATATATATGTATATATATATATATATATATATATATATATATATATATAAATGTTTGTTTAAAGTATAATTAATCTAATTTCTTATGTTAAATAGGACATCACTAGATTCGAAGCATTTTATAAGGCTAATATCAATCGCCAAGGGGTATTCAGCAGTCCTAAACTCGAGCAACAATATGTAAGTGGTTAATTGGTATTTTCAAATATATATATATATATATATATATATATATATACACACACACACACACTCACACACACACACACGCACATATATATATATATATATATATATATATATATATATATATTATGATGTTAATCATTTTTTGAAAATACAAAATGCTTTACTCCAAGTGATCAATCAATAAACCAAGCTTCTTATGAAGTAAACAACCTAACATCAGAGGACATAAAAATTGTTTTGAAAGAATTTGGGGTGCTCAAAGCGACCATATCAGAGGCATTGGGGATAAACCTTACGATTATGATCAAACGCTAACACAACGACCGCCACAATCACCGGTAACAATACTATTTAATTTCATAATCTCATATAGATACTTTGGATATTGTTTGATATGATGGCTTTTTGTAGTTTGGTGATTGTTATTTTGGTAATAGTTTGATATGTTGGTATCTGTTAGTTTGATAATGTAACATCCCCCTCTGGCACGTATCACAATATTGTCCGCTTTGGGCTCCCGACATGAAAACTTCCCTGCGGTCACCCATCCCTAGATTGCTCTCGCCAGGGCACACTTAATTGTATATTTCTTATGGGATCTGCTACCCTCACGACTTTAAAATGTGTTGTAATAGGGAAGGTATCCACACCCCTTATAAGGAAATGTTTCGTTCTCCTTCCCAGCCGATGTGGGATTAGGTGTGACCCACCTTCACCCCCCATTGGAGGAGGATGCGGTGAAGCAAGATGGTGTGAGAAGTGCAAAAAGAAACACAGTGGAAAATGTGGCGAGGAAGTGACTTGTTTCAAATGCGGGAAGACTGGGCATTACGCCAATGAGTGTACATCCAACAAGAGGGTGTGTTATGGATGTAATGAAGAAGGGCATATTTCTAAGGACTGAACAAAGAAGAAAGAGGCAGCAAGGCCTGATGTTTTGCCGAGGCTAAAGGCAAGAGCATTCCATATGACCTTGGAAGAAGCAGATGTTGCTTCAGATACCTTTCTTGTAAATGGATTTCCTGCCAATATATTGTTTGATTCTGGAGCTAATTACTCCTTTATATCGCATAAATTTGGTGTAAGACTAACATTTCCTGTAGATGAATTTAATAATGCTCTAGTTGTAGAAGTTGCTAGTGGAAAGTTCATACCTGTTAGCAGTTGCATTAAAAACATCGTCATCGACTTGAACAAGAATAAATTCCACGACGAGTTGTTGCCCATTGAGTTGAACGGTTTCGAAATTGTACTAGGAATTGATTGGCTTAGTGAAAATGATGCCAAGATACTATGCAGGAAGAAGATGGTGAGAGTAAACCCACCTGGAAAAAAGTCGTTTATGGTGTACGAGGACAAACGTAGAGTAAATTCTGGAATCATTTCCCTGATGAAATCCAGAAGGTGTCTGTCTAAAGGATGTACATCATACTTGGCATTTGTGATTGATGCAAAGAAAGAAAAGAAAGAGATGCAAAGAATACCAGTGGTGTGTGACTATCCAGAAGTCTTTCCCGAAGATCTTCTAGGATTACCCCCTGATAGACAAGTGGAGTTTCGAATAGACTTATTGCCAGGATCGAAGCCAATAGCAAAAGAACCATACCAATTAGCACCGACATACATGAAGGAGCATATGATGCAACTTCAAGAGTTGTTGGGAAATGGTTTCATTAGACCTGGTTCTTCACCCTAAGGAGCTCCGGTGTTATTCGTGAAGCAGAAGGATGGGAGCATGAGGATGTGCATAGACTATAGAGAATTGAACAAGGCAATGGTAAAGAACAAGTATCAATTGCCAAGAATTGACGACATGTTCGATCAGCTGCAAGGTTCGAGCTATTTCTCAAAGATCGATCTCAGGTAATGTCACACCCCCAAACCAAGGATGGCGGAAACGTCCAGGGGTGGAGGACTTCATGTACAGTATCACAAAAACGTGTATAATAGTGCTCAAAGTAAATACAACCATCATAAATATAATTGAAAAAGTTACATCAAAGTATATGTTTACATGTTTCAAAATCAATTACAATATGATGACAAAAATAATTTGTTGACGGTTTAACGTCCCATCCTCAAAGTGCTGAAGTTTTCCTGTTTCACTGATTTCCTGAGAATACAAGTAGTTTTGAAAAGTGTCAACAATTAAGTTGGTGAGTTCATAAGATTTTTGTTTGGAGTAGAAACCGTTTTCCTTTTAAAATCGATAGAGTTTGATTTCCAGAAAATCCAATATTTTCTTAGTTAAATGAATACAGAATATTCCTATATGATGTGTTGATGAACCCTAGATTGACCCGTAGATTTCCCCTATAATTGTCCAGCATATATAAGTTATATAAGATTTAGGTTAGATAAAACGTCGAATATAATGGGTCCGCCCTAGGTCCACAACCAAACGAGGAACAGGAGATGAGGCGGGCACCACCAATTCCAAGCCAATCCAGAATAAATTCTTGTATGACTCAAGCATATACGCTCAACGATTACAATTGAAGTCTAACGATACGAAAATCTATTGTGAATATAACCTATACATATCATAGTTCACCGGGGAGTAATAGGGATTAGTGAACCTGAACTATGCATATGATAGCTTATCAAAGTGGTGGTGATGGTGAGTGTAACCTATATATATCATAGTTCACCGGGGAGTGATAGAGATTAGTGAACCTGAACTATGCATATGAATAGCTTATCAAAGTGGTGGTGATGGTGAATATAACCTATACATATCATAGTTCACCGGGGAGTAATAGAGATTAGTGAACCTGAACTATGCATATGATAGCTTATCAAAAGTGATGGTGATGGTGAATTCCTTTCTTGTAATTAAGTTCCTAGGGTAGATGAAACATAAACTATACCTATTATAGTTTATTACTTTGTTTGTGATATGTATTTACCATAACTATACCGACTATAACTAGTGCGTTCGTTTACGGGGGTATGATGGCTTAACTATACTTATTATAGTTTATCTTAATTGTCCATAGTGGCAGTAAATCTTTTGTATGTGTAAAACCTTTAATAATGTGTTTGTTATATAAGTAACCCTAAACTATACCTATTATAGTTTATCAATTGTTTGTATGGGTAGTGAGCATAGGCCCTTCTTGTCATAATTTACCAATGTTTATATTTATAATGGATATAGCCTCGTAATGTCATTTATATATTTCCCATGCTTGTGGAGGTGTAAATCCATTTGTTTTCTGATGTATGTCTATGTAAGAATACAAAATTTGTCATATATTGCAACTACACGTAACCACATAACGATGTATACCTTGCTCAACATGTTACAAGGTGAAATGAAATTTATAGTGTTTTTCTGTTAATAACATTTTCTGTAACTGTTATTGGAAAAATTGTAGAAAAATCATAAAATGTCCAAATCAAGTTCTGTAACTTCTGAGAGTTTGGAAAATGAGTCTAGTTTGTTCATAATTTTTATTATAATTTTTAATGACCTCTAACTTGGGTGAAAAAGTCCATAATCACAGACTGGTCCGGATTGATGTTTGAAATGATAGGCAGTTTTGTAAAAATCACCATAAATTGTAGAAAAATCGTATGGAGATGTGCAAGTAGTCATGTTAAAGCTAAGAAGTGGAACTACATGCACCTAAAACAGTTTTGAAAACAAAAATGTTTAAGATATCCAAAACAGTCCGTGAATGGAGTTGAAATTTTCTGATGAAAGTTGTTAGAAAAATGTAGTTATGTTCTTAGTGTTTTAACTTGTATTCCCCCCCTAAAAACTTGAGAAAACATGAAAAGGTAGGGGTATGAACTCACCTTGTGTGGTTTCAGTAGGTAAGTGTTGAAGAAGAGAAGTGTTCAACCCAAGAACACTTGAAGAATCACTTGAAGATTCGAAGCTCTAACACAAATATTATGGAGTTTGTGTAAGATACCCATGATTTGGGTGGAAATAATTGAGATAATCATAAAGGAAATGGATTATGCTTACCAAATGTGGAGGAAAAACTCAAGATCAGCCCTTGAATCTCGAATTTCTAGAGAGAGAAAGTGAGAGAGAAAAGAGTTTGATCTTCTTGTGAAATGAGAGCAAATGAGAGAAAATGAGGGGAGAGGATGATTATCCAGCTCTCAAAAACGTGGGGATGGCTTGTGAGGGAGGTACAAGGTACAAGGTATGGTGGAAAGGAGTGTGGGTTGTCATGGAGTGGGTATGGGGGTTGCTTGCGTCATAAAATAAGGTAAAGTCAACACTCTACCTTTTACTTTACCTACTCTTATTTGGATAAGATTTTACCCTTAAAATATGATTAAATCATTAATTTAGGGGTCTTATATTTTAAAATAAAGTTTTGGGTGAAAATCTCATGTTAAAACAATTAAAAACGGGTCTTAAACGCAAAATTACGCGAAACCGGGTGAAAAATGAGCTTTCCAGCGAGACTCCTCGGATCTCGGCCGAGGTTCGGTCAGAAGGGGGCATGGTTCGGAAGCGAGAGGCTGAGTCCGGAGGCGGGAAGCAAAACGAAGGCTCGGTCCGATGAGAAGCAGTCCGAAGCGAAGTCAGGCGGTTCGGTCAGAAGGGAAGCCAGAACCGAAGGAACTGTTGTGAACAGTAATGAACAGTACCTTCGGGTTCGGTTCTTCCTCTTATGCGATGTTCGGCTCGGATGAACAGTAGTCTCAGTTCGGCTCATGAACAGTACTCTCGGTTCGGACCTTCATGAATAGTACTTTCGGTTCGGTTCATGAATAGTACTTTCGGTTCGGAGGGTTCGTTTCCTTAAGTCCGTTTTTCGCGTAGACTTCCGTTTTTGGGTTATTTTCGCCAAATTCGAGGGTCGGAATGCCCCGAGAGATTATAGAAAGTTGGGAGAGATTTCGAGAGAGATTTGAGAGAGATTCCACATACTCAGAGAGATTTGGGAGAGATTTGACATACTTGGAGAGATTTCACATACAAAGAGATATGTGGGAGAGATTTCACATACTGAGAGAGATTTGGGAGAGATTTGACATACTTGGAGAGATTTCTCATACAAAGAGATTTGTGGGAGAGATTTCACATACTTAGAGAGATTTGGGAGAGATTTGACATACTTGGAGAGATTTCACATACAAAGAGATATGTGGGAGAGATTTCACATACTGAGAGAGATTTGGGAGAGATTTGACATACTTGGAGAGATTTCACATACAAAGAGATATGTGGGAGAGATTTCACATACTTAGAGAGATTTGGGAGAGATTTGACATACTTGGAGAGATTTCACATACAAAGAGATATGTGGGAGAGATTTCACATACTTAGAGAGATTTAGGAGAGATTTGACATACTTGGAGAGATTTCTCATACAAAGAGATATGTGGGAGAGATTTCACATACTTAGAGAGATTTGGGAGAGATTTGACATACTTGGAGAGATTTCACATACAAAGAGATATGTGGGAGAGATTTCACATACCTAGAGAGATTTGGGAGAGATTTGACATAAGAAGAGATAGAGTGAAAACGATTGAGAGAGGTTTCATTGGTGTCCTTTTTGAGTGTCTGGCTACGCACTACAAGGTCCGTAAATCCCGATACGCCTTGTTTAAGGATCTTGCATACTCCCGATGAGTATGCGACATTGTTTTATCGGTTTGGCTCGCCACGTACCTCAGTTTTAGGTTAAGGAGATCTAGGTGTACGCACTTTTTGATTTAGGATCTCTCGTTAGAATAGAGAGTTGTTTAGGAGTTACTTATCATAAGCTCTAGTGCTCACGGCAAAATGAGTGGACCGGTTTGACTTGTTGACTTTCGTTGACTTTGACTCGACTGAAAATTGACGGTTGTCACATCATCCCCCCGTTAGAGGGAATTTCGTCCCGAAATTTGAAATCAGGCAAGGAGTTTGAAAATGACTAAGGTCGGCTCTACATTATTTTGATTCTGACTAAGAGACGAGTTATTATACATGAAAACTTAGCTTATACACATTATGATATAACCAATACTGGGCGGATAGTAAAATATGTGATTCTATTTCAGTTTCACATCCCAACGAGGAAAAGAAACTAAGTCAGAATTCTCGCATTCTATTATCTACCAGGTATTCGTTATATATAACTGGGGAATGTATAAGCGAGGAAATCATAACAAATAACTTAGTAATCCTTCTTAATGAATTAGAGTTCCTAGTCAGGGCTAACATTGAACCTAGATGTATTTTAACCGCTCACCTATAGAGTAGAAGCATGTTCTCGAAAGTTTGACCTACATCCCTATGATGCAGTCCCATTGCGGAGTCGAAGCAAATTCATAGAATGGTCTTATGACGGCCTTGGAATTTCCTATTGTTTATGGCTCTCAGTTTAATCTTTGGCATTACTACTATGCATGCTTTAATCGATGCTAGACTCAATCAAATAAAGAAATTTGGAATTTAAATGTCGGTGTTAGAAACACGTACTAATATTTGCGGGCAGTTCCAGGGTGGTCTCTCCTTCGGTGATCGCATGCACCCTTCCACCACCACTGGCATCCCTTGCTCTTGGGCAGTTCCTTTTAAAGTGGCTTGTTTCTCCATATTTGTAACAGGCTGGGCTTACTCCAGAGCCGGGGAACTGGTTGATGGGTCGTACCGGTGCCTTACAGAAACGGGTAGTGTGCCCTTTTCTATTGCAGTTCATGCAATGCAATTCTCTACAAGCCCCAGTGTGATGGAAGCTACACTTGTTACATTTCGGAAGGGTTCCAACGTATTGCTTTATGGGAGTTGGCGTGGTGAGGGTTGTGGCAGCATGAATCGCAACAATTGGCGTGGTTGTCGAAGTGTCACGGCTGGCTCGATGGTCGATGAGTTGTTGTGCCAACTCCTTGGCGCTGTCGAAGGTAGTTGGTCTTGAGGCCAATACACTATCATGGATCTGGGATGATATCCCCCAAAGGTATCGTTCTATCTTTTTCTCCTCTGGGTGACCATTGCAGGACAGAGGAGTGCTAGGTCATTGAATCGGGCAGTATAAGCTTCGAGATCCATCCCCGACATTTTGAGGTTCCAGAGTTCCTCTTCCAGTTTTTGCACTTCGCCTCTTGGGCAATATTCTTTCAGCATTAAAGCTTTTAGATCCTCCCAGCTTATAGAGTTAGCCACTGCAGGAGTAAGTGACTTAACTCGGCTATTCCACCAAGTAAGAGCTTTTCTTGTAAAAGTGAATGCCGCATACTTGACTTTGCTCGCTTCGGGACAAGCGCAGATTTCGAAGACTGCTTCGGTCCTTTCAAACCATTGCATCAGCGCGATGACGCCCCCGCTTCCGTCGAAAGGATCGGGTTTGCCATTTGTGAAGTCTTTGTAAGAACACTCCTTAGTGTGTCCTGTGCTGTCCCCCTGATTCGAGTTAGTATTCCCGGATCCGAAGCCGCCGGAACCATTTGTACCCATTTACGACATTGCTGCCGCCACTGCTGCTGTTACGGCAGCTTGAAACATTATGGGATCAAACTGCGGAGGGGGCGGTGCTGTGCTCCCAGAGGGTCTGGACTTTTTCTTTGGCGGCATAGTCCTGTCATAAGTTGGTAGAGACGTACAAACGATAAGTTTTTAATAATAGTGACAAGTCAGAAGTTATCAAGCCAGACTTGTCTGTATCATGTTCTGTCTTAAAAGTATTTTGTATGTAATTCATAATAAAGCCCTTATGAATGAATTTTAGTGGTAGTGACTCAAATGAGACTAGTGATTTGTTTCGCCTGATCCCTTTCTAAAATTACTTGGTATATATTAAGAATTTCTTGGAGTTACCATATGTAAATTGTTTGTAGTATAGGGTTCGAGGAAAATAGGTCTACATCTCATTAACGTAAAGAAGATTTTGGGCAATGCTACGGTTCCCTTGAATAGTGTAGTCTCCGGATTCTGAAGGATTTGAATGTCTCTACTTAACAACCTAGGTTGGTCGTGTTCTTCTTTCCAGGTTTCCAAGCACTCTACCTAAGGAGGCGTTGGGCCTTGAACAACCGGACGAGGGTTAGGATTTGGAACAAGGGCCATCAGGGTAGGTTCTCCACTTCAGGGTCGAGTTCAGGACCATCAGCAAAGCCTTCAGCTTGGTGACCATCCAAAGGGATTCGGTAATCACTCTATGGCCCCTCTCCGAGCCATTCAGTATTGCCGTGGTTAGGGTAGTACGGGTCGTCGTGGAGAAGGAATTCAGCCATAATATCTTTGCGAGAAATGGGGATATAAGAAATAACTAAGTAGACGTACTAATTAGATAATTATAAGGTGATCTTTATCAGGTACTTCAATATATTATTTAGTGCATACTAGTCACATGTATTTGGGACAGGATAGACCTTCGAATAAGCGATCCTAACTCTAAATCCCCAATCCAACGAGAACAGGAAGTAAAGCAAAGACCCACAGATTCTAAGTCTATGACGTCCTGGATACATATAATTTTAATGTATCCACTAGGCAATTATTGACCTATTGATAAAAATCTATTTAGTTCTCAGATAAGTAATTATAATAACACCAAATACCCCTATGGTATTTCATTGTGGTAGTGTTGGTAAGTTTTTAGACTTGTTGCAACACCTACGACTATTCCTGGGCATATGATAATCATTTCTGGGTGAGACATAGTTGATCAGGCTATGTCATTCCCAGACCTGACTATACATCCCCAAGCCTACTCGTATTGTTCAACAATCGCTACTTTTGTCCCATCCCACCGTGATACTGACCCTAGTGTGTGTGCACATGCTCCTACTTTTACCGAGGAATTATTTGTTTCTAAAAGTACAATTGTTTTGAAAACTTTAAATCAGAGACTTTCGGTCCCAATGTATTTATAGTTTGTATATCTTATGTGGTTCGATATACTGAGTTCACTATAAACAATGCTCTGATACCAATCTGTCACACCCCCAAACCAAGGATGGCGGAAACGTCCAGGGGTGGAGGACTTCATGTACAGTATCACAACAACGTGTATAATAGTGCTCAAAGTATAATGTGATTTTATGAGCAACATATGTGATTATAACTATATAATAAAAAAAACAAGCGTCAAAAATAGACTGAAAATTTGACCCAATATCTTTAAAGAAACTTGAAGTAGTCGTGAAAACGATTCTGGAGATATAAAAAACGTTGAAATCCGACTTACAACGAAAAAGTTATCACCCGTCGAAGTTTCGCGACTAAACTAGTACGCCACCGCATATCGTAAAAAGTAAATTTTTGATAAAATACTTTTTAGATTTAGAAATCTAAAGCAAATTCATAGTATATGTTAAACCAAGAGCGTGCATATAAAGAACGTCCAAATCTCACTTCGTTAGAGGAAGTTATGATTTTTCTAAGATCCAGCGTAGTAGTACACAACCCGAAAATCGAATTTTAGACTGATCAATTTTTAGCCGACACAATCTAAACAAGAATTGAAGATCTCGTTAATATGAGCTCAATGATATAAAGACAGTCGAAAACGGACGTCGGATGACAAAGGTATGAATTTTTAACAGACTATAACTATCTAAGCTTGTTAAAATAGAAATTTAAAAATAAAGTCAAAGTTAGCCGATGGAGTCTAAATCAAAGTTGTAGATCATCTTGCTACCTACGCGTGGATATAAAGAACATAAAAACGGAGATCGTATATGGAAGTTATGGAGTTTTAGAAGATAAATAATTTTTGGACTAAACTAGCGAGTGACACTTAGCACAATCTGAGCCACTACTTCTTCCCCACGGCTTTGAACGATATGGCAAAACCAGGAATGAGTATGCCCATTGTAACATATAGTACGACCAACGTACCCTTCGCATACACCCTGCGTACTCTGTGCTGATAGCCTATAAATAGAAGACATTTTCACTCATTTCTCCACATCTTTCTAGCCTATTCTCTCTCAAACACCCACAAACCCTCAAGCCTTTCCCTAGCACCTACTAGGTGTAAGTAGTGAGTCCCAGAGCGCCAGAAGGCCCCGAGAAGAAGAGCTTTCGGCTTAGAAGTTCTGCTCGTGTAGAGCCTAGTTCCTCACTAAACCCCCTTGTAAGTGAGTTATGCTTACCATACTTTAAGTATAACTTATGTTTAAGTTCATTATCGTTATTATGAACCTATAAACAAGATTTATTAGTGATTCAAAGTCGTTAGACTGATTGATCTACTTACAAGGATGATGTCTAGGCTGGATTTAGTGATGTGTTTAAAGTGGGATTTCCAAATAGTATACTTCGTATACCAAACAAACCCTACCTCGAATATGATCCTACCTGGTTGTTCGTTACTTGATAGATAATGAAAGTAGACTTTGAGATAATGATGAATCTAGAATATTAATTAGTTGCAATAAATAATAGACTAAGACTTAGTGATAATGATACTAGATTTCGTCAAAAGAAAAGACAATTCTTAGAAGCGAAACGCTACCCGAATTACGATTCGTCACTTTATCAAGTGAGTGCATAGTTACTTTCATCTTAGACATAGATATGAAGAATTTAATAAAAATTACTTGTTATATGTTCCTATTATCTTTGTTCCTGATATTTGTGCTAGATGAACGATTTATACATGTTTTACTCGATTTAAACTGTATATGTATTTTATACCTATAATTATGTTAGGTAAAGATGGGTAGATGATATAGATTATGAAAGATGAAATAAATGATGAGAGGTCTTGATGTTAAAGCTGATCCAGTCATCTAGCGGAGTATAGATGACGACCATAAACTATTCTAGATAGTCCAGTGGAACGCTGGCAGGCTCACAACCTATATGTGTTTTTGAACTAGGTGTTCACCAGGTGTACTCCATCCCCCTCATGGTTGCCTTACTGACATATATTTCTGAGGAATCCCCTAAGCATTATTTTCAATCCCGAAGATAATCCTTAGGCAAGGTCCATTAAATTATATGTTTTAGGGACATAAAATGAGGATAACGGGAATGTGTAATCAGGTTGAATGATTTTTCAAATTAAAGAACTTAATTATTGTTGGTTGAAAACCCTATGTGCTCATAGGCTCCCAATCCTGACCCACTGAGTTTCTTTTATTACAGATAGTGGAACAAGAGCACCTGTGTGATGAACATATGAGAGAATTATGGATTATTGGCTAGTAGAATAATAGATGTTATAAGGCCTATGTTATTTCTGCTTATGCTTACGTATTGTATTGGCGATGACATCCCAATGTTTTTAATATACTTGAAATACATTTCTTCGAAAATGCTTTGATAATGTCTTTATCATATTTTTGGGAAAAATTTTTGCAATATTATTCTTCAAAAGGATACTCTAATTTCTAAATAAAGCATAAAAAAATCAGTATTTTCTTCCCATTAAATTTAGGTTGTCACAAATAATAGTTTATATGTTGGTAATTGTTAGTTTGGATATAGTATGATATATTGGTATTTTGTAGTTTGGTTATAGGTTGATATGTTGGTATTTTGTAGTTTGGTAATTGTTATTTTATGAAAGTACAATGCTATAATGAAAAAAATGAAAAAGTACAATGCTATAATGTATATGCAATATGTGTAGGTTGTATGTTTAAGTGTATTTGGAAAGTACAATGTTATAATGAAAAAATGAAAAAAAAACACAAGATGCTATAACGATCATGACTTTTGTTTGTAGAGTAGAATGCTACAATGATATGGCAGTGATATATTTTGTATTTTGCTTTTATTTTCTCAACACATTCATGGCTTTCACATCTCCATGTAAAACAATAAGCACCCAGTCATGATGTAGATACATGAGAGCATGAGCCACGCCTAGTGTAACCTTGTACATAGTCTCCCACTTTGCTCCTCATTTCCATGTCCTTGTACCATAGAGGAGCGAGCTCAAGATTCCATTAGGATAATAATCGTAAAATAGAAGTTTAATCATATGGTTCGAACTCCACCCTAAGAAACAAATGATATTCTTGTTTCAAATAGGGATGTCAACGGGGGCAAACGGGACGGGGAGTGCATTCCCCGCCCCCGCCCCCGAAATGTTCAGCCTTCCTACCCCCGCCCCCGTTCCCCCGCCCCCGATTGATTTTGAGCTGCCTTTTTTTTGGTAAAAAAAGTTGTTATCTAGGTTAAAAGAAGCTATTTTTTAGGTAACAAATAATTATTTATAGCCGAATCTTACATGTTAAAAATAAAAAAGTTATGGCATCTTAAAAACATTATACTAACAACTTAAAAACATATTTTTTGATGAATTTTGGAAGATCAAAATCATGTTATTGTTTATTATGCTTACATAAGTAATATATGTAAATATTATTTTAATTTATTAACGGGGTCCCCGTGGGGGTTTCAGGACGGGATTGCCTACTCCCGCCCCCGCCCCCGAAATTAAAACGGGGGTTAACCTTACCCCCGCCCCCGCCCCCGCCCCCGATTTTTTTAAAAAAATTCCCCCAAACGGGACGGGGACCCCACGGGAACGGGGTCCCACGAGACTTTTTGACATCCCTAGTTTCAAATCATACCAAGTGTCCCTATTTCAAAAGTAATGGTATTATGTGAACAACTTCAACAAGTTAGACGAATGACTTTAACTACCAATTTAAATTCATGAAACAATCGTATTATATGAACAACATCAACAAGTTGGATGGTCGCATGTGAAAAAAATTTGGCCTAGATATGAACAAAAAACAAAATTGTCTAGATTTGAACAAAGCCAATAGTTCATTACCTTCCAGTATAATTATCTTTGCCATGTATGTCCCACATATACGCCACATAAGCTGTTACTTACTATAGTTGGGAATAATGGTCATGTGTGAACACTCCTAACAACTTTTTTGCCTTAATGTGTACAAAAATAAAGAAGTTTCCCAGGCGTGAACAAAGCAAAAAGGTAATTAGCCTGATAAGTCAGTTACATATTTTTTTACTTGTTTATGGTTTTATGCTAATTTTTAACTTCAGGATTATAAGTTTAACCAATTCATATTTTCCACATGAAACAAAAAATATCCTACAAAAATATTAACAAACTTGCATACGTTCAAATAATAATAAAACATGAAAAATAGGCTCTTACTTTTTATGTGTAGCCTGTGCTAATTGTGTAAAACATCTCCAACATGAGTCAGTCTAAGTCTTGGTGAAACCATCAATGTTGAATGATCGATCATTGGTCAACCTCTTTAGGAACCAACATTAGAAAACTCTACATTCACCTTTATCATAAGACTATTGCAGTACATCTATGGTCTTCACATTAAGGTTGAGTGTAGAACTCTGAGGGGGATTACAATAGTGGTTTATGTGTAATGTCCCAAAATTATGAGGTGAAAATTTCATTTTTAATTCAAACAAAACATTAATTATCTTTACATCATCATTCAATATCTTTTTTATAAATATTCAAAAGTACTTTATAAGAAAACAACTATCAGAGAACAATCCCGAAATCATCATAATGCAGAAACATGGGTGGATATGCTGTGATCAAATCGGGGCCTTCCTTTTTGAAAAGACAGTTAGAAAATTTATACCACAATGAAACAAAATGACTCTAAGGACCGAAATGAACCCAAAATACTCCTTAAACTAGATTCGACACCTATAGAAATCATGATAGAAACTTTATACCTCCAAAAGGTAGATCAGATGCAACAAACCAGGTTCCAAAAGCTTCAAGCAATCCCACACTTCTCCAATAAGTTCCTTCTTCTTCTATAAATACTAAAAAGCATAAAATACCACCAAAAGCTCAAAAACCACTCAAATGGGGGCTAGGATTTCGTTTCTAGGGTTAAGAGGGACGGAGGCTAAAGATAATAGGGTTTGGTGGTGAGTTAAGGAGCTTAAATAGTGTCCAAGACCCCAAATTAGGGTTTGGATCTGATTGGAGTACATCATGTGTAATTCTGGTATGCCCAACGTACTTTAAAGAACACTTGTGATACATCTTCTTAGTACGCTCAACGTACACCAACAAATGCCTCGTGTACTGGACTTAACACTAGTACCTCTTGTGTACACTTGCCTACGCCCCGTGTACTCGGTTAAATCCTAAAACCACCAAACTTCCGAAGGCCATAACTTCTTCATTCTAAGTCCGTTCCCAACGATCCTTATATCCACATAAAGTTAACGAGAAGCTCTATGCTTCTATCAACTCATACTTGCCTTAAAACTTCCCGAACTAAAATCAAATTTCCATAAAAGCCCGAACT
Source organism: Lactuca serriola (assembly GCF_051521515.1). Classification (NCBI taxonomy): domain Eukaryota; kingdom Viridiplantae; phylum Streptophyta; class Magnoliopsida; order Asterales; family Asteraceae; genus Lactuca; species Lactuca serriola. Next base: position 57,905,980 of record NC_136415.1, read on the forward strand.
GACACTTTAACGATATACCCATTGGCTCCAAAACACAAATTAAACTCCCAGATCACCTAAACTACATTACCCACACCTAAATGGGTCTAAATCTCCATTCCCCAAAGGACCTAATCCTGATGATAAACGATATTCAGGCCACAACCCTGAATTAGGAAACAATACGGAATAAGGTGTTACGCCTCTCCCCTACTTAAGGTCTGTTTCGTCCTCAAAATCTCTCCTTACCGCCCTCCTGGAAACCAACATTCCAAACAAAACTTTCTAGCTGAACAAATCATTGATCCTATAACTGCCGATCCAATACGATACTACTAAAATTCTGAAATCCCATCACTTGCCTAACCTCTACACAGGTGGAACCAATCTAAAACATAATCACAAGAGCCTCGACCAAAAACCAACTTGGTACATAACTCATAACCTCAAATCCAAGGATTTGCGCCTGCATTTTACCCAAAATCCTTTGATTCATTGTATCGATTCACTAAATTGGGATATAAAAATCCCCAATCCACCACTGAGGCTACCAGTCTCATATATGGTCCAGCCACTAGGCTCCTGAGAGTCCAAATGATAAGGCTACCCTAACATATGCACCACACTATGCCACTCACTGACCACATGACCATCCCACAAAAACCATAATCCTATTCCTTGACCCAACTGGTCTCTACCAGGTTCCACCTTCATTGCCATAATCGTACGGGCGTCGCCCACGGGTCCACTCAGTCTATACCAATGAAAGGGCCACGCCTACAGATCTCACCCTATCGAGATCTACACATGCCTAACCTCGCCTCTGACCCGGATGGTCCTCTTCTCATAATAGAGAGATAATCTTTGACCCCACTGTCCGTCTTGTCCAAGGCACATTCTGGTCCTCCTTTATACTCACGACCACCCCAACGACGGTCTACCTCAATCTGGTGAATGCTACGATCCCATCACAGACTTATGACACTTTTATACCAACTGCTAATCTAATGAATGCTACAGCCACCCCGCAATCTCATGACATGTCTATCTCACCGTGGTCACTGCCCGTGGTCTTACCACACCTCTACCATATCAACCACAATCATACTTAGTCGAACCCGCATCCGACTGAATCCTAATAAGGTGGTCGGGTCATGCTTCGAACCCCAACGCCTTCATCAAATAAGAACATACATCAAGGATCTAACACAACCCTCAATCTGGATCCATCCACATGCTTGTCATGTGCCACAACTGATGTGCAACGAAACACAAATATCCTTTATTGTGAAATCCCTTATAACAAAAGATTCTTCCCCTACTTGGATTTGACTGCACTCATCCAACCTCAGGATTTGATGAATTTCCAATCCATCTCGCAACCTTACGATTCTAAGTGTTGACAACCTGAGCTTACCAGGACTAGCATTCCATTACTAGCCAATCTCGATGATCGCACAACTCTTCAATTCCAGATAACTACTCCTCAAAATCTCAGCAAGTATGACAACCCCAATCACTTCCTATGATATAACGCTACCTCCTTAAGTCCTCTATGTTGGTGACTAAGACCATATCCCTTGCTCTGAATTGGTGAATCTTCACTCCAAATTCCTATCCTCATAAGGATCTCTGAATTCTAACCACCTTCAACCCTTGTTATCATAAAATTTCCCTGGCACTTCTAATGAGAAAACAAACTCATGTGACTACCACCACTATCTTCTTGCTACCGCTCCTTCCCTAGCAATGGTAGTGATTGAACCTAAATGTTCTTCCATGGATGACTGTCGATCCTACCGAAACAAATTCCAACGTGAATGAACTCTAACTTCATTGGAGAACTAACCAGCTAATCCGACCATACACCTTCCAAACGATAACCCTGAATTGACCCCATCAAAGAACCGGAACAACAACCGAACTAACTGAAACCTGCTCAACTAGATACGACCCGCTAATGACTATTGGCATACAAAATAACATATAACAATTCTTGATGATATAACAAAAGAAATAGCAGAGAACTAAACCAAAGATAATGCTTACCCATACCCAAACAAGATTCCAAAGCAATATAAATACCGATAATAATCAAGAAAAGAAAAGGCAAAGATTAGATACCCACAATCGCATCTGATGAAGCCTTGGCCTCCTGTGACTGGAACTGCAATGCTCCGCTCCTCGCTGTTGGGGCTCCTGCCTTACCCTCATGACCGCCAGCGATCCTCAAAGTAATTGGAGTAGGTGCACTCACTGCTCCAACCCTAAACATCAGACCAATCGACCTTCTTGTGGCCCACCTGGTTGCAATGAAAACATATCGGATCCTAATCGCCTCCTCCCGACATCCTACCTCATGGGTCCTTCTACACTTGGAACAACGGCCCCGACCCTAATGGACTCTCGAATGTGAATCCCGAGTCTTGGGCCTCTTCACCTGGCCCACTGAAATCTGAGTCTGCTCTGGCTTCCTCTTCCCAAGGTGCTCCAAACAAATCTCATGCTCTCGGGCTCTAGCAATAATATCATTCATGGTCTCGCACCCTGATAAACACACAAACTCCCTGATGTCATCCCTCAAATTTTCATGATACCTTACCTTCTTCATCTCCTCGTCCGTTGCATACTGTAGAACTAATAAAGCCCTCTCCCGAAACTTGGAAGTGATCTCTACCACAGTCTCAGTCATCTGGTGAAGGTCCTAAAAATCCCTCGCCAACTGTTGCACCTCAATAGCTGGTGTAAACTCGGTCCTAAACCGTGTCACAAACTCATCCCAAGTCATCGTCTCTAGGGCTTCACCTCCCAAAGCGAAGTCTACCTGCTCCCACCAATCTCGGGCTTTGTCTTTCAGAAGACATGTGGAAAATCTGACATTTGACCCCTCGGGGTAGAAACTCATCCAGAAAGCGTTAGCCATATCTGCTAACCATCTCCTACTGATAGCTTATTTTATTTCCTTATTTTTACTAGTTTATTTTAGATTTTAGCTCTTTTTAATTGTTAATGCATTGTATATTCTTTATTTTCTTTATTATGGATCGTGTCGGGTGCTTTTTATTTTGCATAAGGTATTTTGCAGGTTTTCGGTGTTTGTTGCGGTTGTGAATTGATTGGAGTCGGACTTAGTGGGCTCTCAGGGCATTGTTGGGCTTGGCGGATCCATAAAAGAAGATTTGGGCCTTAAGAGTTAAAGGCTTAGATGAAGTGGGCTTGTGAAGATGGGTTATAAACTTCTATTTTTGGGCTTGGAGCATCCATTTTTGTAGCTAAATGATGATTGGTTGGTTTAAATCACATGGATATGGAGGGGACCAAAGGAATCTTTGGTAGTGGAAGGGTTGAGTGGTGGAATGAAGGACCAATAACATTACAACAACACTTGCACGAGTAGAATTTCTGTTGCGCGGGTACCCGCACAACTGCCCAGTTTGGGCATTTTGGTCATTTGGCACACCATAACCTTGGGGGATCAGAGCCATCAGCGACATTCTCGATTTTTCACCATTGGAGACCTGGAGGAGGCAATTTTGAAGCTTGAAACCCATTTCTTTTCATCTTTCCAAGTCATTGGTAGTTTCTTTAGGCAATTAGACTTTTGTGATTGTTATTTTGTTGCCATGAGTGGATAATTTCTCTATATTGGCTAACTTTGGTTAAAACCTTTAAATGTTTGTGGGTTTTTGAAGGATGCATGCTAGATTATCAATTATCTTATGTTTATGGTTCTAGATCATATTTCTTATGCTTGTTTAATGCTTTGATCATGAGCTTGGCACTTGAATGAGCTATTGTTAGTTTATTTCTTTGGTTTTGCATTGGATCATTGAATTAACTTAGAACAAGGGCTTTATGATGGTAAAAATGATCTCTATTTTATGAATCATAGCTCCTTTATGGATGTGTAAGCATTGACATCCTCTAGGAATTGGGGATTCCTTCTTTCTTAAGGCTAGTAACTTCTTAGGTTCAATTGCTTCAATTAAACCCTTGATTTTGATTAAGAAAGTGTGTTGTGGGCTTCCCTAATCTCCATACTACCTAAGAGGAATCTTGGCATATCATTCTTCATGATTGCTATAACCAATTTGGGATGAATGATAAGCTTCATGTTGAATCCTAATGATAAACACACAAATGTTCATTGTGTTAAATTGCCTTAGTTAACCAACTCTCTCCAATATTTAAGCATCTCACTATCTTGCTTAATTGCAAGTTTTTAGTTATTCAAGTCTTTTAGTTTTCAAGTAATCAAACACCCCCCCTGTTTTTAGTTTAATTGTAGTTAGTTAGTTTATTTAAAATATTTCTTTTAGATTGCATTGGTGATTGAATACAACCATTTCCCCGAGGATCGATACCCCTTTTACCATTATATTACGTTTTATTTGCAAACAAAGGGTGTAATTTGCTTGGTGGACTTGACATCCCACCACCTACTGACAATGGGGTCCTTATCCTCAAGGAATTCAGGAGCTCCACAAGCACGGAACTCACAGAAAGAAGGAGTGCGAGCTTTACCAATAGCCATAACCCCAGTACGGAATGTGCCCAGACACTCATCCAAAATCTCCAAAATCCCCTCCTTGACTGTACTAAAGATCACATGAGTCTGCTCCAAAATACCGTGGGTAATCTCCGATGAGATAAACTCCCGCATCCGTTCATTAATCGGCTCAGTGCCTGCATCTGAGCCAGAACCAGAACCTAAACCCCCTTCCCGAATGCTCATCACCATACTGAACAACAAACATGAAAATGATCAGAACATACCCAAGAATCCTCATCCCACCGACTTCCTAGATTCTCCAAGACGTTCCCCGATTCGAGTATGGATCCTGTGCTTTCAGTAGTACGGGACCAATACTACCTTCCACACCTATATATACTTTCCTCGCTAAAACAACACGACTAAATCTATTGAAGCACTTCCTATTCTTAGCTAGGTTTCCAACCTCACCCTGCCATCAACTGCTGAAGAACTCCCCATAATTTCAGTTAACCGCATCATGAATACAATCATATGCAACAAAGCTTAGAGAATCCTTCGAGTAAACGACTCATCCCTAAAACGGTTAGACTCAAACGAGAGCTGCACAATACGGTCAAATCCATCACTTTGATATTATTCAACCTTTGTCACATGTGACTTAACATATTCACTTAATAACTAACTCACATCACTTAAGAGTTCCAAAAAGCACAAAGCAAGCAACATTCGTGTAGTAGCACTCTAATCCATAGAATAACCAAAGAACATTCAAACTCACATACTACAACTCATGCTAGGAACTTCCATTCTCGTTGCCGGTTGCCTTATGTATACAAATTATACACAGCAAAAGATCAAATAGAATTTCAAATAAGACTCTACCCTAGGACCACAACCAAAAAAGGAACAGAAAATAAGGCCAAATCAATCATTCTAGGGCTATATGATCCTAATCGTATATAATTTTTAACGCATACACTTAGCAATTACCGATACCAATACATATTCTTGATCTAGCATAGCATCCAATGCTTGCTAGGCTACAACGCATCACATATCAAGCGAATCTATCATGTAATTCCTGAAAGTATCCCTAGCCTCATCCTAGCATGCAATTCTCATAACATATAGACATAGCAAACATGTATGCATATTCTGGGAATCACTTACTTGAGCTCAGCTGATTGCACGCATCACACCCCCTTTTTCTTTATAACATCCTTTTAGAAATTTATTCCCTTTTTCAAAATCTTTTTAGAAACTCATTTTCTTTCAAAATATTATCAATTCTTCATTTTGAGTTCAGATATACTCGAGAGTGTTCCTGAATCCCTCAAACCAAGGCTCTAATACCAACTTATAATGTTCCAAAATTTTGAGGTAAAAATTTCATTTTTAATTTAACCAAAAAAATAATTATCTTTAAGTCAAAATTCAATATCTTTTTTCTAAATATTCAAAAGTAATTTATAATAAAACAGTTATCAGAGTATAATCCTAAAATCATCATAATGCGAAAACATGGGTGGATGCGCTACGATTCAGTCGGACCCTTCCCTTTCAAACTGGAAGTACCTAAAACCATAACCATAAAAATCATTAGCACAAAGATTAGTGATTTCCCCAAAATACCACATACCATACATACCATTGGGCCTAACCCTCACATTGGGCCCAACCCGCATATTGGGCCCAACCCACCATAATATGCTTAGCCTTACTAATCTAATGGGCCTAGCCCGAATAACAAATGCAAAATTCAGAAAGACATTTAGCACCTACATAACCTATAATGGGCCTAGCCCCTCCTAATCCATGGGCCTAGCCCAACATACAAATGGGCCTAGCCCGACATATAAATAGGCCTAGCCTGACATACCATGCAAGAGTCACAAAGAAACTAGCATAACAGAACCTAGTGGGCTGACATTGGTGCCTTCGACCCACGAGTAAAATGAGGAGACTTACCTCGATCCGCTGATAATCAAATAACTGCTTAGGTCGCTGAACCGAATAACCTCACACCAACTAACAATAATACAATCTTAATCAATAATTAACCCGATAATCCAAAATAGGAGGCTCACTCCATAAACCAACTTCCTAAAGGGTAAAAGACCATTTTACCCTTTTTTTACTTGCCCCAAAACCAAGGCCCATCCCAGATGCACAAAACGCCCAAAACCCAAAATGGCAACCCAAAGCCCAATATGGCCCAACTTCCTAATTGGGACCAAAAACTATCATGGAACCAATACCAAGAAAGCCCACAGTAAAACCATGGCCCGAATCCAAAAGTTAAATGGCCCAACTAGACCCAAACCACAAAAAGCCTAAAATGACATATTAAGGAGTACTCCCCACGTACCAGAATGGTACCCCCCACATACTCACCCTCGAATCACATAGTACAAGCGGTTTATGTATGAAACACCCATTACATTGAGCTTACACCTACGTATACCCAACGTACCCATCAAAGACCAAAAATCCATATTAAGCTTTTAATGGTTAAGACAATGACTTCCAAACTCATATATGACCCTAGTGAGATATCATAACACGTAAAGTTAGCAACCTTACTACTTTGAATGGCTTAATGTGACCAAAACCTTAATAAAATCCATAGAAAAAACCCAAATTCATGCATGATCCAAAATAATTCATCAAGATGACATTTTTATGAACAAGGAACCTCCCAAAGGCCAAGATCCAACATTCTAAGCTCTTGGAGTAGCTCATACTCACAAGGATGACTTTAAGGGCCAAAATGAACTTAAAATACTCCTTAAACTAGATCTGAAACCTAGAGTCATCAAGATAGAAACTTTATACCTCCAAAAGGTAGATCAAGATGCAACAAGCCTGGATCCAAAAGCTTCAATCAATCCCACACTTGATACCTCCAAAAGGTAGATCAAGATGCAATAAGCCTGCATAACTTGATTGTTATATTGTAATAACAATGGTTTCCTTGATGATCTTAAACTTTGAGAGCAAGTGTTACAAGTGCCACACCTCTAATGGCTCACAAACACACTATGCAAAGAGGATGAGAGGAGGAAGCTCAAGAAATTCGGCTCTTCTTAGGGTTCGGAATAATGGCCGAAATCTAGAGGGTTAGAGGCTCATTAAATAGTTGTTGGTTGCTTAGAGCCAAAGCTAGAGTTTGCTGGAGGAAACCCTAATTTCCAACTTAAGGCCTAAGCAGCCCATGGACTCCCATTCCTTTTGGCTTTGGACGAAAACTCTAAGGGCCTCCCTAGAGGTTTTCGTCCAACCCTCCAAGGTTGGTCCAAGAGCCCAAAAACACAACTATTAATTAATTTCTAAATAGCCCCAGCACTTTTAATTAATTCCTTTAATCCCAAAATTAATTCCAAATTAATTTCTGATTAAATATTAATTAAAAAAATGATTTCTAATTAATATATTATTCTCATAATATATTAATAAATCATTTTTCTATACTAATTTATTATTCCAAATAATAAATTCTTCCTCTTTCTCTATAACTCTGCCTTAGTTGTTAGTGTGAAGGCAACTAAAAGGACTGTGCTACTATCAATTCAAGTACATACTAATTATAGTAATAGGCTTCGAAACTTAATCCAATAGTCTCCCACTTGGATAAGTCTAATAACTATAATTTCAAGTATAACTTCAAAATTGACTAGCAAATTGTAGCTCTCAAAGCCACTGTCGAACTCTGACCCAGTCAGTTATGTGTCGTAAGATAATGGATCAAATATTCATCCGTTCTACAAGATATCGTATGAACATGAGACATGGATTATAATCATTCTCTCTATCCAAGATGTGTTTCCCGGTGTTTTATTTATGACGACTGATATCAGACTACTAATTGAACACATCAATTGAGTCCAGGTTTGGCCAAGTGTTTTAAATGTCATCATCAAATCATCGAGGGGCCCACATATATCACTTTTCCCATTAGGGAAAAAGGAACGGATAAACTTCGACTCATATGCTTGCACTATTCACTCATCAAATCATGCACAACAATACGTTTTATAACATCAAGTTACTAATACGTTTACGAATTATCAGTGCACAACTGACTCGTAAACAACAACTCATATATCTCCGTTTCAAGAATATAATATATTATCGCCTCAGAATTACTCGTGATAAAATCCATGAAGTAATTCTCTGAGTGTAGGTTAATCTAATACTCAAAATCCCCATTTCCAAGTATTTATGAACATTATAGCAAAAAATTGCAATGTCTAATCTCCATAGACAATCTACAATTCAATTCATGACAGTCTTAATTTGCTACTTACTCCTAAAAGTACGAGCTACTGTGGATGTTTGAATAATCCAATTATTCGGAAAGTAAAACATATAAAGTGAAACACAATAATAACTTAATTCACTATGGTCTCAAAACTATTAAATATAAATAAAACTATTATTATTTAATCACCATATTAATTAGGCTTTATTCATTGTATAATGAATAAGAATCACCTCCGCTCAGAATTATGTTAATATGGTCCGTCCAAATACTATACTTCCAACTGTCCATAAGTAACCAATCTTTTGGTAAACCTCAACCTGTTATTGCAGTTGTTTAACAACTTTAGTCACATCTTGTTCTTGTCCTTTTTCCCTCTCTATGCCCTAGGCATTTGGAAAAAATCAGAACAAGAGAATATTATATCATATGTAATCAATCCTATATCTGAAGCATATGGGACTTGATTCATAATGTCTTATAGAAAGACCTGATATCTGTTCAGTCTCTTGCTATAATATTTCCATATATTGAATTTCCTATGTTGAATCATTTCAACACGATATTCATATACGTCCATGACTAAGTTCAATAAAATCTTTCAAACTAAAACCTTTAGATTTGAAATGAAGTATGAATGTCGTCTCCCATAAGCTTATTATAGTGAAACAAAATTTTCAAACATTGCAACTTGCAAATTGAATACTTTGTTTCCTACCAATAGCATTGCCAACTTGCAATATTTGCATAACAAATATGCTCCCACTAGCATAACAATTATGCTCCCACTAGCTTTGACATGTACCTAGAAATTAAATGGACTTCTAGAAATCAATACCTTTGACTTCCTTACTAAAGTTCATATTTCTGATACGTGGTGCTTCGGTAAGTCTTCTTCTAGACTTCTCAAGCTCTTACACCTTCATTAGATAGCATATGTGTGTATTTAAACCCTTTTAGAACTTATAGCTATAAGTCCTGAACGTTCAAACTATTTCTTTCCATTTCTCACTATTTGAACTATGAAAAGGGATTTTGTAATCATATGCGAATTTGATAACACAATTATCACAACTGCTAACCATAATGATATTAATCAGATTTAAAATCTACCAGTGAAAGCGTTTCCTCATAATCATTTTCATGTATTAGGGCGAAACCTTTTGCCACCTAAATTTTATGGTGTATGCGTTCCTATCCATGTAAAATTTTCAATTCCAACCTACAATCATAAGACAAGGTTTAGAAAAAATCTAAATTGAACTTTGCTTATTCTTAATTTATTGCCTTCTGGTAGAACAAGGGCCTACCAATGCTTCCAAGTTGTTAAGCAGTTCACCTATATTGATCAATGTATTCTCACCAATCAACGTGCTATGCCTTTTGTAGTCTAATGAGAACCATAGAACTCATAAACATTGCCAACTTAAGTGGAAGATCCACAGAAACAAGAATGTGTTAAATTACATAATAGGTTATCAACCTCAGGTCGTGTGCTAGTGATTACTAAAAGGTTTATTCATAATTGACTCCTCAAACTCTTCAAGATCAATAACACTCTTACTGACTTCTTGACATATAAGTTTCTCTCTCAAGGAACAATCCTTGATGAACAAGAAACACATATTCAAAAGTTAGTATGGATTCCTGACAAGAAAACACTTCACATAATTTGTCATAGCTTATCCTTTGTTTTAACCAAAACATCACAACTACCAATTCTAAATGTGCTAGAGTAAGAAAATATAATTACTCCACATTTGATGAGGTGTTATAAACCTAATTAGTACGAAACAAGCTTCAAGATACGATTTATAGTTACTAGAGTATGACTCTAAAACTTGATTGGAAAGGAAGTTTGATTCATCTCTTGACTAAACCATTTCACCAATATTTGATTCCTCTTCTTAGTCAAACAATTGCACTAAGATGTTCTTCAAGGATCAATTTGTTACATGGTTCCGTAATCATTAAGATGATCATAAACATGATACTAAAGTACTCTCTTTTCCTTTCAGATTGGAGAAACCTTTATCTTTCTGCCTAACAGATTCTTCTTATTCGTTCTATTACACTTTGAAAACTTTTCAAGGTGTTAGAATTATCCTTAATCTTATAAACACAACCATATTTACCGAACAATCAGTAAACCATGACGAATAGACTTATCGTCCTTTGTGGTGGATCTAAATAGTCCACATCAATATGTACTAGATCCTTTAGTCCTTCACTCGATTCACATAAACATGTGATCAACGAATTAGTCATGATCTTCCAACGATCAAGATTCTCAAACATCACACAATTCGAATTGCATGATTCCAAGTTTCTATACAACTAAAACTTGGGTGATGAGAATTCCTTTTCACTTGGTCAACCATGACAATACCACAAATGATATAGTTAAGAACCAAATCCACCATAATATTGCTAATAATAGAAATATAACCACCAATTTTCATAAATGCCATTGCAAAGAAATGTAAATAAATCAAAACTCACTTTTATTGATAATTTGCGGAAAAATTTGTGCTTAAAATGCAAATATATGAAAACTATGTTTCCAGATATTTCCTAAGCAATCTATTAATCTATCATAACTCCTATGCAACAACTTCTAAAATCAGATCATCGAACCATGTGACTGAAATCCATTTCTCACGATTAGATTCAGCATACTCTTCGTAAGTCTCCTTCTTTCTCGTAGATCCTGCAAAACATCAAAATGTGACTATCACAACATGTATTAAGAATCCATTAATATGAACTTAATAAAATAGAGTTAGATAGTGGATGTACCTAAAGTAAATTCATACGAATTGAATTTACTATCTCTACGATCTTTCAGGTAGTTAGGGTAGCTTCGCATCTAATGTCCCTTCAATCGGCAATAGAAACATATGGACCTTTCACGAATAGCACATATAACTATCTTAGAATTAGCTTTTCACTTTACCATATGGTCAAACGGTTTGACCTTGGCCGATCCCTTTCCATTGTGAAGAGAAACCTTTTCTAGACTACCAATGTTGCCATTTTCAATGTCCATGGTAATTTAGGAGGTAGATCCTTCAAACACATTTGCTCGATTTGTGCTTTTAAACCTTTCTACTTCAGCAACAATCAACATATATATGTCAAATCAGTTAGGGTCACGTTGTCGTCACTCATATAATAGTCCTCAATGAATTGACTATATGACTCAGGAAGCGAATGAAGAACCAAGTCAATTAGCTCCCTCGGGAAAACGACTCTCAAAATTCTCAATTTGTCAGTGTGTAATTTCATATTGAGAACATGTGCAAACACAAACTTTCCATTTTGATGTTTGCTTGCCAATAGGGCTTGAGTGACTTCGTATTTTTCTGCTTGAAGAAATCGTGGTTCGGGGAGAATTACTGGAGGAGGTGGAGGAAGAGTTAGAGAAGCATGATTTCCAATTCCACCATTTCTTGAAGAAGGGAACATTCTTTCACCTTGATCAACATGTGGAAGATCATCTTCAGATTAGGGAAAAACATTTCCAGAAAGATAAGGAAAGACCATTTTTATCTAAACCTGACATCCATAAAGGGAGAATAGAGAATTCAAGTTAGTTGATTTTAATCCTTAATTATTAACCCACAATTTGAAATTAAGGCTAGAATCCATATTTTCGATTCGAATTCTGAAGAGGGATTCTATAATCAAATTCGAATCTATTTTAGGTAGGTAAAGCATTTACCAATTTCAATCTTATGAAACTCCTAGATCATTTGAGATTCATTGAACTATTCAATGACATGTTTAATCTCATTTATGCTCTCACTTTGTGACTAGGATGTCGATGATTACAAACAAGATGTGAATAACCATGCAAATTAGCTTGGCACTCTTGATGTCATTTATCATCTAATTAATGTGTCAGTTAGCCACACAGGCTCCATTAATCAACGATAATTTACGAGACACCCATTGCCACTCCTTATTAGTCCACATTAGTGTGTCGGTTAACCACACACGCTCCACTAACGACCAATAAGGTGGAATGTGCAATTTCATGGGTTAGCATTAAATTCATATTTTTCTAAAGTAACTAAGAGTGGGATTTTTAGAAAATAGTTTAGTTACTTTATATCTCATTGTACTTATTAATGAGAATCGATTGTCCTATCGAACTCATTCGGCTAACAACCCTCCAACAAACAAGAGAGTGGTGTGTAAGAATAGATACCCAATGACGTTCATTTTATAGGGCGATTCGTTAAACTCCCTTATAGTTCTGCTTCGTTAATGATGCGTACTAGCGGTTCGACTGACTTTTCTTATACATTATATATATATATATATATATATATATATATATATATATATATATATATATATATATATATATATATATCAGTGTTGTTAATATCGGCCTAGGCGCTAGGCGGAAATTGGTCAATATCGGTCAAACTCGGGCTAGGCGGTCCTCGGCGGGAAGATTTTAAAAAATTTAAATTTTCAAATATTATATCAAAATTTTCAAAACTTCAAAATTTTAAATTTTTAAATATTCAAAATTTCAAATATTATACCAAATATTTCAAAAATTCAAAATTTAAAACTTTTAAATTTTCAAATACTATATTTTCTTAGGATATATTAAGTTTTAAAATAGTTTTATTAGTAATTTATGGTCCCCGATTAATCCTCCGATTAATCTCCGCCAAACCGATTAATCGCTTGACCACAGTCGACCGTCGAACGATTTTTACAACCTTGATATATATATATATATATATATATATATATATATATATATATATATATATATATATATATATATATATATATATATATATATAGGCGTAAGTTATTCGATTCAATGTAATTATTGTGTTATTGTATGCATAACAATGGACCAATCAATTTTACTTATTTTAAGAAAATGATTAATATGTATTATTGAGTTAAATGTAATTGAAAAATATCATCTAATTTAATTACAAGGATATTTTAGTCAATTAATATAGGTTTAATAAAGGAAAATTGCATATTTTAAGGGATCATGAATTCTATTAATTTTAAAAATCTGATTTTACGAATTATAACTATTTTAATTCGGACATTCTGACAGAATATGTTTATTTATTTAATTATTTACTCAAAAATAAAAATATTCTTGAACAATAAATAATAAAAATATTCTTGAACCTATTTCTTGATCATGACTTTATGAACTTCTTGTAGAATAACAAATTCTTGAACAATCAATTGAAGAATAAAAACAAAAAATACATTATTTCTTATAGAATACGGATAACAATTGTTAAGAATTACATTTATTGTTAAAGAATAAAACTAAAAAACTTTCAAAATGGGAAAGAAAATATCAAAATCTAACAATGACTAATACATTCTAAAAGAATAATGTGGTCCGTTTCAATTTTGTGGTCTATTCTTCAAGCATCAACTTATGTGATTCCAACAGAATTGGAATACGTGATTCCATTCCAATAGAATTGGAATCTCACCAATATCATCCATTGAATCATCTACAAAAGCATATTTGATACCTTTTCAGAATTCAACATTGTCAAGATCCTACACTGTCCACATAAATGAAGTGTTAAATCAGAAAAAAAAAAAAAAACATAAATTGAAATATGAATCAGACCATTTGAATCAGACCCTTTGCTGCATCAATCAGACCATTTGAAAGAAACACAGATGATCTCCATATCACTCAAAACCCCCCAAATTCCACTTGAATTGGAATTATAAAGCTGAGTTATCGATTCCTGTAACAAACAAAAACGGAAGGAAAAAACCCTAAGTGAAAATTAACTCGAACAAAGCTTCATGTTACTTCATTATATCAAAAATCGAATCTAACCAAACATCGATTCACTCGAATATGAAGCTCGAAAGAAAAATAATTCAATCAAACAGGTAAAGCAATAAACCTCGTAACCAACAGAGAAACTCGAATAGGACAAAAAATGGATCATCGGAAGAGAAAAAAAACGTTGACTAAAGAGAATAGAGTAAGCTAACTTGATTGGTAGAAGTTGGTTGATTGATTTGAACAGAAATCGATTTCAAAGGAAGTAAGAAGTATAGATCAGAAGAGGGATTAGGGTTCGTAATCGGAATATTTTCGTTGGAAGGATGGTGAAAGTCAGGGGCAATGGTGGGGTATTGGTATTTGGAGTACATTGTCGTTTCAAAAATAAAAAAGATATAAAACCTGGAGAAATTAGAATTAAAAGTCAATATCATGATTATAGAGATTATTTTTGGAAGTTGTTAATCAGATTACTAAATTACCCTTATTTATTTATTAAACTATTATGTTTTTTTTTTAAATTTTGATTCGTCTATATTTATGCATACGATAACACAATAATTACTTTAAACACCTGAACCTATCTCTCTCTCTCTCTCTCTCTTTATACACACACACACACACACACACACATATATATATATATATATATATATATATATATATATATATATATATTAAATCGTTAATTATATACATAATATAGGGTGTATTTTAAAACATTTTAAAATAGCAAGGGTTTAATCCTTTAATCAATTAAACTTTTTAACTTAATTAAATTTAAACCAATTTATTGATTTGTTAATTATCTTTTAATTAACCACTTCATTAAATTAATAATAAAATCCGTAAGGATGTATTTTAAACCAATTTAAAATACAAGGGGTTTTCAATTTTCAAATTTCAAAATTACATAATTAATTTAAATTCAAAAAATAAAACCAATGATTTAATAATCATCTTTTAGTTAAACATTTAATTAATTTATTAAATCAACTTAGGATTATTCAATCAAATTAATCAATATAATTTAATCCTAATTCTTTCCTCTAATTTTGGAAATAATAGGTAGGGATATATCCAACTAGATAAACTATTAATTACCGAAAATAAGATAACCCTATCAATAACCCTAAATTTTTGAAAAATGCCTATTCTTGGGTGGTGGTGGTGGTGAAGGGGGGGGGGGGGGACCCTAAATTTTTGAAATTAGAAGGACAAAGGAAAGGGTTAAAACCCTTATTCAAATTTTCGAAAACTATGATTAACAAACCCTAATTTGCAAAATAAACCCTAATTGTGAAGTTCAACCAATCACATCAAATCTAGTTGAAAACAAAAACTAAAAGCTCTGATACCACTGATAGGTTTTGAGCATAACAAGCAATCATATGTGTGCATGCAACCCTAATTGTTGGATCTATGTTTTCTCTATTAGACATACAAGCATTGAACACAAAAAATAGAAATCCTAGGAGGCATGTATTATTTTCGAAATTTATAATATACTAGGGTTTAGATGCATACCTTGATTGTTATGTTCTAATAATAATGGTTTCCTTGATGATCTTGAACTTTGAGAGCAAGTGTCACAAGTCTCACACCTCTAATGGCTCACAAACATACTATATGCAAGAGTCTGAGAGGAGAGAGGAGGAAGCTCAAGAAATTCGGTTCTTTTTATGGTTAGGAAGCATACCCAAAGTCTAGAGGGTTAGAGGCTCCTTAAATAGTTGTTGGTTGCTTAGAGCCAAAGCTAGGGTTTGTTGGAGGAAACCCTAATTTCCAGCTTAAGGCCTAAGGAGGCGATGGACTCTCATTCCTTTAGGCTTTGGAAGAAAAACCCCAAGGGCCTCCCTAGAGGTTTTCGTCCAACCCTCCAACATTGGTCCAAGAACCCAAAACCACAAGTATTAACTAATTGCTAAATAACCCTTGTACTTTTAATTAATTCCTTTAATCCCAAAAGTAATTCCAATTTATTTCTGATTAAATATTAATTAAAAAACATGATTTCTAATTAACATAGTATTCTCATAATATATTAATAAAACATTTTCTATACTAATTTATTATTCCAAATAATAAATTCTTCCTCTTTCTCTATAAGTCATCATATCTAGTTGTTAGTATGAAGGCAACCCAAAAGGATTGTGCTACTATCAATTCAAGTATATATCAGTTATAGTAATGGGTTTAAACACTTAATCCAACAGTAATAATGAGTCGAGTCCCATATGCTTCAGATATATGATCGCCTACATATGCTATAATATTCGATTATTCTATGTTTCAAATGGTTTTTGCATTTTGTGAAAATGATTAGAATTGCATACGATTGAAGTTGTCAAATAATTATCAAGACGTTCTACCGTTTTACTGAAGAATTGGTTGCTTGTGGAAAGTTGGAAGTATGATATTATTTGGAAAGGACCATAGTGACACGTTTTGTATTGACATTATTCTTTGTAATAGCCAAATTTTCAAACCAAAATTTTCATTTTTAAATCCACAGTAAAACAGTTTTCATAAAAACCAATGCTTGGATATTTTGTTACAGTTATTCTACCATACATGTAAGTATAAGTGAGTAGACTTAACTGAACTGATGACTAATAGAATTCACACCCGAACTTCCAGAACTAGACTCCGTGTAATTAAATACATCAATTAACCTTGATTAGAAATTAAGGTATTCACACACACACAAATACACTACTAAGTCCAAGTCAAGTCTAGTCCACACTTAGAATAAAAGACCATTTTACGTTTCACAAATCCCTCACCATCCACCTAATACTCAAATGTTCAAATTCCACAAAAGTTAACAAAAGTCAACGTTTTTAGTACGCTCGGCGTACTTGATGCTACATTAGGCGTGGAGCACATCACTAGAAAACATGTTCGCATAAGGCTACGTGTGGCGTAGCTAAGCATACGCTCAGCATACATAGGCTGTTCCCACAATCTTCATGCAAAATGTCTTAATCCTTAAGACATCCATTCCAAACACAGTTATGGCCCCTAAAGAATGTCTTAATCCATAAGATCTCTGACTTTCAGCCTTTGCATGGATACAATGAGCTAAAACCCCAAACCCATAACTTTTACTTCATAACCCCCCCCCCCCCACCACAACTCTTGCATGGAAGAAAGAAAATAGCCAAGCTAGCATTTTTATGACTTAAGACATCTTAAAATGTCTGAAATGATGATTTAATAGCTATGGAGTACTCCGTACTAAAAAAGATCTAGGCTTTAGGACAAAAAGAACCAAAATGAAGACTAAACAAGATCTATTTAAATAAGCTTCAGGATTTTAACTTTATACATTCAAAAGGTGCACAAGAGGATGAAGTTTCTGGATCTACAAGCTAGAGTGCACCACCACTTCTTGAATGATCTTCTTCCTACCACCCAAACACCTAGTATTCACTTTCCAAGATTTAAATCTCTCATACACAAGCTATGGTTTCGCTCTAGAGCTTATAGGGAGTGGAGGTTGGATAAGAGAATGTCCAAAAGGAGGGATCATGTGATTAAATAGGGGTTACGCCGTAAAATTTAGGGTTTAGCATTTGCATGAGTATGCAGCGTACTACCTCCTCCGCCTTGAATTCCTTGAAGACTTACGCCCGTCGTACAAGCTTAGTAGGCCCAACATAAGTGACCGAAATGCAATTTATAATAACTTAATATGCTGAAAAATAAAATACCTGACAATGGTGCTACATTCTCGGTCAGAATTGATGGTAATATGAGAATATAGAAATGTTTCCATAATAGGAGATGTTTTTAAAATCTACATGTCAGTTGGAAACATTAATGAAAATAAGTGTTCAATGAGTGTACCTTGAATTTGAGACTTCATAACCATGAAATTGTTCTGAATAACAAGTTCCGGTAGAACATTCGGTAATGTCGAAGGCTCAGTCTCTGTGACAGAAGAACCATGACATCACAAAAAGACGATATATGTAATGATGAAATTCCATTACATCTTAGAAAGTGATAAGAATTTGAAATCGTGAATTGAGCATCGTTGGAGTAATGTCTAATCGACCTGTTCACAAAGGAACGACCATCGAGAAGCATAGTATGGATGTTCATGACATGACATGACTGACGTTATCTAATTCAAGTGGTTAGTTGATTACTCAAAACATTATACAATCAGTAAATCAATTTTTTTAGGTGATTAAATAATATGGATTTATTTATGATTAATGGGTATAATACCATAGTTAATTAATTTATTATTCTGTTTCACTTTATATGTTATACTTCCCTGAGTAATTTTGGTATTATACAAAATTCTACAATCGTTCATACTTTTGGAAGTAAGTAGTGAATTAAGACTATTATGAATTGATTGTAGATTGTCAATTGAGGTTAAGACATTGCAGTTGGAATTTCTACAATATTTATGAGTAATTTGAAAATAGAGATTTTAAGTATTGGATAAACCACGCTTAGAGATTACTTCATGGATTCAATCATAAGTAAATCTAAGATGATAATATCTTCTATTGTTAAAGTGGAGATATATAGTTCTTAGTTTATAAATCAGGTGTGCATTGTTTTGCTCAAACGCATCTCCTAACTGAATGTTATAAAGGGTTATTCTATGTGTGATTTGATACGTAAATTGTTTGACTATATAGTTAATGTAATCCGTTCATTTTGCTTGAATAAGGAAAAATGATACATTTAGGCCGCTCGGTGATTTGAGTTTATCTATGAAAAACCAGGCATCTGGTCCGGACTAAATTGATGTGTTCGATTTTGTAGTCTAAATTGATCATAAATCCGGAAATCGGGAAACAGAATAAATGAACATGAGGTTGATCATTTAATCCATGACTCAGTTCATACGATATCTTTTAGAACGAATGAATAGTTGATCACTTATCTTATGGCAAACGCTTGATTTGAATTAAAGTTCGGCAGTGGCTTTAGAAAGTGCTCTTTGTTGTTTAGTACAATGTTTATACGTGCAATTGTAGTTATACACTTATCCAAGTGGGAGATTGTTGGATTAAGGTCTCTAAGTCAATAACTAAATTTGTATATTCCTTAATTATAAAAAATGTCATTTTTGGGTTGCCTTCAAAACTAGTATTTGGATATAATGAGTTTTGGAGGAAAAGCTGATTTGTTAATTAGAAATTGAAATAAATGATTTATTAATATGTTATATGATTAATATATTAATTGGAAATAGTAATAATTAATTTGGAATTAATCAGAAATTAAGTGGAATTAATTTCGTGATTAATTGGATTAAAAGTGCAAGAACTGAAAATGTAATTGTTCAATAGTTGAACAAGAAGGTATTGTAGAACCTTCCAACCCCTTAAAGGAAATTAAGGAGGGTTTTTAGGGTTTTTGGAATAATCCTTATGAATAATTAGGAAACCAGATAATTCTGGATTTGAAACAATGTTATTTTATTTCAAATTAGGGTTTTTAGGGTTTTCCTATCAGCTATAAATAGGGTCCTTTTACATCATATTTTCACAAACAATATACACTATCTGAAGAGCTGAAATTGTCTTCTATCCTCCTTTCTCCTCAAGTCTTCTTGCTACTAGGGTTTTAGATACAAGTGATTAGAAGCATCAATTCCTTTGGTGTTAGCTTTCCAAGTTCTTGAAGAAGGAATCTATTTTGATTATTTGCTATAATAATCAAAAAGTATGTAACCCTAGATTTATATGAATTTTGATTTCTATAGTGTTTCCTTAGGGTTTCTTGATGTTCATAGATTATTGCTATCAATAGAGAAAACATAAATCATTTCTTGGTTAAGTGTTTTTCCTGATATATTTTTATAACCTAGAAACCCATCACATATATCTTTTGTTATAACAAGTCAACAATCTCTCTATAACATGTAGTCTTTCATAGTGAACAAATCACATCAAAATTCGACATCATTTCATCCGTGACATTAGAATTTGAGCTAAATTCTTCTTGTCTAAATCGGTGGGTGGCTGATATTTTAAGCAAGTTGCTACCTTCGGCATAAGTTGAAGAATTAAGAATGTAGACGAGTGTGTAACTTTCAAGCCAAGGGTGTGTTTATTGATTGTGGATCAGTTGCTTTAAATTTCGTCTTAATATTACTTTTTAATATGAATAAGTTCTTGTAACTAGTGGTAAATATATTAGCATGCACCAGGGGCAAAAAAAAATCATTCTTTAGTTTCTATTTTGTAGTTGACCATTTTCACTTGTAACCATTGGTACCACGTTTGCTGTTTGTTATATGCACCTTTTATTTAAGTTAGTTCTCTCTTTGCCTGCAGCCTTAATCATTTGTTAGCTAATTAGGCTTTTGATCGTTAAAATGGTTAATTTTCCCTTCATAGTGAATGGAGGGATCAATCCGTTAGATGTTAAAAATATACCGTTTTAAAAAAGAATATTAAAAGTGAATATCGTTGATAATAATGAATGAATCATTTGCGCAATCCACTAAAAGAATATATATATTTAATATATAAAAATTTGGTCCAACACACGTAATAACAAGTGGTGCACTTGTCTTGTAACACAACCCCACATACAATAAAACTAAAAAGTGAGGGTCTTGAGTCTTGACATGATATCATGTTTGAAGAAGGAACTAATAGTCGAAGAGAAATGGAGATAGCCTACAAATTTCGTCTCATTTAGTTATTTCACGTCCTACCACAACTTAAACACAACAGTCCCACTCTACCATCTCGCTCTTCGCTGCTCCTTTTTAAGTCACGAGAACCACTGTCCCTTTTTTTCCATTTTTAGAGAAAGAGGTCTGAGGAGGGAGTGGCAGAAGCACTGATAGAGAACTTTCAAAGGGGGTGGGGGGGGCTCTCAAGATTTCAGTCTTAAACTGAAGTCATCTTTTATAAATTTCCATAGCTTCAGTTATCTCTCCAACACCCATAACATAACAACCCCACTCTCATCTGAAGATTGTTTTTGTGTTGTAGTTGTAGTTTTATAGTTCTCTCAAAGTTATACAAACTTCTTTCTTTCTCTGTCGGTGGTACCAACATGTAAGTATCATAGGCTTCACCCCACAAACCCCTTTACTTCAAAGCTCCTGCCTCCTTTATCTCTCTTTCTGAACTATCACTCTCTTCTAGTTCAGTGTTAACTTAACCTATAACTCTTTTCTCATGTTTACATGATTTTCAGGAGAAACGCACTAGACCTCAACAATTTTCCGGATGATTTCTCCCGAGATTACGGCAAACAACAGCTTGATGACTCCTCTTCTTCTGCATCCGGTATTCTATCATGCTATCAGTTTCTCATTTTCCTCTTCAATTCTTCTGCATCTGGTCACTCAAAATGAGATTCAAGTTTTACCAATTTGTTTGATACTTCAAGTTGGGGTAGCTAGCTTAGCTTTCAAATGCAAACCCTAGAAGATTTATATAATTTTTTTATATATATAACACTATATATGTAGAAATCCTATATCATGTATATACGTTCCATGTAAAATGTACTTTTTGAAGGATATTAAAAATGCTACTTTCCTAACGATCAAGGTCACTCTGGTTGTCATTCGGATGGAGACTTACGACTGGTGTTCAAATTTCAGTGTACACTAGGAGTAACAGTATCCTCCCATTTGAAGAAATAATGAACACATGAGAAGTCCCATCAATGTTGCTTTTCAATTTATTGAAACGATTTTTATGTTGGTGATGGTA
Organism: Lactuca serriola; assembly: GCF_051521515.1. Lineage (NCBI taxonomy): Eukaryota > Viridiplantae > Streptophyta > Magnoliopsida > Asterales > Asteraceae > Lactuca > Lactuca serriola. Next base: position 57,928,239 of record NC_136415.1, read on the forward strand.
TCTAGGAATCTACAGGAAAAAGAAAAACGGCGCAAAGGATGAAAGTGGGAAGGTCTACGAGTGTAGGTTTTGCTCCCTCAAGTTCTGCAAGTCTCAAGCACTTGGGGGACACATGAACCGCCATCGTCAAGGTCTCTCTCTCTCTCTCTCTCTCTCTCTCTCTCTCTCTCTCTCTCTCTCTCTCTCTCTCTCTCTCTCTCTCTCTCTCTCTCTCTCTCTCTCTCTCTCTCTCTCTCTCTCTCTCTCTCTCTCTCTCACACACACACACACACACACACACACACACACACACACACACACACACACACACACACACACACACACACACACACACACACATAAATTTAACACAGAAAGTTTGAGAAGAGGAAAGGTGGGGCTTTGTGAACTTTGCCAATGATTTGCCATGAAGCGTAGTGTTTGTCATTTCTTTGTCAAAGTTTCGACCCTGATAAAGTAATATTTTTCTACTTTTTTATTTTGCAAAAAGTTGTTTGTAAGATGCTGAGATTAATATACGTACGCCTTCTTTTATAAAAATAAAAACGTTATATTTTATGCCAAATTCAAATCTTTCTTGATGGATTCGATCGTATTTCTTCAAAGAATTCTTTACAAAAAAATTATTTTAACCTATTGTTTGTGGTGTTGGTCTCAGAGAGGGAGACAGAAACCCTAAACCGGGCTCGTCAGCTGGTTTTCAGTAACGATAACCTCCTACCCCAAATCCCTCACCAATTAGGGTAACTTTCTTCTTCTCATATTTCATCTTTTTTAATTATATATATATATATATATATATATATATATATATATATATATATATATATATATATATATATATATATATATTACGTAAAGTATAAACTAGTTTGCTTTAGGAAGTTGATGATATGCCGCTTTTAAGTCTCTTGTTGGATGTTAATTACTTTGCATTAACCAAAAAACTTGTAATCTTTCTCTAGTTAATAAGAATAAAAAGCTTTTATCTTTTCCTAGATCTATTTAAAACACTAGAAATGAAAGGATAACTTTTATGCATTTTATTTCATTTCCCAAAATGATCTTGAATTAAGATGTCTTTCAAGGGTGCGAAAGGCATTGCCTTCAACTTTCTGTTAATATGTGAACTACAACAATGGACCATTAAAAAGATTTTGGTCTCAAACTAAAATATAATAAAATCCTAATTTTTTAGGAAACCGATTCATTGTAAAAACGACAAAGTTCAATTAAAATTCAAAACGATGCTTGTTTTATAGCATATGAAGCTTTTGTTATTAATGATCCTGTTGATCACAAGTACACAAAGGATATAGAATAATGATGTCCTATTTTTTGTATCTAGATATAATTGACTAGTCATATTCATATCCTAATGTAGTGGACAACCAGTGGTACATGGAGGGTTTCATCATCCAGCAGGTTGCAACATGGGGAGTACAGTTTATCCTACAAGACTCTTCTCCGGTACTTCCACCACCATTTTACCTCCAGCGCCACCACAACCACCTCCACAGATGTACACTTCCCCGACACCACGCCTCAGCAACACCTACTCCTCACAATATCCTTCGTCACATATGATAAACGACTACTTTGTAGGACATGTGTGCTCCAACAATCCACCACCATTCAGCCTCCAGAATATAAACGGCACCACTGTGCCACCACCCGATAGCACTAATAACTACACATGTATTGGTGCACCTGTTGGTCAAGGGTTCACAGTTGCCGGAGGAAGTGGTGGTGGTGGTGGTGGTGGCACGGATATGTCACCATCCCTCGTCAATCGATATCATCAAGATGGGTTCTAAACCTTTTAGTTTCTTTGTTTTTCTCTTTCTCTCTCCTTTCTCTTTTAGGGGTAATTGTGAAAATCATAATGTAGGTTTTGAGAGAATGTGTGCTAGTATAAGCCAGAGTGAATGCGAGTGTGGACAAGAGTGTGGGGGGGGAGGGAAACGGTGTTTCGTTGGATTTTGTTTCCAGAGAAGGGTTTGGGTCGGGGGATGACAGCTTTCTTAACTAGATATAGACTGAAGGTATTGTATTGGGTGATATTTAGTGGAGTGTGTTGTATGTGTAACTAGAAATATGCATGTGGGACAGACAAGTTGGATTTCAACTGGAAGTCCCTAACTCCCTTTTGGATTTCAACTTTTATCTCTCTTGCATGGGGATTGAGTCCCATTCTTTTTATGAATTCTTTTTCTTTTTTCATATTTTTAGTTGATACTTTCTTCTACATTATTTTAAGCTTGTTACTGGAAGTAAATTACTGGTGAAATATGATAATAACACACACACGATAGTTACTTGAATCAAGAATTCAAGATTAGAACTTAGTGCTAAAGTATTTGACAGTACTACAATTATTAGAGATAAAATATTTCTATAACATAATTCTGATTCATTGGTCAGTTAATTAATTCGCTTTTTTTATTCCAAATAAATTTAAGTGGTTCAAAATATTACGAAAAAAAGTCACCCAATGATAAACTGTAAAGAAAATAATTGTATATTTATTATATATACATAAACCCAACTTAATAAAGGCGTGATTATATTATCTTTGTTTGGTAAACGTTATAGTTCTTATTTCCTTTGCCACGAAGTATTTATGGTATCCTTGGTGATGAGCCCAATTCACTACAACAATAGTGAGAAATAATGTCCCGAAAATGGTCGTTAAAGGTAATAATGGTGACGCTATTGCTCCAAATGACACAGTTAATACGTCCGGTTGTTGTTAATGATATTGTCGCTACTAATATTGTCGTCACCTCTAATGCAAATCGTTGCCACTAGTATTTTTTATGCTTTTTTTAACCCCACCTTCCAGATGTAGAAAAACCACAACAAAATATTAAAACTGTCACGAAAGATTAATTGAAGAAAAACGGATAAGTGCAAAATATGGTATAATTCTAATAAAAACATTACACAAGCCTTAAAACCAGTTAAACATGTCAATCCCTCCCCTTATTCCCTCTTATATCATTTCGTGTTGGTAACGATCAAATCATTGCTTCAAGTCGGGTCAACAAAAATTGCTTGAAAATATCCAACTACAGGAATAAATAACATAAACTTATAAGTTGAACTAACAAATTACCAAAATATAAGAAAAGAACAAATTTTATTATCAACATATCAAACTATCAAACTAACAATTAGTAGTTACATATCAAAATATAACCAAATTAACAATTATCAAACTACAAATTAATCAATATATCAAATTATAACCAAACTACAAATTCCAGACATATAAACTATAACTGAATTAATAATTATCAAATTGTTGTTAATGACATCGACTTAATTGCAAACATTTCTTGTAGTGATTCGTTTAAAAGAAAAAATATGATCAACACGGTATTACAGATTTATAGATATTTAATTTGTGTAATATTTTATTAGGGTACCAAAAATATATTATCTTCGGTTAAATAAAAGATCATTTTCTCACATGGACATACATGACCATCACATTGACAATTGAAAAATGTAATTTTTATGTTTCATACATGCTTTTGTTTGGCTGATTAATTTACTTAGCTTATATTCTTTAAATTCCATAATTTAAACCAGATTTATTTACTCAATGTGTTCATGATTTGTATAATGATTCACTAGATCTTTCATATTGCGCATTTGTCATCATAATCAACACAACTACAATTGGTATCAGAGCATGTGTTCTTGATTTGATGACATTTTAGATTTGGTAATTATTCATATTCTTATTGATCTTCATGTTTAGAGAGTGTTTTGTGTTCTAGAAATTAAATTTTTCCTTGATTTGTTTCATAATTCAATTTTCTCTCTCTAGAATACTTGTTTATACCACTTTCTCTCTCTAGAATTAGGTTCATATTCACTTTGTCTCTCTAAATATCTCTTTGATTATTACTTTCTCTCTCTAGAAAAACTCAAGATCTTATCGATTGATCAAAGATGGTGGACTTGTCGTATGATTCTTGGGTTGTGATTGTTGTAGATGTCAAATACAAAGTCAACGAAAATCAATTTTATGGGTTATTGTTAAGCGGGTTGATTTCATGGGAAACTTTGGTTTCTTATGCAGGTTTGAAGGATGATCCTGGAAGATTGATATTTCAACCACTTTCGAAGATTGATTGCTTGTTTGGACTTTCTTGTCTCATGATCTAGTAGTGAAAATCGAAAGGAAGGAGAAGAAAGAGATTCGTTTAATAAGAAATACATTTCTCTTGTTGAAAACCCAAGTGATCTTCATGCTCTTAAGTTTGTTGAAGATGTTCTTTGTAAAGCCCAAAATCTAGAAGGTAATTATGGAAATAAATCATCATTGATAAAGGCCAACTCATCGAGTTTAGGGAAGGAAACTCGATGTGTTGGAGGTCTTTGGCACACGCATTTTTTAGTATCAACTCGACGAGTTGGTGAAGGCCAACTCGATGAGTTGGACGTTATTTAAGAAACCCTAATTTCGGGGTTTTGCACCCTATTTAAACGCCTTAAGTCCTAGGTGTTGGGCAATATCAATGTTTTGGGCAGTTCTAGTGTGGCAGTGTTCAGGTGTTTTTAGTGGTTTGGGTTTTGTGTGTGTAGGGCGCTCAAGTTGACCATTGAGTGATGAGGGAAATTCCTCAACTCGTTGTATAGATTGTTATCCCCGCTCTAGGGTGGGCAGTGTTAATTGGTAAATCATCTTCAGATTTTGGTATGTCTAGTCTCGCGTGAATTTTAATGTAAAAAGGGTATTGGTTATTGGGTTAGTTTTCAATGCATTCTCTATCATTGGTCTTTTTGTTCATCATTAAAAGTGGAGGTCCTTCAAAAGTTTCGAGTTGTGTCTGTTGAAGAACAATGGATGCATCAACCTATCGTCAAGCTCCATATGCTTTGTATTTTCTTTGGTTTTTGGGCATGTTTACCCTCAATTATGGTGTGGAATTTTGGTTCATAGAAGGCTCAAGTTTGGCGGTTTTCCTTGATTATTGGAAGTTCGGATGTTGGGGCAGCGTTGTTCAGCTTTCATGTTTTGGCATCAATACTGCATCATCTTGGAAGTTTTTCTGAGCTATTGCAAATAGGTGGAATCTGTTCGGTTTCAATTAACGTGTGGGACCTTGTGTCAATCATCCATAAGGATTTCTTTGTTAACGGTTGAGGTTCGTCATTTCGTTAAATTTGTTAGTATCTCACTCTTTGGGTAAGGATGTGAGGACGAGAAGATGCAGTAGATCCAGGGTTGGGAATGTATCTCCTCTTGGGGGCGTAAATTATGGTAGTGCCTCGATTATGGGCAGGAGGGGTACAAGTGGACTGAGTAAGATAACTTGAGACCTCTTGATTAGTATTATTGACATGTGATCACTTGGGATATAACTTTCGAATCAGGACAAGAGTATGGCTATCTATCTCTTCCACTGGTTGTGCATGACCTTGTTTTTCTCTAGTTTTACATGTGTGTTGTGTAACGAGTTGTGTATGATAGAAGAGTATGCCTATATTGTGTTCGAATAGCATTGAGAGGGATGTTTTTGGGTTCCTTCAAGTCGGTGGACTGTTGGTTGGGTATCTTTAGGTCCCTATGGGGCTGGTCACGATTCTTCAGGCTATGGATGTAGTGTCAGCAAGATTGGTTTAGCACCGTGAGCTTATCATGTAGTCGATAGTAGGTGTCACGATGTATCGTGAACCAATTGTTGTATGATTTATATGGGTAAGAACCGATGGTCTTTTGATCAAGGCTCTTAGGTCTCAGATCATTAGCTTTCTTGGCTTATTTGGGTGTTAGTAAATTATAGGAGTCGAGAGATTTGGTGACCAGCTAGTTTGGATCATGTGGGAAATTAAAGGTTGTTAGGAATGATAGTTGTGCACCAGTAGCCGCTTGAAGAGTGTTTGCATTACGAAACATGGTTTGCTTGAGGGTTGTGTATCAGAAGTTCGGTTAACAATGATGGGCGTCAATTATCGAATCTCGAGCCATAGCTGACACGGGATTTGGTTGCAGCGTGAGAATTTTTGGATTTACCGTCCTTATGCGCATGAGATCAGCAGGTTGGTGATGACTTGTTAGGAAGTCGAGTGCATATTTAAGGATTTTAGGCGCAACCTCCAAAATAGGGATTTGGTGTAATTCACTATCTGTATATTTTGAGCTTTCCTTTTACATAGTAGAATGGTATTCCTAGTCAGGGACTAGGGGTGCGATGAATGAATGATCAATAATCCTAGGGAATAATCTATTTGGTTTATATCGATGGGTACATGTTTTCGGGAAGTTCCTGCTTTGAGTGCTTATCGCAGTGTTATAAGGTCTCCCAGTGGGCAAGAATAATGTAGTTGTTTCAGTTCTCAGGCATTGTTTTTGGGATTCCTTCTTTTGGGCTGAGGGAAGAGTGTTAAGGTTCATCCTTTCGAAGGTATAAGCAATTTCTGCCACGGAGGGGTTTGGATGGCAAGTTTGGGAGACAGTCATCGGTATGAGATGATTCTTCGATCTTAATTGGAATTAAGAAAGTTTTGGCAAGATCTTCTGGCGGAGGAGGAAGTAGTAAGGAATGATTTTGAGGAAGAAATCTAATGTAAGTGGGGGAGAGTTGTAACACCTTGTTTCAAATTGTTTCATAATTCAGTGTCACGACCGAAAGACCAGTTATTATAAGGCTTAGGGACTTTGGGAAAGAGATTTAGTCCTCTTTAAGTGCGGATATGTGGATTAGATGATCGAGGAGCTCGATTTGTGTTTTGGAGTCCAAGGGTATATCGGTAAAATGGCAGTTCGGGCCTTCTATGAATTTTGGATTTTAGTTTGGAAAGTTTTATGGCAAGGGGGAGTCAATAGAAGTGTATAGCTTCTCATTTGCTTTCCATGGATATAAGGATCATCATAATCGAAATTAAAATGAAGGAGTTATGGCCATTTGAAGTTAGCAATGAATTGGAGCAAAGTCGAGTACGTTGGGTGTACGTGGGTTAGATGCAAATCCCTAAATTTTAGGGTTTCGACCTTAATTAAGCCTCATTAACTCTTGGAACCCTCTTTATTTGCAGCCTTCATCCTTCTCAACCTATAATATCGAAACCCTAAGTGTATTTGATGAGATTTGAGCTTGAAAGTGAGTTTGTTGGTGTTTTGTGTTAAAGAAGAAAAAGAGGAACACTTGGAGCGTGCTTGGGAATAGCTTGTGCTTGTAGATATAGAGTTATCTTCACCGTAGCAAGCCATTTGAGGTAAAAAGATCACACCTTGATGGTCCTTTGTGCTAGATCCTTTTATGGTGTTATTTATGCATTTTTGAGTCTTTTGAGTTAAAGTTGAGATTTTGATATACTCTAGAAGCCATGGAAGTTAGATCTTAGCTCCATTGAGGTGCCTTGTTCATAAAAACACAAACTTTATGGAGGATATTGGTCCATGCAAGTAGTAAGATCTTTATTAAGCTCTCTTTTGAGCTTTGAATCCCATTAAACCATGCATGGGTGTAGATTTGCCAACCTTACGTGATAATTTACCTTCTAGAATCAGATCTAAGAGTTTGACATGTTGTCTTAACTAATTAAGTTTTTAATGGAGGGGATTGGTGATCTAGGGAGTACGTTGAGCGTACCCAGCTGGAACGTTGCGCGTACTGGCCTAGGAAGGAGTACGCTAAGCGTATGAGTTGAGTATGCCCCATCTACTCAATAGATGGACTCTTGGGCTTGACGTTCACGGAATTGGTCCATGCTTTGGACTTTTAAGGTTGGGCCTTGTTGGCCCTTTAGACTTCTGATTTTTGGCTTTTGCTAGTATATTAGGCTCTCTTGGATTTAGGCCCATGATGGGTTTTGGGCCCAATTTGGAAGATTGGGCCATATTGGGCTCCGGGTTGCTATTTAGGAATTTGGGCCTTTTGAGTAGTTGGGCTGGGCCTTGCTTTTTGGCCAAGTAATAAAAAGGGTAAAATGGTCTTTTACCATGGATATGGGTCAAGTAACTTAAATTCTTAATTATGGGTCGAGATCCTATTATTAATTGGATATTATTTGATGATGTTAGTGCGTGGATTTTCCGGACTAGTAGATCGAGATTCATTTGAGTGTTTCAGAAGCTAGAGGTGAGTTTTCTCATTGTGTTTAGTGGGTCGAAGGCACCAATGTTGGCCAATCGTTTGTTATTTTTAGGATGCTAGTTGTCAGCGTGACTTTTGCATGTGATATGTGTTATATGTTTATCGGGCGGGGCCTGATGACTATTTTGTATGTTATCTATATTTGTGATTATTACATGTGTTTATATGATTATATGTTTATTTGTTTATATGTATACCAGGTGGAGCCTAATGCCAGGCGAGGCCTAATGACTGATATATCTGTTTACCAAGTGGGGCTCGATGTCGGGCGGGGCCCATTATACGTTTGATATGTATGGTATGTGGTATCTTAGGGAACTCACTAAGCTTTGTGCTTATGTTTTTCAGTTTATCTTTCTAATACCTCAATTTTAAGTGTGCTCGGGATGACTACATTACACACACTATATTGTTCCGTATTTTATATAACTCTAATGTATTTTGATGTTTATTGACATACACTGAGTTCATTTTGGTTTTTATGATATTATTTTGATTAATGGTTTTATTAATAGAAAAATCAAAATTTTTGGCCTTACTTTTTGGGACGTTACATCAGAAGGTCAAATTCTCTATTAAGGTTTTAATGCTTTGAGGCGGTGGCTGCCGCCATCAGTCGCCACCAGCCGCCGTGTTGGGTGGCGGTGTACTTTGCATGTGTTTAGATTGCTTTTGGGATGCTTGTGCATGATACCGCCGTCAACCACCACCGCCCGAGGTGGCAGTGGGTGGTGCTCGACCTAATGAAACCCTAATTGACCAAAGGAAACCCAAGTTGACCTAACGAAACATTAATTAACCTAAAAATCTAACCATTGGACCAATTGGGTTGTTTTTAGGTTGGAAACCCTAATTAGGGTTTAGAAAACCCTAATTGTGGATTTGTTGGTTTGGAACTATAGGGACCTGCGTTTTAAACAATTGGAATTGAATTATGAATTACACCCGATCACACCGTATGATTTACCTAGTAGAATGATGGACTTAATGGATTAAGTCCTTAATTGGTTAAGTAAGAACGCTTAACCCTAATTGTCATTTTATGTGAAATCCCTAATTTTGCTTGGGCCTTGAGTTGGGCCTCTCTATTGGGTTTTGGTGATTGGGCTATTAATGGGCTATCCAAGAACAAGTATATGGACTAGAATATTTGAATAGGCTTTAGGGTAAGGACCTTGTGAGGGTTTGGGCCCAATTTGGAAAATTCGGCCATAGATGGACCATAACTAGGCCTTGATGGTTATGAGACGTTGGACCATTGGAATGCCAAATGTTTGGACTAGAATAAATGGTTGGGCCTTAGGGTAAGACCATGTAAAGGTTTGGGCCCAATTTGGAAAATTGGGCCATATATTGGACTTTGGTTCATAGTTTGACTTTTAGGCCTTTGGATTGGGCCTTGAGCTTGAATCAAGCTAAGATAGGGGTAAAGTAGTCTTTTACCACAAGCATGGACTTATGGTTATGTGTTGGAACCTAATTATCAGTTGGGTGTTGTTTTGATGTTGACAGTTCGGGAATCTGTCATCCAACAACTAGAGTTTTATCCATGGGACTTCAGCAGTGTAAGGTGAGTTACCATCTAGTAGAAGTGGGTCGAAGGCACCAATACCGACCCACTAGTAAGAGTTATAGTAGAGATGATTGTTTTTGTGATAATCATTTGGTATGTCATTATCTGATATGCTTTATGTGCCAGTATGCTATGATATTATGTGTTAGTGGTAGGAGCGGTAGGATAGGCCCCAGTACCGGTCGAAATGATCGAAGGGGTAGGCCAGCACCCTGATATGCTAGGCAATATGTGACTTATGTGTTTATGTACTAGGATGTTATATGGTAGAAGTAGGGGTGAAATAGTCATCGGTACCGGTTGAAAGGACCAAAAGGGTAGGCCAGCACCCTGAAATGCTAGGCTAGGTACCGGTCGAAAGGACCGAATGTGTAGGCCAGCACCCTGATATGCTAGGCAAGTTACTGGTTGAAAGAGACCGAAGGGGTAGGCCAACACCCTGATATGCTAGGCAGTTACCGGTTGAAAGAAACCGAAAGGGTAGTCTAGTACCCGGATATGTTAGACAGTACGTTTATTTTATGGTATCTGGTATGATGGGGGAAATCACTAAGCTTCGTGCTTACGGTTTTCATTTTTGGTTTCAGGTACTTCTTCTTCAAAAGGAAAGTAGTCGACATGATCGCATCACATCACACTATGTTTTCCGCACATGAGATCTTTGAGATTATACTCTGATATTGTTTTATTGTGGCATGTTCTAAATATTGACATACTGGTTTGATATGGGATGATACTATGGATGTTTTTATACTTTTGGTTTAATAATAACTTAACTAAAAATGAAATTTTTGGTCTTGAATTTTGGGATGTTACAAGTTGGTGCCAGAGCCATGGTTTGAGGGATTCGGGCACACTCTCGGGTGTGTTTGAACTCAAATCGAGGATTTGAAAGATTTTTACACGAAAATAATTTTTCTAAAATTAAAAATGAAGAGTTTTTGATAAAGAACAAGGAGTGTGATGTGTTCAATCAGCCGAGCTCAAGTAAGTTTTCCCCAAGATACCCATACATGTTATGATATGTTCTGTTATGACATGAATTGAGAATACGTGAACTGCATGCTAGATTAGGGCCAAGGATCTAGAAAGGATGCCTTATATGCCTACTGTATGTGCTTGTAGACCTATATGCTAGTACTGATCAGTCAGTGATAGGATGACATGTTTAGGTTATGCCTGATTGTATGAGCTTTAGAATCTCATGCCAATATAGATTCCTGATAAGAGGATAAAATGGTTTGATTGGATCATGTTGGTTAGAATTTCCATTGTCTGAATGTTGCTTGCTTTATGCTTTGTGGGAATCTTAGCAATGTGAGCTAGCTACTAAGTGAATATGCTAAGTCACATGTGGCATAGTTTGGATAATCTCAGAGTGATGGACTTGACTTATTTCGTAGCTCTCGTTTGAGTCTAACCGTTCTAGGGATGAGTCTTTTACTTGAAGGATTATCTGATCCGTGCTACATGTGGCTATATTCATGAGGTAGCTAGTTGACATTACTGGGAATCTTTCAGCAATTGAGGACTAGGTGAGTTCGGGAACCTAGGAAAGCCTAGGATATACTTCAGTGGGTTAGTATTGACGTTTAGTGAGACTTGGATGCATCAGTTTGAGGAGGTGACTTGGAGGATTTGTTAGGATTGCTGAGGAAAGTATGGATAGGTGTGGAAGGTAGTATTAGGCTCGTACTACTGAAAGCAGAAGATCTATACTCAAATCGGTGAGTCTTGGAGAATATGACAAGCTTCGAGGAGGAGTTTGTGACCCGGTTTGGGGGCAGAGGATGTTCCAGCTATTGTAGCTCAGCCATTGGCAAGTGAGCTAGTGAGCATGACAGGGTGTGAGACCCTAGAGGATATGACTTCCAAAGTTTGAGGATGCGAGATCGATTTGGAGCACTTTGAGAAGAGAGGGTCGTGCTAGGTGCATATACTATAGGTTTCTGGGAAGAGAACCAAGACTTCTAATCATCGAGTGAAAGGCCAGCAGGGCCGGAGTCAGTGCAGCAAGTGCGGGAAAGTGCATAAGGGAAACTGTTGTTCCAGGGGTTTAGGCTGCTACAAGTGTGGCGAGGTTGGTCATGTAAGCAAAAATTGTTCTTAGGGGGTGAGCCCATTATGTTTTCACCACAATCTGGTGGGCCACAAGAAGGCCGACTGTCTGAGGAAGAGGGGGGATGCAGTGAAGGAGCCTGCTCTGCCTATTTTGCGAATCTCTATGGTCGAAAAGGTGGGACAGGAGCCCCAAAAGATAGGAGTCAAGCCATGCAGTGTCAGGCAGAAGAAGTTAGAACTCGAACAAGCGATGTTGCGGGTATGTAACCTTGCCTTCTTTCAGTTTTATCGGCACATTGTTGTGAGAATTTTGCTTTAGTTTGGAATATTGTAGCAGGTTGGGTAATTGCATCCCTGGTTTATTTCTTTGCTTCTATTGGGTTAGATCATCAAATATCATCATATGCCAATTGCATACCGTGAATTACTGAGTAGTTAGTAAAAGGTCATTCCCCTTTTTGTTGGATCGGGGTGTTCAGTGTTCTCTCAGTTCGTAAAGGTGATCGGTCAAGGGTACTATATGGAAGGCATGTGGTCAGTTTCATCAAGCTATTCCACCTGTATCGATGAGATATAGTGGTCTTATCATCTATTTCGGTATGATCGATAGTGGCCTAAGGGAGAACTTCTGGGTTCTGGCACCACTGACACTAAGAGAGGAGCGGTAGTAGGAAGATACGGGTGTTAGACGCAGAGGTGTTTGATAATTGGATGTTCAAGGCAGTTGTATTTCCACACGGGTTGTGTTTGGTTAGAGTTCAACAATGTTGCGAGGATGGAAGTGGGAATGAGGACTTGTCAGTCAAGGTAAAGATTAAGGCCCCCAATCGCTAGCATGGGATGTGGATTGAGGTATCGGACAGGACCAAAGTTCAAGGGTGCTCTTCAATATTTTAGAGGATGGACGATCTTAGGGTTCGAATGGTAATTGATCGCTAGCATGGGTAAGCATATGTTGTTGATAGTGGATTATTAAAAGTAAGAAGGACTGGGAATCCTTCAATTCTCACGTGCTGTGAAGACTTGGTCGAATCTAAGTAGGGGAGAATCGATCAGGTACTCAAGGGCAGAAGTAGAAGTGAATCTAGGATGAGTTTCGCATCCCCGTCAGGGAGGAAGGCGGTCTAGTGGCCATATAGGTTGAGGATTGGGTGATTTGGGAGTTCGGAACATGTTCCAACATTTGGTTCTTGCTTTTTCCTTGGCATCAGATAGCAGGTTTCGGGGACCATGTTAGAGGTCCAGTTAGTACTCAAGTTCAGTTGAGTTTTAGTTCGAGTTTGTGTTTGACCCGGTATGGAAAGTGCTGTAAGACTGCGGGAGTAGCTGTAGTATTCACTAGCGGTCAGATAGTATGGAAAGTGTTGTAAGACAGTAGGGGTAGCCATAGCATTCAGTAGCAGTCAGGTAGTGTGGGAAGTGTTGTAAGTCTGCGAGTGTAGACGTAGCATTCAGAAGGCTGGAAGATAGTGTTAGGATGTTGTAAGTCTGTGGGTGTAGCCATAGCATTCATGAGGTTGGCAGATAGTGTTAGGGCGTTGTAAGTCTACGGGTGTAGCCGTAGCATTCACAACGTTTGCAAATAGTGCTAGAGTGTTGAGAGACTGCGGGTGTAGCCGTAACATTCAGTAGGTTGGTAGAAAGCATGGGAGTGTGGTTTGGTCACGAAAGGAACAATAGTAACCACCAGCTTGGGTGCAGCAGTGAGGGCGTGGCAAATCCACAGATTGGCTTAAGGATTTCCCCAGATGAATTAGACCTGGTTGAGCCAGTGATATGACTGTAGCAACGCCACTATTGTTATGGGATCAGGGAAGCAATGGACCGTATAAGGTCGTTTGTGGTACAAGGCTACCTTTTAGTCATGTAGCAATCACTTTTAGCCTTGGAATTGGTGACGTCAGGACTCAACGTGTGGACCCGATCAGTTAGATCAGAAGGTTGTTAGAGCCACAGTGTCAAGATTGTTGGGTTATAAGTACTACATCAATCCTATGGTGTACATGCAAACCCTAATGCTTGGATCTAGTTTTTCTAGTTGTACATGCAATAATTATCCATGGATTGCTAACCCTAATCTAGCATACATAACCCAAAATCAATAACTAAAACAAGTTTAGATAACTACCTTTCAATTGTAGCAAGAATCTTCAACCTTTGAGAGCTTTAGTATCACAAGTGTAATACCTCTAATCGATCACAAACACCAAGGCAAGTGTAATACCTCTAACAGATAAACTTCGACTTATATGCTTGTACTCTTTACTCATCAAATCGTACACAACAATACATTTTATAACATCAAGTCACTGATGCGTTTACGCATTATCAATGAACAACCAACTCGTAAACAAGAACTCATATATCTAGGTTTAAAGACTATATGATATTATCATCTTACAATCACTCGTGATTAAATTCCAAGAAGTGATTCATGTGAGTGCCGGTTTAATCCAATACTCAAATCATATTTCAAGAGCACTCATGAACGTTGCAGCAAACTTTTGCTATGTCTAAACACTTAGAAAATCTACAAGCCAATTCATGACAGTCTTCTTTCATACCTACTTCCAAAGTATGATCGATTATGGATAGTTTAAATAATCATATTATTTAGGATGTAAAACATGCAAAGTGAAACAATAGTAAATAATTGACATAAGACAGTAACATTACTTATAAATAAAACACCTTTATTTATTCATCAAAATGTCAATTACAATTTATCTATTACAAGTTTCTAAGGCTATCGAATTACTAAAACTAATATCGTCCTTCAGCCTAATGCTCCTAGCGTGCTGCAAGTTCTTAACCTTACTCAGTCCATTCATAAGGGGATCTGTTGGGTTATCCTCTAACAATACCCTCTTTACTACAAGGAGTTCCTCTTCTACCCACTGTCTAATGAAATGATATTTTCTGTCGATATGCATGGACCTGCCATGATCCGTCGGTTCCTTAGTTAAGGCAACCACACTTTCGTTATCGCAAAATATCCCCATAGGCTCCCTTATGGCCGGTACAACTCCAAGGCCTCCAATGAAGTTCTTTAGCCATATTGCCTCTTTTGACGCTTCGCTCGATGCTATGTATTCTGATTCGCACATTGAATCAACTATAGTCTTCTTCTTGGAACTTTTCCAAGTCACTACTCCTCCATTTAAGGTAAAGACGCAGCCTGACTGTGAGCGGAAATTAACCCTGTCATTCTGAAAGCTAGCATCACTATACCCTCGCACTTTCAGGTCATCACTCCCATGGAGGATAAGAAACTATTCCTTAGTCCTCCGAAGGTACTTGAGAATATTCTTCACTGTGGTCCAATGTGCTCTACCAGGGTTCCCTTGATATGCTCAAAGAGAAGGCCACATCAGGGCGAGTACAAGTCATAGCATACATGATTGACCCAACTGCGGAAGCATAAGGTAGTCTGCTCATCTATCCTTTTTCGGCTTTGGTACTCGGGCTTTGAGTCTTACTAAAATTGGTATTGCTTTGGATTGGTAACTCCCCTTTTGTTGGAATTTTCCATACTAAAACGTTTTAACATTTTATCCAAGTAAGTACTTTGACTAAGTCCTATTAGTCTCTTACTCCTATTTCTCAAAATCCTTATCCCAAGAATATAAGCAGCTTCTCCGAGTTCCTTCATAGCGAAGCACTTCCCAAGCCAAGACTTAACCTCCTACAAGGTTGGGACGTCGTTTCCTATGAGTAGTATGTCGTCCACATACAAAACGAGAAAGCTAACTATACTCCTACTGGCTTTGACATATACACATGACTCATCCTCGCTTCTCGAAAAACCACTCTTTGACTATCTCATTGAAACAAAGATTCCATCTGCAGGATGCTTGTTTCAATCCATAAATGGATTTCTCAAGCTTGCACACTCTATTAGGGTACTTTGCATCGACAAAACCCTCTAGCTGACTCATGTAAGCATCCTCAGCCAGTTTCCCATTAAGGAAAGCAGTTTTGACATTCATCTGACATATTTCATAATCATGAAACGCAACTATGGCTAGTATAACCCTTATAGATTTAATCTTTGCAAATGGCGAGAATGTCTCATCATAGTCAACTCTGGGAGTTTGAGTAAAGCCCTTCGTAACCAATCGCAACTTATACATGTGTACTTTCCCATCCATGTCTGTCTTCTTCTTGAAGATCCATTTGCACCCGACCGTCTTACGACCTGGCACATTGTCAACCAAGTTCCAAACTTGATTGTCATACATGGACTGAATCTTGCTGTCCATAAAATCTTTCCATTTCGAACACTCTAGACCTTCCATGGCTTCCTTGTAGTTGTTAGGTTCATCCAAATTTATTAGTGTACTATCACTAATAAACGTATGACCCTCGGCAGTTATATGGAATCCATATAATACGGGTGGAACACTAACTCTACTGGAACGTCTAAGAGGTAATGACTTGTCAATCGGTTCAACAAGAGTTTCATCCTCGGGTTGAGCGCCAGTGTTAGAGGTTCCTTCATCGCTTGATTCTAGAAGCTCTTCAAGATCAATTTGCCTCCTACTGTCCTCTTGGCATATGATTTCTTGCTTTCGGAAAACCCCTCTCCTCGCAAAGAAGACAGCATTGTCACTCGGTTTATAGAAGAGATATCCAAAGGACTTCTGCAGATAGCCAATGAAAATACACCGCTCACTACGAGGTTCGAGCTTGTCGTGAGTCTCTCGTCTTACAAAAGCCTCGCAAACCCAAACCTTGATATGTGCCAACAAGGGAGCTTTCACTATCCACATCTCGTGAGGTGTTTTGGAAACCTTCTTAGTTGGGACTAGATTAAGGATATGGGCAGCATTTTCTAAGGCATACCCCCAAAATGAGATAGGTAACAAAGCCCGACTCATATCTGACTGACTTGTGCCTGATTAAGTACACACGTATAAGTTGCGGTTGGTTATGCAAATGGTGAGAATGTCTCATCATAGTCAACTCTGGCAGTTGAATGGGACTAGATTAAGGATAATCGCAATAGACTTGTGCCTGATTAAGTAGATATACCCATACCTGCTATAGTCATCGGTAAAAGTCACATAGAAGCGGTTTGCATCCCTTGTGGTGGATCTAAAGGGCCCACATACATCGGTATGTATGAGATCCAATAAACCCTCACCCTTTTTGCAAGTGCCAATGAAGGGTGACTTGGTCATATTTCCACGTAAACAAGACTCGCGTGTGTCATCGTCCGTAAGGTCGAATGACTCCAACACTCCATCCTTTTGTAGTTGGGCTATACACTACTTGTTGACATGTCCAAGACGACAATGCCACAAGCATGCCTTATCCAAACCATTGGAAGAATCGATAAGCAAGACATCATTTCCTAATTTATCTACAACCATCACAGTTTCATATATTCCAACACAAGGCAATGCTTCAAAATAGAAAGTACCATTAAATAAAGCATTAATAGAACCATTTTCACTATTAAATGAAAATCTAAAACCTTGTCTATACAAACCATGAAAAGAAATAATGTTTAGTGTCATTTCTAACGAATAGCAATAATTATTCAAATCTAGACCTTACCCACTACTAAGCACTAAAGAGTAAACTCCAATATTGGTGACAGGCGACGCTTTCCTATTCCCCATGATCAAGTTTATCTTCCCATGCTCCACATCCTTACTTCTTCTTAGACCCTGCAAATAAGAACAAATGTGAAAACCACATCCTCTATCGAGGACCCAAGACAGAGCATGTGATGAGTTATTAGATTGAATAGTATAAATACTTGCGAAGGTGGGCTTTATCTTCCCATCCTTGATGTCCTGCATGTATTTCAGGCATCTTCGTTTCCAATGCCCTTTGTCGTGGCATTGGAAGCACTCTGCATCTTTCGGGTTGGAAGAGGCAGCAGCAGGACCAACTTTGGTTCCACTAGAAGAGGTACCATCGTGAGACTTTCCCTTGTGGCTCTTAGAAGGAGCCTTCATCTTCTTTCATTTTTCTTGACCAATAGCCAAAACAGGGGCAACAGTAATAGGAGTAGATGCAAGAGATTTGCCTTTCAGACTACTCTCAACAGTTCTTAGCAAGACTTGAAGCTTGCTTAGAGTAACCTCATCCTTGTTTATATGGAAGGTCATATGAAACTGGCCGTAGCACGGAGGTAAGGAGTGTAGAATAATACTTGTGGCCAGCTCCTCATCGAAGTTAACATTTAACTTCAGCAAGCGGTCCACAAATCTCTACATTTTTTGCAAATGGGCCGTGATGGACTCTTCATCCTTCATTTTGGTAGTGATCATCGCAGCGATGACCTCATACCGTTCCTGGCGGGCACTTTGATGGTACCTTTCCATCAAATCTTAGTGCATCTCATAGGGATAGTAGTCCTCGTAGGATTTTTGGAGTTCCGCAGGCATCGTTGCGAGCATGATGCAATGAACCTTCGTAGCATCTCGCTCATGAGTTTCATAAGCATCGATTTCTTCGGGAGTGGAAGTGTTAACATTGACCTATTTTAGCTCTTTGTCGAGAATATACTCCTTGTCCTCGTAATGGGTGACCATGCGATTGTTGCGGATCCAATCATTGAAGTTGGACCCATCAAATATCACCCTCCCACACAAGTTCATGAGTGATAATGAGCCAGAATGGGTCGAGCCAGAAGCGTTGTTGTTATTCGAAGTAGACATCTGAAATAGAAAAGGAACAAAGTTTTGATTAGATAAGAATCCCCAATTAAACACCCAAATGAGAAATTAGGGCTAGGACCCAACATAATTATTTACAAATCAGAAGAGGAATGTCGTAATCCAATTGCAAATAATTTGAAGGTATGTAAACGACGATTTACCAATTTCCACCATGAAAAATGAAAAGTATTTAAGTTTTAAATGACTTGAACTTCCTAGATCTTTTGAGATTCATTGAACTTTTCAATGGCATGTTTAAATCTCGATATGCCCTTCATGTTTGTGACTAGGATACCGAGGATCACAAACAAGGTGTGAATAAGCATTCAAATGTACTTGGTTCTCTCGATATCATTTACCACCTAATCAATGTGCCGGTTAACCACACACGCTCCATTGATCTATGATAAACACCGAGCCACCCTTTGCCAACATTGCTAGTCCCAAATTAGTGTCCACGCACGCTCCACTAACAACTTGGCAGGATGCAAAGTGTAATTTCATGGAATAGCATCATTTCACATTTTTCTTAAAGTAACTAAGATTGGGAATTTTTAATAAAAACATTTAGTTACTTTATTAATCATTATACTTTTAATGGGGAATTAGTTGCCCTATCCTACCCGTTCAGCTAACGATCCTCCACCAATCAAGGAAGCGGTGGGTGAGAGTGGACACCCATTAAACTGTCATTTTATAGGCAGCAACCTTATACCCACCTTAGAGATCGGCTTTGTGAATGAGGCCTAGTAACAGTAAGACTAGCTTAATCTTATACATATGTATAATATTAATCTTATAATATTATAATAGTATAAGAGTTGAATTTTAAACTTGTAAAACTCTAGGGTTTGAAATTTAAATATTTCAAAATTAAAACTTTTTAATTAAAAATTTAAATCCCAAAACTTGAGGGCAAGTTTTGAAACTTTTCAAAACATCTATAGAACAAATTTGAAAAAATTAATCATATTTATTAAACCTAATCTATTTTCTTGACAAGATAATTCAAATCAAAATACAAATAATTAATATTTATTATATAAAACAAGTAATTATCTTATTTATGACAATTATCTATCAATTGCATTAGGATCATCAGTACCTTATTGTAAAAATCTAATTTTAACAACCAAAACTGTTTTTGGTAATTATTCTAATTCAATTTTAGACAAAATCCCGAAACCGAGTCATAGAATGGACTCGCCGAGTTGCCCTGAGTCGTCGAGTTCATCTGGTGACTCGACGAGTTCATCAGGCAGAAGCTAGATTTTTTGATTTTCAGCCTTTGAACAATTAAATAATGCATCAAATACAAAAGAGAAACGACCTAGGCTCTGATACCTTTGTTGGGTTATAAGCAATACATCAATCCTATGGTGTACATGCAAACCCTAATGTTTGGATCTAGTTTTTCTAGTTTACATGCAATAATTATCCATGGCTTGCAAACCCTAATTTAGCATACAAAACCCGAAATCAATAACTAAAACAAGTTTAGATGATTACCTTTCAAATGTAGCAAGAATCTTCAACCTTTGAGAGCTTTAGTATCACAAGTGTAATACCTATAATCGATCACAAACACCAAGGCAATTGGAGAATGATAGAGACAGGGAATGGAGGCTCAATATCAGTTGGAACTCTTCTAGGGTTTCAAGTGACCGATTTCACTATCCCAACGGGTCCTTATATAGCTGTAGAATAAGGGTTTCAGTCAAATCCCTAACTTGGTTGCTTAAGACCTAAGCAGCCCATAGGAATCTTCCAGAATCAAGCCCTTGGATGAAATCCTTATGGGCTCCCATAAGATTTTGTCCATCCCTTGCTTAAGGGATCCATAACCCAAATTCCAAGTATCTTATAATTACAATTCCAGTCCCATTAGTTCATTTAATATGATTTTGATCACAAAATTAATTCTTAATCAATTCTTGATCAATATTAATTAAACAATATGATTTTTCTTTTAATATATTATTCATATAATATATTAATAAACCATAATAACCTCTTTCTCAATTATTCATCCATTCAAGTTGCTTTGGTGAAGGCTACCCAAAAGGACCATGCTACAACCGGGTCAAGTACATACCAAATATAGTTATGAGCTTTGTAACATACGGATTCCCAGGTATCTCATTTTAAGTATTTATATTGAATATTAAAGAGGGACTCGGCGAGTAGGCGCTCAGACTCGCCGAGTGGGATCGCACATGTGTTGGTCTGATTTAATGGAGGACTCGACGAGTCCATACGTGGACTCGGCGAGTCCATGCTGTTTAATGAAACCCTAATTTCTCGGGTTTGGGACCTATTTAAGGACCCTTATAGCCACCATTTGCGGCAACCAGACCCTTGAGAGTAACCCTAATAGTGCTTGAGCGTTTGTGAGAGAGAAGAAGCCATTATTAGACCTTTGTGGATTTGTTTTGCAAGAAGAAGTTGATTCCAGCTTAGAGGAGGCCAAGGAGGTTGCTTATTTGTGGATTGCATGCAAAGGACATCATCCTTGAGGTAGCATATCGATTCTTTTTCTGTTTTGTTAAAGAATCCATGGATCTATGGTTTTCTATACCCTTTATTGGGTTGATTTGTTGGGAATATGGTCCCTTATCATGTTTAGATATCTGATCTGGATCCATAGTGGTCCAGAGAACTTAGTCTATCTTGCTTTATGCAGAGTTATGGAAGAAATGGACTTAGGATGTTGTATTTGGGGCTAAATCATCAAGTAGTGTCATTTGGACATTGCATGAGTATCAAGTTCGAACCTTTACGTGTTTATTGAGCTTGGGAAGGTTAGATCTATGGATTGGAGGAACAGATCTGACCTCAGAAGGTCATTTGAGTGTGAGCATGGAATGAACTCGCCGAGTCCATGAGCGGACTCGACGAGTTCAGTCGGGGTTGCCCCACGATTCGTGACAGGTGTAACTCGTCGAGTGGAAGAAAGACTCGACGAGCCAAGAGAGTCTGAAATGATTCAGAGGACCCGCTTGGACTCGCCGAGTCACCTTTGTGCACTCGACAAGTTGGGTCAAAGTTGACCATTGACTTTTGTTGACTTTTGGGTTCTGGTCAAGACTGATTTAGGAAAGTTCAGGGAAGGGTAGAATGGCCTTCTACCCAGTATGTAGAGATGAGATCATGGGAGAGTATTGATCAGGAATGTTATTTGAATAATAGGAGGAGGCTAGGTCAGGACGTTGAGCACGAGAGTTTATCCTACTTCATTGAGGTGATTCTTCTCACTATACTGTAACTGGCAGGGTACCTATGTGTCACCGAAAGGTCTTGTATGTTATGACGTATGTGCTATATGCGGTTATGTGATATGTATGTTATGTATGATAAGGACCGGAAGGTCAAGATGATAAATATGTATGCGATATGTATGTTACGTATGGTAAGGACCGGAAGGTCAAGATGATATAGACCGGAAGGTCAAGAGGGTAAGACCGGAAGGTCTACCGGGATTTGGGACAGAAGTCCCCTGAGACACATGGATCAGAAGATCCATCAGAGTTATGGCCTGGAAAGGCATATGTGGGGTATGTGGTATTTTGGGGAACTCACTAAGCATTTATGCTTACAGTTGTTATGTTATGTGTTTCAGGTACGAGCGAGGATCGCGGGAAGGCGTCGGCATGATCCGTACACACTTATAGAGTTTATGATATTGAGATCATGGGACATGTTTTGTTATGTTACAGTGGACACATTATGTTTTTATGATTATCGTGTGAATGAAAGTATGTTTTGAAAATGAAAAACTGTTTTGAAAAATTACGTCGATACAAGTTGGTATCAGAGCCTTGGTTTGAGGGATTCGGGTGCATCTTCGGATGAATCTGAACTCAAACTGAGGAATTGAGAAATTTTTCATAAAATAAACAATTTTTCTAAAAGAGTAAAAGGTGTTGAGAAAGACAGAAAGGAGCAGTGTGTACGATCGTCCAGCGCCCGAACGGTGATTTCCCCAAATACCCTTCCATTATGTGTTATGAGATTTATTATGATATGATATGCATGCTAGAGTTGGCTAGGTATTCACATTAGGACTAGAGTGGACTGATTTTGTGATGCCTTAGCCTAGGAAGTATTTTGCTGCTATGTGATGCTTGAGAGCGAATAGGTAGCATTGAGGAGCTGATGAGAGGTCTACCGAAGGGTAGCCTATGCCAGTGAGATATAGAGTACTTGTGACCTAGGATCTAAGGAGGAGGACTTAAGGTGAATAATGATGCGGTGTGGACGATAGTATAGGGCCCATACTACTGAAGACACCGGAGCAGTGCACACTCTAAGTAAGAGTCCTTTGGGTACTAAGGAACAAGTAGGGTTGAGTTATCGAGTGCGAGTGTGCTCGAGCGAATATCTGACATTATTATGTTGTATTTGAGAGACATCATTGTTGGGACACGCCACAGACCTGAGGTGAGCGGTGTGAGTGAAGAGGAGCTTCGTCAGATGATCCACGATGAGGTGGCAGCGGCAATCCGAGCCGAGATTCCAGAGATGTTTGGGTCTATCAGGACCACACTGATTAAGACTTTCGATGAGCGGTACACCGCGGTGACTGAGGCTGCTGCTGCAGCTACCGCAGCTGTGCCTGATGCCAGGCCTTAGGGAGGTGACTCGTTGTTGTTTCGGGAGTTCAGCAACACGAAGCCACCCGAGTTTGATGGGATGTAGGATCTGATCGCTGCGATGAGATGGATTGTTGATATTGAGGGATGCTTCTACACGTGTTCATGTCCGGAGCATCTGAGGGTTCGGTTCGCGCTGAACCAGCTTCGCTTGGGAGCGAAGAACTAGTGGAAGTTCGTGACAGCAAGCTTCACTGTTGTAGTGATTTCAGAGGTGACGTGGGAGAGGTTCACCACCATGTTCAAAGATAAGTATGTTCCTCCAGTGGAGAGGGAACAGTTGGTTCAGGAGTTCCTGACCCTCAAGCAGGGTACTGATTATGTTACTGTGGTTACCAGGAAGTTTCATGAGAGGGCGATGTTCTTCCCTGAGCAGGCACGTATGAGCCGGTATTTGGGAGTTATGAGGAGAGACATCCGGGAGTTTGTGTCGAACTCGACTTACCGGACATTTGCTGAGCTCCAGGCAAATGCCTGGAAGAGGGAGATTGAGTTGGAGACTCAGGCCAGGGAGGAGGCCGAGTCTCAGAGGATGGATCGGCGACCGGTGCAGTCTCAGCCGACAGCCAAGCGGGCCAAGTCCGCTGATACGAGATCTGGAGGCCAGAAGGGCCGCACTTGCGGAAAGTGCGGCAAGGGTCATGATGGGGTCTGTCGATCGGGTGCCTACTACAAATGTGGCAAGGAGGGGCATATCGCCAAGGAGTGCCCTAAGGGATTTATGGTTTGCTTTCATTGCAACCAGACTGGTCATCGGAAGGCCGAGTGCCCGCAATTACATCAGGGATCTGCACCTGCTGCTAGGGTTACTGAGGTTTGGCCAGTGAAGGCCGAGGCACCGAAGGCTCGCGGGAGAGCTTTCCAGTTGATAGCGGAGGAGGTCCACGCAACGCCCGATGTTGTGGCTGGTATGTATCCTTCATTTATTTATGTTGAGTTGAGATTTTGTGCTTATATGATGTTATGCGTAGGTACTTTTCTTGTAAGTTATGTACCTGCCTTAGTGTTATTTGACTCGGGTGCGAGTAGATCATTTGTGTCGATTGTGTTTAGTCGGCACATCAGTAGCAGACGTGAGGCGTTGAGTCGACCTCTGCGAGTTTCCATAGTTGACGAGCGAGCGGTATATGCTACAGATGTGATATAAGGATGTGTACTCAAGATCTTCAGTATCGAGTTTCCGATAGATCTGGTCTCAATAGCGATGGGGGACGTGTGTGTCATAGTGGGCATGGATTGGTTGAGCCGATTTGGGGCTGTTATAGACTGCGAGTGTCAGTTGGAGATGATACGAGACCCTAGTGGGGGAGTACTTACGGTGTACGGTGAGGGTACTCGTTCTGAGTCAGCGTTTTGTTCGGCAGCCAGAGCGAGACAGAGTTTACAACAGGGCTGCAGCGGGTTTGTAGCCTATGTGATGGACACACAAGGGGCCGCTGAAGGGCCAAGTTCGGTGGATGACGTTCCGATAGTGCGCGAGTTCCCGAATGTTTTTCCCGAGGAGTTTCCGGGTGTACCTCCCGAAAGGCAGGTAGAGTTCCGCATCGAATTAGTTCCAGGAGTAGCGCCTATCGCTAAGGCGCCTTATCGCCTTGCGCCGCCAGAGATGCAGGAGTTATCCTCGCAGCTTCAGGAGCTGCTGGGGAAAGGGTTTATTCGACCGAGTAGTTCCCCTTGGGGAGCACCGATCCTTTTTGTCAAGAAAAAGGATGGTTCACACCGGATGTGTATTGATTACCGGGAGTTGAACAAGTTAACGGTCAAGAACCGTTATCCATTACCGAGGATCGACGATTTGTTCGATCAGTTGCAGGGAGCGTCTTGGTTCTCCAAGATTGATTTGAGGTCTGGATATCATCAGATGAGAGTGCGTGATGAGGATGTCCAGAAGACAGCATTCAGGACTCGTTACGGGCATTACGAGTTCGTGTTGATGCCTTTTGGGCTCACCAATGCACCGGCAGCGTTCATGGATCTCATGAACAGGGTGTGCAGATCGATGTTGGATCGTTCGGTGATTGTGTTCATTGATGATATATTGGTGTATTCGAGGACCAGAGAGCAGCATGAGGAGCATTTGAGGGAGATCCTCGAAATTCTGAGGTCGGAGAGGCTTTACGCCAAATTCTCCAAGTGTGATTTTTGGTTACGAGAGGTCCAGTTCCTAGGACACCTTGTCAACCAGGATGGGATATTGGTCGATCCGGCCAAGATTGAGGAGGTGATGAGTTGGGAGTTGTCGAGGTCCCCTTCGGAGATTAGGATTTTTCTGGGATTGGCAGGTTATTATTGGAGATTTATCAAGGATTTCTCCAGGATTGTCGTGCCTCTCACCAGGTTGACCCGGAAGGGTGTTACTTTTTCATGGGGTCCGAAGAAGCAGACCTCGTTTGAGACACTTCGCCAGAAGTTATGCGAAGCCCCTGTGTTAGCCCTTCCAGAAGGGATGGAGGATTTTGTGGTGTATTGTGACGCATCGATATCAGGTTTGGGTGCAGTGCTTATGCAGAGGGGGCATGTGATAGCGTATGCATCGAGGCAGCTGCAACCCCATGAGACGAGGTATCCCACCCACGATCTGGAGTTGGGGGCAGTAGTTTTCGCCCTCAAGATCTGGCGTCACTATTTGTATGGGGTTCGGTGTACCATATACACGGACCACAAGAGTTTGAAGTATCTGATGGATCAGCCCAACTAGAATATGCTTCAGAGGATATGGTTGGATGTGGTGAAGGATTACGATTGCGAGATCCTGTACCACCCAGGCAAAGCTAATGTTGTAGCTGATGCCCTGAGTCGCAGGGTGGAGAGTGCCCCGATACGAGATGTTTGTTTGAGATTGACAGTGATGACTCCGGAGTTGGACACCATTCGAGAGGCCCAAGCAGAGGCCGTGATACCGGAGAACCGCAAGAGGGAGCAGGTGATCGGGCAGGTGTCCGAGTTCGTAACAGATAGTAGAGGGCTGATGACCTTTCAAGGTCGGATTTGGGTGCCGTATGTAGGCGGGGCACATACCATTCTGATGGAGGAGGCGCATGGATCGAGGTTCTCGATCCATCCCGGGGCGATGAAGATGTATTTGGACCTGAAGAGAGATTATTGGTGGCCCTGTATGAAGGGGGAGGTCACGTGGTTTGTTGAGAGATGCTTGACCTGTCGCAAGGTTAAGGCCAAGCACCAACGTCCGCATGACAAGTTGCAGCCGCTTAAGGTTCCCCAGTGGAAGTGGGAACAGATTTCCATGGATTTGATCACCAAATTGTCGAAGACCACGAGGGGTGTCGATGCAATTTGGGTGATCGTCGGCCGGCTGACAAAGAGCGCACATTGTCTTGCTATCAATGAGAGCTCCTCTGTCGAGAGGTTAGCAGAGTTGTATGAGAGGGAGGTGGTATCACGTCATGGGGTACCGATCTCGATTGTGTCAGATCGGGATGTACGTTTCACTTCCAGGTTCTGGAAGAAGTTCCACGAGGAGTTGGGTACGAGGTTGCATTTCAGTACCACCTACCACCCACAGACGGACGGATAGAGTGAGCGGACAATTCAGACACTTGAGGACATGCTCCGAGCATGTGTGTTGGACTTCAGAGGAAGTTGGGACACGTATCTACCGTTGGCTGAGTTTTCCTACAACAACAGCCACCATTCTAGTATTTGTATGCCTCCCTTCGAGCTGTTGTATCGGAGGAGGTGTCAGACTCCCATTTGTTGGGGAAAGGTAGGGTAGCGTGTGATGGGTAGCACTAAGATAGTGCTTTAGACAACAGAGTAGATACAGAAGGTTAGACAGAGGTTACTAACGGCTCAGAGTCATCAGAAGAGTTATGCGGATCGGCGACGATCTGAGCTGGAGTTCCAGGTGGGGGACTTTGTACTCCTGAAAGTATCTCCTTGGAAAGGAGTGATCTGATTCAGGAAGAGGGGCAAGCTGGGGGCCCGGTACATCGGTTCATTCAGGGTGACCGCGAGGGTGGGCAAGATAGCATATCGGTTAGAGCTACCTACGGAGTTGAGCCAGATTCATGATACCTTCCACGTGTCTCAGCTGAGGAAGTGTATAGTCGACGAGTCGGCAGTGGTACCACTGGAGGATATTCAGATAGATGCGAGCCTAAATTACGCTAAGAGACCAATCGCAATCCGGAATCGGAAGATCAAGGTTCTGAGGAACAAGGAAGTTCCTCTGGTGCAGGTCCAGTGGCAACATCGGAAAGGGTCCGAGCTGACCTAGGAGCCGGAGTTGGAGATGCGGGAGCAACATCCAGATTTGTTTGCCGAGCAAGACTTCAAGGGCGAAGTCTGATTCTAGTGGGGGAGAATTGTAACATCCGGATTTCCAGGTATCTCATTTTAAGTATTTATATTGAATATTAAAGAGGGACTCAGCCAGTAGGCGCTCAGACTCGCCGAGTGGGATCGCGCATGTGTTGGTCTGTTTTAATGGAGGACTCGACGAGTCCATACGTGGACTCGGCGAGTCCACACTGTTTAATGAAACCCTAATTTCTCGGGTATGGGACCTATTTAAGGACCCTTATAACAACCATTTGTGGCTACCAGACCCTTGAGAGAAACCCTAATAGTGCTTGAGCGTTTGTGAGAGAGAAGAAGCCATTATTGGACCTTTGTGGGTTTGTTTTGCAAGAAGAAGTTGATTCCAGCTTAGAGGAGGCCAAGGAGGTTGCTTATTTGTGGATTGCAATCAAAGGACATCATCCTTGAGGTAGCATATCGATCCTTTTTTTGTTTCGTTAAAGAATCCATGGATCCAGGGTTTTCTATACCATTTATTAGGTTGATTTGTTGGGAATATGGTCCCTTATCATGTTTAGATATCAGATCTGGATCCATAGTGGTCCAGAGAACTTAATCCATCTTGCTTTATGAGTAGTTATGGAAGAAATTTCGGCGCTAAATCATCAAGTAGTGTCATTTGGACGTTGCATGAGTATCAAGTTCGAACCTTTACGTGTTTATTGAGCTTACGAAGGTTAGATCTATGGATTAGAGGAACAGATCTGACCTCAGAAGGTCATTTGAGTGTGAGCATGGAATGAACTCGCCGAGTCCATGAGCGGACTCGACGAGTCGCGTCGGGGTTGCCCCGCGATTCGTGACAGGTGTAACTCGTCGAGTGGAAGAAAGACTCGATGAGCCAAGAGAGTCTGAAAGGATTCAGAGGACCCGCTTGGACTCGTCGAGTCACCTTTGTTCACTCGACGAGTCGGGTCAAAGTTGACCGTTGACTTTCATTGACTTTAGGGTTCTGGTCAAGGCTGATTCAGGAGATTTCAGGGAAGGGTAGAGTGGCCTTCTACCCAGTCTGTAGAGATGAGATCATGGGAGAGTATTGATCGGGAATGTTATTTGAATAATAGGAGAAGGCTAGGTCGAGACGTTGAGAACGAGAGTTTATCTGACTTCATTGAGGTGATTCTTCTCACTATACTCTACTTGGAAGGGTATCTATGAGTGACCGGAAGGTCTTGTATGTTATAACGTACATGCTATATGCGGCTATGTGATATGTATGTTATGTATGATAAGGACCCGGAAGGTCAAGATGATATTTATGTATGTGCTATGTATGTTACGTATGGTAAGGACCGGAAGATCAAGATGATATGGACCGGAAGGTCAAGAGGGTAGCACCGGAAGGTCTACCGGGATTTGGGATGGAAATCTCCTGAGACACATGGATCGGAAGATCCATCAGAGTTATGTCCTGGAAAGGCGTATGTGGGGTATGTGGTATTTTGGGGAACTCACTAAGCATTTATGCTTACAGTTGTTATGTTATGTGTTTCAGGTACGAGCGAGGATCGTGGGAAGGCGACGACATGATCCGTACACACTTATAGAGTTTATGATATTGAGATCTTGGGACATGTTTTGTTATGTTACTGTGGACACATTATGTTTTAATGATTATCGTGTGAATGAAAGTATGTTTTAAAAATGAATAATTGTTTTGAATAATTACGTCGTTACAAGCTTAGACACTAATCCAACAAAGATTACTAGTGGCAACTATTGATAGACAAGGATTTCATTCGGAAGTCGTGTGAAGCGACTACGTAGGAGTCTTTTGGCTCTACAACCGTGCCCGAACCCAATATTTCAGATGACTGGTGAACGAATTGAGACTAGGGAGATCTCGGTAAATTTTGGAAAGTAGCCATATGGCATCATGCTGTTTCTGGCAGTTTCGGTGTTTTGGCATTATTAGTATTAGTGTTTTCGAATTTCAGGTATGGATGGGTAACAACTTGCTTGGGTTATGCTAAATCACTCACAGCGGGATAATCTGAGCCTTGGCCAAGTATAAGTGATATTCATGGATAATTGGGTCTATGATTCTGTTTTCTAATGGGAACCTCTAGTTATCAGAAGTTGAGTAGTCAGTTGAAAGTTAAGTGGACTGGGTTCAACAATAATGGTTCAGTATGGGCGGTTTGTCAGGGAGTCCAACCATCTCAAGACTAAAGATTCTAGATACAGTAGATGTGATCATGTTGCAAGGAATTTTTCATCTTCGAGTTTAGAACCTTGCGAAGGTTGGTTTTGGTTGCCTTGGAAAGGCTAGGGTATGCTTGAGGTTGCGGTCGTATTGCTCAAGTTGTTTGGTGTGTCAGGAGTGGTAAGGAATGATTTCGAGGATGAAATCTAATTTAAGTGGGGGAGAGTTGTAACACTCTGTTTATTAAATAAATAAATAGACAAATTAATGAATGAATAGTAGCCCTAAAATCAATAATCATTTACCAAGGTGTTGATTTCGAGGAGTTAATTGTCATAATTTTAGAAGTTGGGGGTTAAAAGTGTAAGTTTCGGATTGGTTTTGTAAATATTTATGAAGGCAGGGACGGCTAGGTAAATTATTGGGACTTAATTTGAAGAGATTTTAGAGGCTAAGGGGCTGAATGGTAATATATGGACTTCGTTGAAAATAATTTGTAGAGGAGGGGTTGTTTGGTAACTGTTGGACTTATTATGAAAGGAATTATGGGAGCAGGGGTATAATGGGTAAATATTGGAGCTCATTCGAAATTTTATCAGAAGGTAGGGAAGAATGTTGTCATTATGGAGTGAAGTTTACGGGGGATCAAGGTATATAACCCGTCACCCCGGTAACCCTAACCCTAAAAGATACACAGTCGCCGCCTTACACCTCCCGCACCCCTCCAGCCGTCGGTGACTCTTGTGCCGACAATAGCGTAGTCCGATGGTAATCCGGGGGATGGTGCTGCATCAGTTGAAGACCGAAGAAGAAGGGGTGTCGTGGTGGCCGCTGTTCGTGATACTCCAACCGCCACCCTCACTACCCTCATTCTCCAACCGCCGTTATTGACTCCGACCACCGAAGCCACCACCGCGACCATTCTTCTGTTGACGACAATTAGCGCTGCAAGGGCCTAATTTGGAAAATTGGGCAATAGATGGGCCAAAACTGGGCCTTGATGGTTATGAGATGTTGGACCATTAGGATGTCAAAAGTTTGGACTAGAATAATGTTGGATTAATGTCTAAGTCCATAACTATAATTGGTAAGACTTGACCCGACCCGGCATGGTCCATTTGGGTTGCATGGCATCATGCATTTGGATAGACTATAATGAGAGAAATAACACTTAAGGTTGGTTAATATATTATAAGTTCTAATATATTAATAAGGTTATTTAATTAGTATTGATCAAGAATTAATTTGGAATTAATTAAGTGATCAAAAGGAGACTAATTAAATATATGGGTTGATTGTGTAAATCATTGATTCGTATATATGTGGGCTTGTGATCCAAGATTCCTTATGTTGGACTAAGTCCATGGGGTGACCCATGGATAATCCATGGAGCATAAGGAATGGGTAAAGTTATGAGTTGCATGGTGTAACCCTAATAGCCAACATATAAAAGAATCCCATGGCTCAAGAAATCATGCACTAGTGTGTGCATATAAGGGCTAGACGATTTCAAGGAGTGTTACATTTCTCTCAAGTCATTCCATGTGCATTTGGTGTTGTGTGAACCATTTGAGGTGTCACACTTGGGGCACTAGGCACTCAAGCTTCATGAAGACAAGCTACATCAACAAGGTATGTCTTCTAACTTGTTTTATTACCCAAGTATCAATGATTGTATGCTAGATAGGGTAATACCTTGGAATTTTCATATTTGCATGTATAATAGAGAAAACATAGATCCAAGGTAATTTGTAAGAACCGGATTCGAGGACGAAATGTAACTTAAGTTAGGGAGAATTTTAACACCTGTTTCCAAAATAGATCATTTGAGGATATGGAGGAATCAAGGTAAGATTTTTTGGAAAAGTCTAGTGCCACAACGTGGAGTATGGAGGACCACGATATGTTTGGATGGCCACCACGACGTGGCAAGAGGAAGGTCGCAACGTGGCAGCTGATGCAACTGAAGCCCACGATTATTAGGGTTTTCTTCATATTTAAGGACCCTAGCATTAGGGTTAGGTCATTTACTTCAGCCTCCATTTTTGGAGTGTTAAGCCTTGGATTGCAACTTGAAGAAGGAGAAGGCAAGCTTTGAGCAAAGATCCAACAAGCAAACCTCCTTACCACCTTCTTGCATACATTCTGGACTATTTTTAACTCCCCAAGTTTCCACCTTTATGTTCTATTCTTCTAGATCTAGGCTTATAAGCATGTTCTACATGATTCAAAGTGGGTTAAGTGGATGGATTCCATAAAGTTGGAAACTTTATGGATCCTTGATGTCCCTATACAGTTATATGTTCCAAGTTTAATGATCTATGGAGTCCTTGGTCTTAAGAAATAGTTCTGGAGCTCATTTCTTTCATTAGTGACCTACTTTGGAAAGGACATGCATTAGACATGCATGTCCATAAAGCAATGATTTTTATGAAGTATTTGGGTGTTAGAAAGACTCCTAAAAAATATGAATTAGTTTCATAAAGGATTAAGCTCTCAATTAAGATTATGGAAATCTGACAGTTACCACGACTTGTCAAACGGCTTGCCACGACATGGTGTTTCTCTGCATCGCAACAATCTTGTCCTTGCATGCCCACAACGTGGCCAAGAGGTCTCCATGTGTGGTAAGCATCGACTTGGTTGTCCGTTGACTTTTGACCAGTTTGAACTTGGGTCAAACTTAAAGGAATTGGGTTATCGATTAAGGATCTATCTTTGTTTGGTGCTAGTCGGTTTACGGGAGCGTTCCGTACAGGGAGTGAGTGTGTTCTTATGTTCCTTAGGGGCCTTCGATTCAAATGAGTTTCCACACTATACTACGTGTTACATTATATACCCTTGTATGTGAGGATATAAGAGTAGACGTATGCTGGTTAAAGTACCAGGGGTCAGTGATCATCTAGTTAAGTTCCCTAGGGGTTGTATGCAGTCATGTAGGATGTCCTGAGAACTCTTGATCTAGGCTTTCTTGCATGTTCCTTGGTTGGTTGTGTATCTAGAGTGGGATCACATGTTTGACTGTTTATCTCACCTGAGATTACGTAAAGGTATGCATATATTAGTGATCTACTAGTAGTGACGTAAGGTACTATATGAGGCTCGATATGAGATAGTGAGTTGTTAAACATGTAGGCTAGTGTAGATAGTTACTTGTGTTTATGTTCTTGCTTGTTCTCTTGTTTGATTTACCTGTCGACATATCGACGGTGGGTTGAGGTGGCCCTACTTTATGTTGTAGACCAACATACCCGAGTGAACCAGTGGTGTGCTATAGGCCAGGTGCAAATCAACTGTATGTTGTGGGAGAGCGGTCAAGATATATTGTAGTCCTTTCCAGGATGTCTAGTACGACTGTAGGCTCAGGACAACTTTCCAAACATGTTGAAGGCCTTGCGTAAGGCCGGTCCAAACATATATGGGGCCCAGGGCGAAAAGAAAAAAAAAATGGGCCCTCAAAGACAAATATAATAAAGATTCAAAAAAATATCATTTACTCTTCACTATAGACACGTTTAATTCACAATAATAAGCAAACCAAATTGTTGATCTTTTGAGTTAATTTGAGTTTGAACCAACTTTAGGCTTTAAAAACCATTTAGGTAATAGTATATATATATATATATATATATATATATATATATATATATATATATATATATATATATATATATACATTATATCCCATAATTTTGGGCCCCTTGGAGTTGTGGGCCCTGGGCAGTCGTCCAGGTTGCCTACCGTCTGGATTGGCCCTGGCCTTGCGAGGCGGGCCAGACAAACTAAAGACTCATGTGTGCATACATTGTGTGTGTATTGTAGTATGTGGTATTTTGGGAGAACTCAATAAGCTTTGATATACAGTTGAGGATTAAATGTTTTTCAAGTACCATTGGTGGTCGTGAGAATGCGAAGACGTGACTGTACACACTCATCAACAACATTAGAGATTCCACATTTATTATACTCCTCTGATTTTTAATGAATTGTATTTTGGAACAAATGAATTTTCTTAACTTGAGTTTTATGAACATGGTGTTTTTCCTTAATTTAAAGTTTGTGAAAAAGAGATGTTACTAGTCCTTTGGCAACGTCATGATCCTTACTACCAACTTGTAAAGAGATTATTGTTTAGATTATAGACAGGAACACCATACCTCGTAGAAATTTTTTAGAATGTGTAACAAACCATAAAAGTTCAAGTTCATCCTTTTTCACACATAGGACTTGTTAGTCTCATATAATATCTTAATGATTGTGTGTAGTGGTCTTTTTGTAGCTAACTTTTATAGTTGTCAATGTAGTCTTAACATGGTGTTTTTCATTCTGTTGGAGATAACATTACCGAGGAAGCTTGGATGCTCGGGTTAGATCATAAGTGATCATGTCTACTTTCACCTTCACACCAGGGTCGGCCTTAGTGTGTAAAAAATTAAGCCCTTGCTTAGTGCCCCCACTTCTAAGGGGCCCCACTTAACCCAAACCTCAATTAGGGAATAATGTAGTGTGGATTAGAATTTTCCAATGTCCATTCGCACACATCCAATCGGCAGAAAAAAAAGAAACCACTATCTATTGAATGCGACTCATAAGTCAACGATTGTTCTTCAATTCTTCTTCTTTCTTTGTCGTTTGAATCTAATTAATTGATCTTATACTTCAATTCTTCTTCTTTCTTTGTCATCTGAATTTCTGATTGATTTAGTTTCTGATTGTTCGAAAATCAGAAAAAAGTGGTGATTCCATTGTTGATTCTTCTTTTTGAAAGGCTATCAAGTGTCAAGACTCAAGAACTCAATTGATTTGGTGATTCCTGAATTTTGAAAAGTAAGTTCTTCTTCCATTCTTGTTCTTCTTTGGTTATCTATGATTGTGATTTGTGAATTTGTGAAAAGCTGATGATCTATTATCTATGTTAAATTTTGTTATTTTGATGAAATTAAATTTGTTTGATGCACTACACCAAATAGAGTAAAATTATTTTGATGAAGTTAAATTTGTTTGATACACCCTTATTATAAGAACACTTGAATTCACCTTCTAATCATCATTTACACACACATACACAAATCGCACCTCGAGAGCACATACTTCTGGAACTTCTTGGAAAAAATAAGCTTATTTTCATTTAAAATATGTGGCTAAAGCAAGTAAATATGAAAATTTCTTGATAAGTCACTTGGACCAAGCAAGCTCTAGGCTTGCTATCCATTCAGAGTGAAATCGTTTTTGGCATAACTTTTGCATACAATATCCAGTTCACTTGATTATTTTTGAGTTAGCTTCATTTTTAGTTTAGCTACATGATGAAATATCTATAAACTGAAACTTTACACCATATCATGGATTTTAAAAATTCATTTCCAAAAAATTATAAAGAAAAGTTTGTTCTCTATAGTGGGAGTTTTCCATTCAAAACTTATAAATTTACAATGAAAGTCTTTTCAATGATTATGGTGGTCTTATTAAGATAAGCTCGTAGTTAATAGAATAATAAGTAGGCACATAAAAGAAAATTAACTCCGCTATTTGTAAACTTTTTAGTTTATTATTGTTGGTCCCAAACCCGGATAAAAGAGGAGAGTTTATAAATTAATTATAATAAATGTCAAAGGGTCCCAAATATTTGGTTCGTTTAGAGCCCCCAAATTGGTTGAGCCGGCCCTGCTTTACACCGCCACATTTTGGCTTGGAATGCATGTGGACGTGTGGTAGATCATAAGAGCGCTTTGACATGCAAATGAGTTCGCTTTGGTATGCATACAAGTACACTTTTTATGTTAATGAATAATTAGTCTTATTTTCTCTTGCTCCTTATTTTTTTAATAACTCTCACATGGAAAACTTTTTGCTATACTGAATGATTTTTTATAAGTTCCCAATCAATTGTATATGTATGATTGATGAAGAATACTTACATAAATATTTATATATACACTTAGATATAATAAAGAAAACATCCTAACTGATTTTGCTAAAGTCAAGAAGGCTAGAATAATAAAAGATATAGCATAACTAAAGAATGCTATGTTGATGAAGGTGTACAGCTACTAAATTGAACAGTTGAAGCCCGACAATCTAAAGATGGTTTCCTAGATAAAGATGGCTACCTAAATATCGGCTAAAAGATCAAATAAAGATCCAAAGTTGAAGAGTAACAAAAAGTGGAGTTAGTTGAAATGTTTACAAGGCATGCTGATGTAATAACTAAACTCGTCAACTAAACTGGTTTCAAATGACAAAAAGGCAAAATGAAATGTCTCTGGTCTAACTTTCATAATTTTCTGTTCGTTCATATATTTGCATTGGAGATAATGATTTAAAAGAGTAATATATTTTTTGATTTGTATATATTTAATTACTGATTTTTTTTCGTCTACATTTACCCTTTCAACTTGTTAAACTGTACATATTTAGTCCTTATGACCGGCTACTCCACGTTAGCCGGTAAAAATGACTTATCAGGGTAATATATTTTTCACTTTGTACACATTTAATCATTAATATTTTTGTACACATTTAGTCATTAGTATTTTTTTTTTTTTTTGTAAAATAAGTCATTTTTGTTTTTTTTTTTTACTTATTCAGTACTTATAAATGATTTCTTTAGGTTTTTCTTAAAACATCTTACGTGAGATAGCCATATGGTGGCGGAATAGGTTGAGGTGGACCGGCTGTAAGCTGTAGGCACGGAGGCTTGAGAAGAGCGGTTGGGTTAAGGCGACATACCGACAAAACCTGGGTATTCCAGTCTAATGACTGATTGGACATGTTGCGTGTTGGCATTCCAGTCGGATGACTGATTGAGCCAAGGTATTCCAGCCTGATGAGTGTGGACCCGTTATGCATGATAATATGTTTGTTGTATCGGGTATTTTAGGGGAAACTCACTAAAGTTTATGCTTCCCCAGCTGTTTATGTTTTCAGGTTCTATCGTTGATCGTGGGAAGGTGAAGGCATGACTATACATATTTATCAACAGTATTGAGGATTCTACATTTCTTATATTACTCTGATTTTCGATAAATTTTGGAATAAATGTTTTTTTTAATAATGGATTTATAATTACCGAGTTTTGCCTTATTTAAAAATGAAAATTTTTTGTTGTGAAAATGAGACGTTACATATAAACATCAACAGCCGCACACACTTCATCAATGATTGTCTCACGTAAGATGTCGTGAGAAAAACCTAAAGAAATCATTCATAAATACTGAATGAGTACAAGAACAAAAATGACTTATTTTGAAACAAAAAAATCTTAAGAACTAAATATGTACGAAAATATTAAGGACTAAATAATAATTTTAAGAGAAAAACTTAATTTTTTGGACTTGCAGTTAGGAAGGACTCAATCAAGATGAATTGTTAAATAACATGACTAAACGTAAGATGCTTATAATATAATTATTATAGTTAAAATATTAATAAATAGTTATAAAAAAATTATTTTGTTGTCATCAGAAATAATAATTTTACTATTAAGTTGATATAAAATATTTTAAATAAGATAAAGTATAGTATCATCTTAATCGAATTTATCTTAAGATTATACATGAAAAAGTTTAGTTTAAAATTTTGATTTTTTTTTTTAAATATTCTGAAAATTAATAAGTTTCGATAAATCTTCTAAAATTTATATCATTTCAATAGTCTCTTTCTGATGGTTGCACGTAAATTAAACATCGTATATGTTTTGAACATATATTATATTTAATAGTTATTATTAATAATTAATTAAAATCCATTAGTTGATCGTTAATTAACTATTGAACTATCACTTTGAAAAAAAAATTATTGTAAGAAATAGTTTTGTGTTAACAATTTAGTTATATTTCGATACACTTTTACATTTAACTGTATTTAAAATTTTGTACTATTAAAAAAAATAGTCTTCGGATTTTTTTAAGTTTATTGACACCAATCACTAGTTTTTAAGTATATTTTTATATTGAAAATTAAAGAGTTAACACTAAATTAAAAATTACAAATAAGTTTAATGTATTTAAAACTCAATTAATGTTACTCAAGTAGTTTTTTTTTTTTTTTTTTTGGAACCCGCCAAATATATATATTAATAAAAAAAAGAGAAAAATACACATGCCACAATTAGTGGCAAACAAGGAGCAAGAAAAAAGTAGAAAATGGAAGACAAAACTGGAAGAAGAGTAATTCAAAAGGACAGATGGCATTGAAACCATGTTGCCCAGGTAATCCTATCAAGTTTTCCCCTGTTTTTTGCCCATAGGTAAGTCACTGATTTTATTATGTCATTGACTTTGTCGGGTGGGATCCGGTTCTTCTTGAAAACTCTTTCATTCCTTGATTTCCAAATGGTCCATAAGGCTCCATAGTATACTGTCAAAAGAATCTTGCTCCTGTTGTGACCCAACCCCCGCTGAGAAACTGAGTCCTCAACATCCTTAATCGTATGGAAGTCCGTCGTATGTACCTTACACCAACTTGATATCCCTTCAAATACCTGTCTGGCATAAAGGCAGTCAACCAACACATGATCTGCACATTCATCGTGTTCATTACACATGGGACAGGTCAAAGATTCCGAATATACCCCTCTCTTTGAGAGCTCCAATGCGACGGGAATCCTCCCCCTTCTTGCCCGCCATATAAAGCAGTTGACTTTTAGTGGGACTTCTTTAATCCAAGAGAAATTGCCATCAACATTAGGGGGGCGGTAATCCCATCTATGTCTAAGAGCGCATGCTGTGTATATTCCATTTGGGGAGAGCTCACACCTCCAGGTTGCACCATTAATAGTAGATTGTTTAGATAGGACAGAGGGAACAGGTATATCTTTGCTTACTAGGTCTTTCCGTGTGCCAACAATGTTATTCCACACTCCCTTTAGTGATTTTTTCGAATACACATCATCGGGTTTCGCCTTGAGGTTATGCAGGCTTGAGATGACTTCCACCCAAAGGTGATGGGGTTCGGTTCTCAATTTCCACCACCACTTTATTATTAAGGAAATATTAAGAGCTTTAATCGTACCAACACCCAACCTACCTACTATCTTGGGTGCGACTACTGTGTCCCATGGAATCCAATGGATTTTCTTCTTTTCTTCCGATCCCCCCCCCCCCCCCATAGAAACTTGTTCCTCATTCTCTCAAGGGTTTGGATTACACCCTCAAGTGCTACAAAAAGTGACAAGAAATATGTTGGGAGGTTGCCAATGACTGATTGAATAAGAGTCAGTCTGCCACCAAAGGAGAGCGTTTTTTACTTCCATTTTGAAAGTTTGGCTTGAAATCGTTCTATGATTGGTTTCCAATTCTTCTTCAAATTCATGTTGGCACCCACCGGAACTCCTAGGTATGTAAAAGGGAGGGATGATGGTTCACAACCAAGAGTACTGGCCCAGTTTGAGACTTATTGCATTTAAGTAGTTGGAAGTTAAAAATTACAAATGAGTTTAATGTATTAAAAATTAAATTAATGTTACTTAAGTAGTTGGAAGTTGAAGAACTATCTAAGTTTCAAATCTAACATTCGCAAAAATTCAATAATATTAAGTATACTTGATGTGTAAATTGTTATGCAGTTACAAATGACACTAATATTAAGTATATGGATTTATTAATTATCCTTTAATTAATCATTTAATTAAATTATTAACAAAATCCGTAAGAATCTAATTTAGGGTTTACATTTTAAATTTCAAAAATTAAACCTTTTAATTTAAATTTTAAACAACCCTAAAATTAACTTTGATTAATAATCAATTTAATTATTTAGTAATCAATTATGGATATACTAATTATCTTTTAATTAAACAATTAATTAAATTATTAATCATAACCATAAGGATAATTATAATCAAATAAAATGAACATTATCCAATTCATAATTATCTCCTAAGATTTAGGTCAAATTTAATTATCTAACATTACCAAAAAATTGGATTATGACATATTTAATAATTGATAATTACCAAATATTAACCAAATAAATCAAGTTACACAAGAAAATTTGAAATCGGGATCTGATGTACAAACTCGTCGAGTTGCAGTCCAACACGTCGAGTCCGAAGAAACAACTCGACGATTTCGAAGAACAAAATGACGATTTTGTTTTCTCCTCCTTGTTCAAGTTCATATTAATATCAATTTAATAGAAAACTAAACCTAGGATCTGATACCACTGATGGGTTTTGAGCAAAACATATAATCCTATGTGTGCATACAACCCTAATTGAAGATCTACGTTTTCTCTAATTGAACATACAATTATGAACAACAAAGTATAAACCCTAGATATATGGATAATATTCGAAAATCAAATAAGAAGGGTTATGATTCATACATGTAAGATTGTTATTGTAAACAATCTTGAATCCTTGCTTGAAAGACCTTTTGTAGCAAGCGTCACAAGTGTGCGCCTCTAATGGTTCACAAACAAACTCAAGCAACCAAGGAAAACTATATATAGAGAGAGAGAGTAATGGAAGAGAACTTTCGGTCGTTAGGTTCTTAGAGGAGTCATGACCGAAAGTTAACCATAAGGAAGGTTTATATAGGTGTTAGGAAGGTATTGGATAAGGCAGTTGTTGTTGGATTAGTGTCTAAGTCCATAACTATTTTGGTATGTACTTCACCTGATGGTGCATGGTCATTTTGGGTTGCCTTCACCAAAGCAACTTGATAGGATGAATTATGGAGAGAGAAGATTAATTATGATTTATTAATATATTATGAGAATAATATATTAAAGGATAAATCATATTGTTTAATTAATATTAGTCAAGAATTAATTGATAATTAATTTTGTGACTAAAAGAGATTAATTAAACTTAAGGGACTGGAACTGTAATTATATGATAATTGCATTTGGGCTATGGATCACCTTGGAATAATAGGTTGGACGAATTCTATGGGGAAACCCATTAGAAATCGTCCAAGGGATATTCTAAAAGGGTCCATGGGCTTCTTAGGGCTTAAGCAATCAAATTAGGGTTTTCTAGTTGAAAACCCTAATAGCCTACATGTATATATATAGTACCCTTAAGCCCCAAAAACGGGGCTAAGAGTTTCACTAGCGTTTCTGGACATTTTGGGTAGCCTCCTCTCTCCTTATTCTTTATCCTCTTGCTCTTGGTGTTTATGAGCCATTAGAGGAGTGACAATTGTGACTCTAAGTTTTCTAAAGTCATTACAAGGATGATTTGAGATTGTTATTGCTACATAACAATCAAAGTTAATTCTCTAAACCCTACTTTCAGTTTATAATATGTTAGATCTAAGATTGTAAGTCTTGGATACATTGCATGTACAATAGAGAAACCTAGATCCAAGCATTAGGGTTTGCATGAGCACATAGGATGTTCTTATGGATAAAACCCATCAGTGGTATTAGAGCCTTGATTGGTTTCTGTTGTATGTGATGCTATGTTGAATTATTAACTGAAAATCGAACTCTGGCCTTCTGTTCGAACTGACTCGGCGAGTCACTACATGGACTCGGCGAGTCTGCCCAACTCGGCGAGTTCCAATGTGTGACTCGGCGAGTCGGAGCGCCAGACAGAGGGAATTTCGGATTTTATTACTGTTTTGCTTAAGGATAATTACCATATTCGTTTTTAACTTATGAAATACGATTTTTAATGTTTCTAAAAGATTATCCTTGCCAAAACACAAGATAATTACCAACTGATTCGATAATAACTTCCTTATATGATTAAAGATTGATTATTTGTATTAATTGGGTAACTTATCTTGCAAGAAATTGAAATTAGGTCAAATATAGATAATGACAAAATTAATTGTTTAATTTCTATTATTTGTTATTTGATCCTTGTGTTGTGAAAAAGTTTCATTTGCGCCCATGTAAGTTTTATGGTTTAAATTTGAACTTAAAGGTTTTGTTTTAAAATTTAAATAGTTGAAACCCTAATGTTTTAAAATGTTTCAAAACTTGCCCTCAAGTTTTGGAATTTAAAAGTTGATTAAAAGTTTAATTTAGAAATGTTAAATTCTAAAACCCTAGTATTGTTTTGAAAAGTTCAAATCACCCCTTATGGTTTTATTAATTAATTAAAGTGTATAATTATTAAATTTGACCACCTAGTATTTTAAAAGTGTAAAAATACACCATATACTATATATAACATTAAAAGTCTAATATATGTATGAGTAAAAGTCAGTCTTACCATTAGTAGGTCTCATTCACGAAGCTGGTCTATAAGGGGTGTTTAAGGAAATTGCCTATAAAATGGCGATTGAATGGGTATCCACTCTTACCCACCGCACTCTTGACTAGTGGAGAGTCGTTAGCCGAACGGGTAGGATAGGACAAAAACCTTCCATTATAAGTATAATGAAGTACAAAAGTAACTAAATGTTTTTACAAATTCCCAATCTTAGTTACTTTAGGAAAAAGTGAATTGATGCAATTCCATGAAATTACACTTTGTGCCCTTGCGAAGACGTTAGTGGAGCGTGTGTGGTTAACCGGCACACTAAATGGTTCTAAGCAAAGGTAGAAAAGGGTGACTCAATGTTTGTCATAGTTCGGTGAAGCGTGTGTGGTTAACCGATACATCGAATAGGTGACTATAACATGTGGGGGCACCATGTATGTCTGCATGGTTATTCACACCCGCTTTGTGATCCTTGGTATCCTAGTCACAAACTAGAGGGGCATATCGAGATTTAAACATGCTATTGAAAAGTTCACTGAATCTCAAAAGATCTAGGAATTTTCATAGATTTAAAACTTAAATTTCTCTTTTGTTTTTCATGGTGGAAATTAGTGAATCGTCATTCACTTACCTTCAAATATTCTGCAACTAGATTACGGAATCCATTTTCTAGGTTGTAGAGTATTGTGTTGGGTCCTAGCCTTAATATCTAATTTGGGTGATTTATTAAGGACTCAATCAATCAACTAACTTGAATTTAATTTTTCTCCCGTTTTGTAGATGTCAAAGTATGACAACTATGGTCTTCCCAAATCCCATGGAACAAGCTTTTCACATGAAGATGATATTCCACGATTCGATCAAGGAACACGAGATCATGCTTCACTTCCTCCACCTCCTCCTATTATTCTCCCTAACCTACAATTTCAAAAGATTGAAAAGTTCAACCTCACTCAATCCCTTTTGGCAAGTAAACATGAAGAAGAAAAATTCAGTGTGTGCACACATCCTAGAGATGAAGTCACACATTGATAGGTTAAGAATGTTGGGAGTTGTCTGTGAGGAGCTGGCTGTTGACTGGGTTCTTCAGTCACTTCCTGACTCATATAGTGAGTTCGTAAGAGAGTACTATATGATGAATCACGACGTAACCCTCATTGATCTCACCTATATGCTTATTACTACTGAATCAGCAATGATTTGGCGCACTGGAAAAGCAAAGTTGATTGGTGGATCTGCCTTCCAGACCTCTGTGGATATAGGAAACGAAAGACATGCCATGATCGAAGGGTTTAATCATAAGAGAAAGGCAAAGTCTTAAGTAGTTCCATGCGCTGTTCCAAAAGAGTCAATTTGCTTTTATTCCCAAGAG
The DNA here is from genome assembly GCF_051521515.1 of Lactuca serriola. NCBI lineage: Eukaryota > Viridiplantae > Streptophyta > Magnoliopsida > Asterales > Asteraceae > Lactuca > Lactuca serriola. The sequence continues at coordinate 57,971,311 of NC_136415.1, forward strand.
AAGGGGCATTGGAGACGAAGCTGCCCTATTTACCTAATAGATCTAAGAGATAGGAGAGTCAAAACGTATGACTCTGCTTTAGGTAAAATCCATTAACTAACTCTTTTAAGTTTCTATTCTATATTCTTGATACATGATGTGATAAGATTACAATTGATGTTTTGTAGGATCGAAGAAAGGAAAGGAAACTTAAGGGAAGAAGTGAGCAGAATCTAATCGTGAAGAAATGGATTTCGATCGCATTGCTTGAAGATTGGATTCTTGAGCTACTACTTTGAGTTAGAATAGATTGCTAAGAAATATGTATTAACATAGTTTTTCAATGAATTGCATTGTAAGGACAAATTTTTCCGCAATAAAATAGATTTTGATTTTATATTTATCCTTGCAATGACGTGTATGAAAAATTGATCTTTGAATGTTTCTGTTATTAGCAATAATGGATTTGTTTCTTAATTATGTTATTTGTGGAAATGTCAAGAATTTACCAAATAGGGAAAGTTTCTCATCGCCCAAGTTTCAATTGGACAGAAACTTGGAATCATACAACTGATGGGTTTTAGCCATAAGAACATCCTATGTGCTCATGTAAACCCTAATGCTTGGATCTAGGTTTCTCTATTGTACATGCAATTCATCCAAGACTTTAAACCCTAGATCTAGCATACTATTAATCATATTAACATAAGAATGGATTTTAGATCTTACCTTGATTGTTATGTAGAAATTGTTGGGTTTTGAGCATTCTAACACTCCTAAGTGTACATGCAACCCTAAATACCCTAGATCTATGTTTTCTCTATTATACATGCAAATAAGAACATCCAAGGTATAATCCTAATCTAGCATACAAAAACAATGAGTGTAACAAGATAGAATACATACCTCTTTGATGTAGAAAGTCTTCATGAAGCTTGAGTGCCTAGCCCCAATAGTGTGGAAGCCTCAAATGGAATCACAATCACCAAAACACTTAGAATAACTTGAGAGATTTCTACACTTCATGAAATCGGCTAGCCCTTTTACTACACACTAGTGGCCCTTTCGGTCAAGAATAAGATGCTTATATAGTTAGGGTTACACCATGTAAACCCTAATTGACATGGCCTTTCATTTCCATGATCCATGGGTACAAATACACCATGGAGCATCCATGGACCATCCTATGGGTTTTAGCCCAACTTGATTATCCATGGAGCATTAGCCCACTAGACAAGTATGGATGATTTACACACTCAACCCATATATTTAATTAGTCTTCTTTTGATCACTTAATTAATCCTAGATTAATTCTTGATCAATACTAATTAAATAATCTTATTATTCTTATTATTAATATACTATAACTTATAATATATTAATAACCATAAGTGTCTTATTTCTCTCATTATAGTCTATCTAAGTGCATGATGGTATGCAACCCAAATGGACCATGCCAGGTCGGGTCAAGTCTTACCAATTATAGTTATGGACTTAGACATTAATCCAACAGTCTCCCACTTGGATAAGTCTAAAACTATTATTGCGTATGACTTCAAGAACCAACTGGCAATCGTAGCTCTCAAAAGCTTCTGTCGAACTCTGACCTTGTAGATGAACTCTGACCTTTGTCAATGACTTGTCCATTAGATAAGGGATCATATATTCCTCCATTCTAGATATCATATGGACTGAGACATGGATTATAATCATTCTCTCTGTCCATTTGTTGTTTCCCGATTTGCGATTTATGACGACTGACTAATTGAACAAATCAAATCAGTCCTGGCCCGGCCGAGCACTTCCATTTGTCATCATCAAATCATCGAGGGTCCCACAGATATCGCTTTTATCCCGAAGGTAAAAGGAACGGATAAACTTCGACTCATATGGCTTGTTCTACTACTTGTTGAATCATACACAAAGACACGTTTTATAGCACCGAGTTACCAAATGCGTTTTCGTGCAATCAATGTACTATCAACTCATAGTAACAACTCATATCTCTAGGTTTGAAGAATATAAGATATTATCGTCTCATGATCACTCGTGATAAAATCCATGAAGTGATTCCAATGAGCGCGGGTTGAATCCAATACTCAGAACTTATGAGCACTCATGAGTGTTGTAGCCCTTTGTCCAACACCTTAGACCTCTACAAGCCAACCCATGACAGTCTTAATTCATATCTACTTCCAACATATGACCGACTGTGGATGATTTGAATAACTTAGTCATTCCGGAAGAATAACCCAGTTTATTCGGGAAGTCAAAACATGCAAAATGAAACACAATAATAATTGAATCCAATATGGTATCAACCCTTTGAACATAAATAAAACACCTTTTATTTATCACCATATGATTACACATTATTCATTGTATACTGTTTCAGCTATCAACTTTATTCTTGAATTTAAAACAATAGTTGTCCCATGCTCCAAGCATGTACACTATGTTTTCTAAACACTAGTCATGCCATACACCAAGTATGCATACTATGTTTGTCTATGACCTTTACTTTGTGAACTAGATCAATTGAACATAACTTCAATGATTCTCTTTTCACACTCCCAAATCCTTACCGCAAATGCAAGAATTCCAAATTCATGCCATTTACTGAAATCTGTTAGATTCTAAACTTATATGCATTGATCCTCTCGTAATGATTATGCACAAAGTCATAAAGACTTGACAACAAACATTACAGAGCATTCCAAAGGAGATCAGTTCCTTGGAAACATGCTTCTTGCATTAAGTTTCCTAATCTTAAACAAATTGAAAAATTCTAACTTTGAAACATTTCCAGATTCCATTTTGACTATCACTTCTGAACAAGAGTTGCCTCCTTACAGATTATGTCAATATGGTCCTTCCAGAATTATCACTATACTTCCAATTGTCCTTGAGCACCCAATATTTGGTAAACCTTAGATTGTCCTTGACAATTGTTTAATCCTTTTAGTCATATCCAGTTCTAAACCTTTTCCCTTCTTAATGCCCCAGGCATTTGGAAAATTTTAGAAAGGATGAATATAGCACATGTAATCGATCCTATATCCGAAGCATATGGGATACGATTCATGATGTCTCACATAAAGACTAAACCAGTCTTTTGCTATAACATTTCCATTTCAATTTGCCAAGTTCTCATCATTCAGATTATGAAAAGGGATGCCGTAATCATAATCGAATTTTAGAACGCAAATAATGGACCCATATACAGAATTTCCTTATGTTGAGCCATTCCAACATGAAATTCATATATATATCCTTGACTAAATGATTAAAACCTCACGATCTAAGCTTATAGATTTGAGATGAAGTATAATTTCCTCTCCCTTAATTATAGCAAAACAACTTTTCCCAATTGAAACCTTTTGTTTTTCTATAATTAACATTGCTAACTTGCAATACTTATCATAATTATCATGCTCCAACTAACATGATGATTATTAGCATAACACTTATGCTCCCACTAGCTTTGACATGTACTCAAAAATCAGCTGACTTTCTTACCAAAGTTCAGTTTTCTGATACTAGATTGTTTTGATAAAACTTTATCAAAATCATACACCTTCCCTTAGATAGCACACTTGTGTATCTAAACAATTATGAAGAGGGATGCCGTAATCATAATGGTTAGACCTTTTTGCCACTTCTCACAAGTCCAGGTTAGTGTGCCGGTAAACCACACACGCTCCACTAACGACTTTGAGAATGCAAATATCACAATTGCTATCTAGATAAAATCTACTTAATGAAAGTGTTTCCTCACCATCATTTTCATGAATCGGAGAGAAACCTTATGACACTTAGATTTGCTGGTGTATGTGTTCTTATCCATGTGAATTGTCAAAATCATAGTCACAAGACAAGGATAATGACAAATCCAAAACCATATGGATTGAACTCAATCTTAATTTCTTGCCACCTGGCAGCTCAAGGGCCTGCCATTGCTTCCAAGTTGTTGTGCAACCAATTGAGAACTCTAAGAACTCATATGCAAAGCCAACTTTAACTGGAATGGGCACAGAATATGTCAACATGATAGGTTATAAACCTCAAGTCGTGTTCTAGAGAAGAACTTCAGGTTTTATTCTTGATTAGTTCTTGAGACTTTCAAGACCTTTAAGACTCCCACTGTCCTCTTGACATATAAGACTCCCTTTTCAAACATCCAAGAGATAGTGCGGATTCTAATCAAGACAAACACTTCACAACATTGGCCTTAGTTGGTCTTTGTTTTATCCAAAACATCACAACTTACCAATTTCAAATGTACAAGAGTAGAAAACTTTTACTCTTACATTTGACAAGTGTTTTAAACCTTCTTTAAGACATGTCACTCAAATTACAATCTTGGAGTATGACTCTAAGGCTTGTATTGGAACGAAGTATGACTCATCTTCTTGATTTAACCATTTCAACAATTCAAGTTCCTCTTCTTAGTCATAAGAATGCACTAAGATTTCCTTAGAGAACTAACTTTGATATGGTTTCTTAATCATTAAGATGATCACAAAAATGATACTAAAGTACTCTCCCATCTTTTTCAGATTTGAGAAACTTTTATCCTTCTGCCTAATTTGATTCTTCTTATTCGCTCTGTCATACATTGGAACCTTTTTCCAATGTCTTAGAGTTACACTTAAGCTTGTAAGTATAATCATATTTACTGAGCTTTAGTAAACTATGACGAATAGTCTTATCAATCTTTTGTGGTGGACTTGACCAGTGCACAAGAATGTGTACTTGATCCCTTAGTCCTTCACTTGACTCACACATCCATGTGAACAAGTAATTAGTCTTAATTTTCCAATACTTGAAAGTTCTCATTCATCATGCTATACAACTTGCATGATTCCAAGTTTCTATCCAACTGAAACTTGGGTGATGAGAATCTTTCCTTATTTGGTAAATTTAGACATTACCACAAATGAAAGAATAAATTTCATATTTCCACTCTTGCTATCAATGGAATCATATAAGCAACAATTTTTCCTCAAATGCCATTGTAAGGATATTTTAAAACAAATAAAATCAAAATTTTCCTTTATTTTAAAACTATGCGGAAAAACTTATCCTTACAATCCATATGAAAACTTGTTGTTATCTATTCCTAAGCAATATCTCATAACTCCTAAGAAGTAGCTCAAGAATCCGATCTTCAAACTATGCGATAGAAATCCATCTACGCGATCAGATTCATCATATTCTTTCTTTAAGTTTCTTCACTTTTTCTTTGATTCTTAAAACATCACCATGTGACCCAGTCACATCATGTATCAAGAATCTCATAATAGAAACTTAACAGAGTTAGATAGTGGACTTTACCTGAAGTAGAGTCAAACTTATTGACTTTAACATCCTTAGGTAAATCTGTCAGCTTCGCAACCAATGCCCCTTCCTTTGGCAATATAAACATATGGACCCTTTGATAATGGTACACGAGACTATCACAGACTTAGCTTTTCTCTTTACCATTTGGTCAACCGAGTTGACTATGGCCGATCCCTTTCCATTGGGAAGAGAATGCTTTTCTGGATTTCCTGTGTCACTATTGTCAATGTCCATAAGGTTTTTAGGAAGTTGATCTTAGCAAACAGATAAGATCATTAAGGGTCTTGTCATAGTCTGTTTCATAGGTGTCCCAAAGGAACTTACTATGTGACTTAGAAAGTGATTGAACCACCAACTTTCTCAAGACTTTGACACCCAACTCTCCCGGCTTGTCAATATGTGACTACATCTCCAAGATGTGACCACACCTTGACCTTGCCTTGCCAATAGGGCTTGAGTGACCTTAAACTTTTTCAAGAACTTGTGGGTTAGGGAGAATAATTGGAGGAGGTGAAAGAAGTATGATATCCATGGGACATCATCTTCATTAGGAAACCTTGTTTCAAGAGATTTGGGAAGATCATAGGTGTCTAAACCAGATATCTTTTGGGAGATATTCAAGATAGTTGATTTAAAGTCCTTAATATGACACCCAATATGAAATATTAAGGCTAGGACCCAACAAACTATTTTATAACTAAGAAGAGGTATGCCGTAATCCAAGCTATAAAATATTTGAAGGTAGGTGAATGACGATTCACCAATTTCCACCAAGATAAACGAAATGTATTATTAGGTTTTAATTGGTTTTGAAACTCCTAGATCTTTGAGATTCATTGAACTTTTCAAAGGCATGTTTCAATCTCGAGTGTGCCCTTCAGGTTTTGTGACTAGGATGCCGAGGATCACAAAACAAGGTGTGAAGTAACCATGAAAATCACTTGGTACCCTTAAGTGTTTACCCCTTAATTGATGTGCCGGTTAACCACACACGCTCCATCGATACTATGATAAACATTAAGTTACCCTTTGCCTACCTTGTTAAATACACGTTAGTGTGCCGGTTAACCACACACGCTCCACTAACCGACTTAAACAAAGTGCAAAGTGTAATTTCATGGATTAACACCTTATTCACATTTTTCCTAAGTAACTAAGATTGGGTATTATTAAGAGTTTAGTTACTTAGTATTATCATTAATACTTTTAATGAAGGGAGAATTCTAGTCCTGTCAAACCCGTTCGGCTAACGACCCTCCACCAGTCAAGCAAGTGGTGGGTGAGAGTGGACACCCATTAAGTTGCCATTTTATAGGCAACAACCTTATACCCACCTTATAGACCGGCTTCGTGAATGAGGCGTACTAGCGGTAAGACTGACTTTACTCTTATACACACACACACACACACACACACACACACACATATATATATATATATATATATATATATATATATTATCTTATAATATTATAAAGTATAAGGGTTGAATTTTAACTTTTAAAATTCTAAGGGCTAACTTGGAATTAAAGTATTCATAAGGAAAACTTTTCAAATTCCAAAACTTGAGGGCAAGTTTTGAAACTATTCAAAACTAATTAATTCCATAACTTATGTGTTTAAAGTAGTTTTAATCCAAAAACTCTTCAAGTTCCATAACTTGAGGACAAGTTATGGAAGACTTTAAACTAATAAAAGAACTAACTTTTTCTTTATTTTATAACTTATGGATTTAATTATGGTTACATATTTTTCTTTAATGAAGTGACTCTTGAACTTCCATAACTTGAGGACAAGTTATGGAGTCATAAAAAATTATTCAATGACACAAGACTCTTCATTTTGTAACCATTGCCAACTTTTATGAATTTTATGAGTCTTTAATGTGACTCTTCATGTAACTTGAGGACAAGTTACACAAACACATTTTATACTCAACTCTTAGATTAAAATGGATTGAAAACAACTATTTCAATTAACTTTTCTATTAATCTAAGCAACTCATAAGAACAAGATAATTCAAATCAAACTTTTTCATGTAATTAGTCTAAACCTTAAACTAATACAAAACATGAATCTATTGACAATTATCTTTGAAAATGGATTAGCATGAACATTACCACATCAAAAACAAGTTTATAAGTTCAAAAACAACTTAGGGTAATGTTCCTAGTCCATTTCTAGCCAAAAACCTCGAAAATATGCTGTCTGGGGCTCCTACTCGGCGAGTGCATGAACCTACTCGGCGAGTAGGATGATTTTACTCATGGACTCGGCGAGTTCATCAGTGGACTCGGCGAGTCCAGTGCCCAGAAAGCCAGAAAATCGAGTTTTTCAGCATTTTTCAGCAATTTGCATCAAGTATAATAGAAAACAAGCCTAGGCTTTGATACCATTGTTGGGTTTTGAGCATTCTAACACTCCTAAGTGTACATGCAACCCTAAATACCTTGGATCTATGTTTTCTCTATTATACATGCAAATAAGAACATCCAAGGTATAATCCTAATCTAGCATACAAAAACAATGAGTGTAACCAGATAGAATACATACCTCTTTGATGTAGAAAGTCTTCATGAAGCTTGAGTGCCTAGCCCCAATAGTGTGGAAGCCTCAAATGGAATCACAATCACCAAAAAACTTAGAATAACTTGAGAGAGTTCTACACTTCATGAAATCGGCTAGCCCTTTTACTACACACTAGTGGCCCTTTCGGTCAAGAATAAGATGCTTATATAGTTAGGGTTACACCATGTAAACCCTAATTGACATGGCCTTTCATTTCCATGATCCATGGGTACAAATACACCATGGAGCATCCATGGACCATCCTATGGGTTTTAGCCCAACTTGATTATCCATGGAGCATTAGCCCACTATACAAATATGGATGATTTACACAATCAACCCATATATTTAATTAGTCTTCTTTTGATCACTTAATTAATCCTAGATTAATTCTTGATCAATACTAATTAAATAATCTTATTATTCTTATTATTAATATACTAGAACTTATAATATATTAATAACCATAAGTGTCTTATTTCTCTCATTATAGTCTATCCAAGTGCATGATGGTATGCAACCCAAATGGACCATGCCGGGTCGGGTCAAGTCTTACCAATTATAGTTATGGACTTAGACATTAATCCAACAAAAATAACAATCTCAAATCCTCCTTGTAATGGCTTTATAAAGCTTAGAGTCACAAGTGTCACTCCTCTAATGGCTCACAAACACCAAGAGCAAGAGGATGAAGAATAAGGAGAGAGGAGGCTGCCCAAAACGTCCAGAAACCCTAGTGGAACTCTTTTTCTCGTTTTGGGGGCTTTAGGGTACTATATATACATGTAGGCTATTAGGGTTTTCAACTAGGAAACCCTAATCTGACTGCTTAAGCCCTAAGCAGCCCATGGAACCTTTTAGAATATCCCTTGGACGATTTCTAATGGGTTTCCCCATAGAATTCGTCCAACCTATTATTCCAAGGTGATCCATAGCCCAACTGCAATTATCTTATAATTATAGTTCCAGTCCCTTAAGTTTAATTAATCTCTTTTAGCCACAAAATTAATTATCAATTAATTCTTGACTAATATTAATTAAACAATATGATTTCTCCTTTAATATATTATTTTCATAATATATTAATAAATCATAATTAATCTTCTCTCTCCATAATTCATCCTATCAAGTTGCTTTGTTGAAGGCAACCCAAAAGGACCACGCACCATCGGGTCAAGTATATACCAAAATAGTTATGGACTTAGACACTAATCCAACAGTCTCCCACTTGGATAAGTCTAATAACTATTCTGCGTATGACTTCAGATCCTGATCTGCAATCGTAGCTTTCAAAAGCCGCTGACAACTCTGATCTTATCAGATACGCGTCCTTTAGATAAGGGATCATATATTCCTCCATTCTAGATATCGTATAGACTGAGACATGGATTTAAATCATTCTCTATGTCTATGTGTTGTTTCTCGATTTCCGATTTATGACGACTGACAACAGACTACAATTGAACACATCAAATTAGTCCCGGCTTGGCCAAGCACTTAGTGTCATCACTAAATCATCGAGGGGCCCACATATATCGCTTTCATCCTACTTTGGATAAAAGGAACGGATAAACCTTGATTCCATGCTTGCTTGCACTCACTCACCGAATCACACACAACAATATGTTTTATAATACCAAGTTACTGGTGCGTTTACATATTATCAATGTGTAACCGACTTGCGAGATACAACTCACACATCTCGGTTTCAAGAATATAAGATATTATCGTCTCACCAATCACTCTTGATAAAATCCATGAAGTGATCCAAGTGAGCGTGGGTTTAATCTAATGCTCAAACTCATATTCATAAGCACTCATGAACGTTGCAACAAACATTTGCTTATGTCTAATACACTTTAGACAATCCACAAACCAATTCACGATAGTCTTCATTCATAACTACTTCCAACATATGAACGATTGTGGTCCATTCGAATAATTTGATTGTTCTGAACCAATTTAATTATTCAGGAAGTCAAAACATGCAAAGTGAAACACAAGAATAATACTAATCCCATATGGCCCCAAACTCTGGGTATAAATAAAACATTTTATTTAATCACTATATTGATTACTCATTATTTGTTGTTTCGGGTAATCAACTTCTTACTTGAATTATAACAACAATTGTCCCATGCTCTCAGCATGCACACAATGTTTACCTATGGTCCTTACTTTGTGAAATAGATTAAATGAACACATTTCCAATCATACTCATTTCACAACTCCCAATCCTTATCATAAGTATAAGAATATCAAATTCTTGTTACTTATGATAGATTCTAACATTTTATGAAATGATTTTTTCGTAAAGTCATAACTCAAAATCATCAAGACTTGGCTAATCTCTATCAGAAACAATTCTATAGATATGATGTCTCTCACTCAAGGTACATTCCTTTGAACATCCTTCTTGCATAATAGTTTCTAATCTAGATATAGATTCTCAATATCCAACTCCCAATATGGAAACATTTCCATATTTGACATATGGCAATTCATTCTTAATAGAATCTTATCTATTCATAATAATATCAATATGGTCCATCCAATACCATACTTCCAACTACTCACAAGCGACCAATCCTCAGCGAGCTTTGGATTGTCCTTTGATAGTTGTTTAATTATCTTAGTCAGAACTGATTCTTGTCCTTGTTCCCTCTTAATGTGCTAGACATTTGGAAAATTTTAGAATGGTCAAATATTATAGCACTTGCAATTGATCCTTTACCCGAAGCGTATGGGAGACGATGCATAATGTCTTACATAAAGATATGATACTTTATCAATCTTCTGCCATAATATTTAATGTGCCACGTTCTCACAATTCGAACAATGCCATAACATAAAATGTTTGATAAAGTATTATGACAGAAGATTGATAAAATATCAGATCTTCATGTAAGACATTATGCATCGTGTCCCATACGCTTCGGGTAAAGGATCAATTGCAAGTGCTATAATATTTGACCATTCTAAAATTTTCCAAATGTCTAGCATATTAAGAGGGAAAAAGGACAAGAATTGGTTTTGACTAAGATAATTAACCAACTATTAAAGGACAATCCAAAGCTCGCTGAGGATTGGTCGCTTGTGAGTAGTTGGAAGTATGGATGGGCCATATCGACATTATTATGAATAGATAAGATTCTATTATGAATGAATTGTCATATGACAAATATGGAAATGTTTCCATATTGGGAGTTGGATATTGAGAATCTATATCTAGATTAGAAACTATTATGCAAGAAGGATGTTCAAAGGAATGTACTTTGAGTGAGAGACATCATATCTACAGAATTGTTTCTGATAGAGATTAGCCAAGTCTTAATGATTTTGAGCTATGAATTTACGAAAGAATCATTTCATAAAATGTTAGAATCTATCATAAGTAACAAGAATTTGATATTCTTATACTTATGATAATGATTGGGAGTTGTGAAATGAGTATGATTGGAAATGTGTTCATTTAATCTATTTCACAAAGTAAGGACCATAGGTAAACATTGTGTGCATGCTAAGAGCATGGGACAAGTGTAGTAATAATTCAAGTAAGAAGTTGATTACCCGAAACAACAAATAATGAGTAATCAATATAGTGATTAAATAAAATGTTTTATTTATACCCAGAGTTTGGGGCCATATGGGATTAGTATTATTCTTATGTTTCACTTTGCATGTTTTGACTTCCTAAATAATTAAATTGGTTCAGAACAATCAAATTATTCGAACGGACCACAATCGTTCATATGTTGGAAGTAGTTATGAATGAAGACTATCGTGAATTGGTGTGTGGATTGTCTAAAGTGTATTAGACATAAGCAAATGTTTGTTGCAACGTTCATGAGTGCTTATGAATATGAGTTTGAGCATTAGATTAAACCCACGCTCACTTGGATCACTTCATGGATTTTATCAAGAGTGATTGGTGAGACGATAATATCTTATATTCTTGAAACCGAGATGTGTGAGTTGTATCTTGCGAGTCGGTTACACATTGATAATATGTAAACGCACCAGTAACTTGGTATTATAAAACATATTGTTGTGTGTGATTCGGTGAGTGAGTGCAAGCAAGCATGGAATCAATGTTTATCCGTTCCTTTTATCCAAAGTAGGATGAAAGCGATATATGTGGGCCCCTCGATGATTTAGTGATGACACTAAGTGCTTGGCCAAGCCGGGACTAATTTGATGTGTTCAATTGTAGTCTGTTGTCAGTCGTCATAAATCGGAAATCGAGAAACAACACATAGACAGAGAGAATGATTTAAATCCATGTCTCAGTCTATACGATATCTAGAATGGAGGAATATATGATCACTTATCTAAAGGACGCATATCTGATAAGATCAGAGTTGACAGCGGTTTTGAAAGCTACGATTGCAGATCAAGATCTGAAGTCATATGCAGAATAGTTATTAGACTTATCCAAGTGGGAGACTGTTGGATTAGTGTCTAAGTCCACAACTATTTTGGTATGTACTTAACCTGATGGTGCATGGTCCTTTTGGGTTGCCTTCACCAAAGCAACTTGATAGGATGAATTATGGAGAGAGAATATTATTATGATTTACTAATATATTATGAGAATAATATATTAAAGGGGAAATCATATTGTTTAATTAATATTAGTCAAGAATTAATTCATAATTAATTTTGTGACTAAAAGAGATTAATTAAACTTAAGGTACTGGAACTGTAATTATAAGATAATTGAATTTGGGCTATGGATCACCTTGGAATAATAGGTTGGATGAATTCTATGGGAAAACCCATTATAAATCGTCCAAGGGATATTCTAAAAGGGTCCATGGACTACTTAGGGCTTAAGAAGTCAAATTAGGGTTTCCTAATTGAAAACCCTAATAGCCTACATGTATATATAGTACCCTTAAGCCCCAAAAACAGGGCTAAGAGTTTCACTAGGGTTTCTAGACATTTTAGGCAGCCTCCTCTCTCCTTATTCTTCATCCTCTTGCTCTTGGTGTTTATGAGCCATTAGAGGAGTGGCAATTGTGACTCTAAGCTTTCTAAAGTCATTACAGGGAGGATTTGAGATTGTTATTGCTACATAACAATCAAAGGTAATTCTCTAAACCCTAATTTCAGCTTATAATATGTTAGATCTAAGATTGTAAGTCTTGGATACATTGCATGTACAATAGAGAAACCTAGATCCAATAATTAGGGTTTGCATGAGCATATAGGATATTCTTATGGATAAAACCCATCAGTTGTATCCAAGATAAGCCTAATCCCTTAACTTCCTCCCTAATGCGTCCAAGGCACCCTTAGATCCCAAGGAAACCCTAGGAGCATCTAGAATTTGTTCCCCCTACTATATGGAGGTTCCAAAATTGTCCAATGATTAACTATTAAACATTGTCACCTTTAGTCCCTACAGTTTTAATTAATTCCTTTAACCCCAAAATTAATTCCAATTAATTTCTAATTAAATATTAATTAAACAATATGATTTCTAATTAATATATTATTTCCATAATACATTAATAAATCATTTATTTTGATTTCTAATGTATTTATTAACCAAGTAATAAATTAATAAATCATTATTCTCTCTCTAAAAGTTATCCTATTCAATTGCTAGGTTTGAAGACAACCTAAAAGGACTGTGCTACTATCAATTCAAGATTATACCAATTATAGTTATTGGCTTAGACACCTAATGCAATAGTCTCCTACGTGGATAAGTCTAATAACTATAACTGTCAGTATAAATACCAAATTGATCATCAAATTGTAACTACCAAAAGCCGTTGTCAAACTCTGACCTAGTCAGTTCTATAAGATATTGTATAGACATGAGACGTTGATTATAATCAATCTCATTGTCCAAGTTTTGTTTCCCAATTTCTAATTTATGTTGAATGATATCAGACTACTAATTGAACACATTAATTCAGTCCATACTTGGCCAAGCGCTTAAGATGTCATGATCAAATCATCGAGGGGCCCACAGATATCGCTTTTCCCATTAGGGCAAAAGGAACGAATAAACTTTGACTTATATGCTTGTACTATTTACTCATCATATCATGCATAGTAATACATTTTATAACATCAAGTTACTGATACGTTTACATATTATCAATGCACAATTGACTTGTAAACAACAACTCATATATCTATGTGTTAAGAATATAAGATATTATCGTCTCAAAATTACCCGCGATAAAGTCCATGAAGTAATTCTTTGAGCATGGGTTAATCCAATACTTAAATCCCCCTTTCAAAAGTACTCATGAATTCCACACCAAACCATTGCTATGTCTATCCCCTTAGACAATCTACAGTCTGATTCATGACACTCTTAATTCACTACTTACTTCCAAAAGTATGATCGACTATGGATGTTTGAATAATCCAATTATTCGGGAAGTAAAACATGCAAAGTGAAACAAAATAATAACCTAATTAAATATGATCTCAAAACTATTGAATATAAATAAAACACTTATTACTTAATCACCATATTAATTAGACTTTATTAATTGTATAATTTTCGATTAATCAACTAAACACCTAAATTAAACATCAGTCATGCCATGTTATAAACATGCAAACTCTGTCTCTCTATGTTCCTTCCTTTGTGAACAGATCAATTGGACATAATTCCAATGATGCTCACATCATAATTCCATATCCTTATTAAAAGTGTAAGAATTCCAAATTCTTGTCATCAATCTCCGCGTCATGAGACTTGCATTTAAGCTTTGATCCTTCATCCTCTTTTTCTTCATCATCATCATCAATCAAGTTTTCTTTACCTTTCGATCCCGATGCTTCATTATTCTTTGGATGTTTTGATTTCGGCTTTTGTTCATGTTCATTAGAGCCACCAGCTGGTTTCTTGATTACTTCACCAGATGCCTTCTTCGCTTCTCCCCCTTGTTTCGGAAAAGAAACCGATGCCGAAACACCTTCAACCCGATCAAGCATAGAGAATATTGGTCGAAGTTTGTCAGACAAATATTGTCGAACAGAGACAGTGAGCATAGAATCATGAGTCTCGATGAGAGTTTGCAAAAACTTATTAACATTGGTGACAACACTTTTAACCATAGCTTTTTCATACTTGAGCTCTTGTATCTCTTTGTTGGCATGAGAGAGGTGGGCTGAAACAACTTTCACTTTTTCAGTTTTGATGGTAAGCTTATCCAAGAGAGCATTCTTAGTAGCAAGATCTGCTTGAAGCCTTTCAATTTTAGAAGTGGTCGACATTTGCAGCTCTGTATTATTAGTCTGGATGCCAGTGCGAACCTCGGAAAGAGTTGCGCTCAGTTTGGAGTGTTGTGCCAAGTTTCGTAATTACCTTGTTCGCAGCAGCTGTGTTTCATTTTGAAGAAGTTAGGAAGTCTTCCATAAACTGTTTAACATCATAAAGTAGTTTATCGGATTTTTCGGTCGTTTCACGAACAATCTTTTCTGAGTGCTCAACGGCCTTTGTCAATGTAGCAAGATTCTCAGCATGCTCCTTGGTGAGAGTCTCAAATAAAGCCTTGAAAGACGCACGAGAATATTCACTGCTAGACGAAGATTTGGAAGACTCAAGGAGAGTATCCAAGTTATCATTGAGGGCTTTGAGTTGCCCCTTTGTCATAGTTGCATCTTCGTCATCACTATACGGTTGGACATTGAATGGGTTGTAGTGGAAGTCTTGGAAATAATCTCGATCATCACCAAACACTGTATCAGGATCATCAGTTCTTAGAGGTGAGATGGGAGAGAAATCAGGACCAACAGTGACACCAGAAGCACCTGCCCCCGTATCAGATATGTTGACAGTTACTAGCGGTGTAATAGTGGTTGTGGTGGTTCTTGCTGTATAATCTATGAAAAGTGGAGTTGGTTGAGGAAATGAGACTTGGTATTGCGAAACTTCAACTGAGATGTTTGGACATGGTGTAATGGTAATTAGAGTGGTGGTTTGACTAGGGGTGTGATTCGAAGAAGATGGAGGAGTAAAGCCCCGAAAGAAATCTTCTGTTAATGGAACAGAGGTGGGTATTGAGAAAGTTACCTCTGCATTGGGTTGAGCAGCAGATGGTTCCGAGACCATAGGTTGCGAAGTCGTAGCTGTATCTTCAGTTTCGTGCTGGGCTTACTCTATTCACTAAATTTCAGAAATTGTATGAGAATCTGAATCCTCTGCAGCAATAGGAGTAGGAGACCTTGTCGTACGAGCCGATTTCTTTACTTTCTTCTTCAGAACTTGAGCTGGTTCGGAAGGTCCAGCTTTCGCCTTTCACTCACCTTCCCTTTTAGGCTTGTTCGCTTCCTCCAAATATTTTTGCATCTCTGGTTTTAAAGGGTGAGGACCTGGCGTAGGTTTCTTTCTGTATTCTTTAATAACCACATTGTCTGTAGGAACATTAAGAAGCATGGCATCTAGAAGTGATCCAATAAAGGCGAACTTCATAGGATCAGACACTATGATGTTCAAAGTTTGAAAGATCGGAATACCTACGATGATACTATTGGATTAGTGTCTAAGCCCGTAACTATATTTGGTAAGTACTTGACCCAGTTGTACATGTTCCTTTTGGGTTGCCTTCACCAAAGCAACATGATAGGATGATTTATGAATAAAGAGGTTATTATGATTTATTAATATGTTATATGAATAATATATTAGACAATAATTAATTAAGAAGTAATTATGTGGCTAAAAGAGGTTAATTAAATAATGGGGATTGAAACTAACAATTGTGTGATAGTTGATTTGGGCTAAGAATCTTTGGGAATTAAGGGGTAGACGAAATTAGTATGGGAGTCCATCTAATTTTCGTCCAAAGGCCTTATTCTGGAAGATTCCTTGGACTGCTTAAGGCCTAAGCTATCCAATTAGGGTTTTGACTGAAAACCTAGCAGCACAAGTATAAATAGACCCCTTAGGCTTCAGAAATCGGCTACCCTATTCGTAAGAGTGCAAGAGCCGAATTTTATAGCCTCCAACCTCTATCCAAGATCATCCTCTTGCTATTGGTGTTTGTGAGCCATTAGAGGAGTGACATTTGTGACTCTAAGTCTCAAGGACAAGAAGATTCATGCAAACAACAGGAGGTAATCATCTAGATCTGATTTGTTACATTAATTTCGAATTATACTCACTTGATCTAGGGTATGCAAGACTTGGATGAATTGCATGTACAATAGAGAAACCTAGATCCAAGCATTAGGGTTTGCATGAGCACATAGGATGTTCTTTTGGCTCAAAACCATCAGACACACCCCTGAGTCACCGGAATGTTGAGTTTAGAGATGGCTCTGTAGACGATGAAAGACCATAACTTAGCACACGAAATCTCCGAGGGACATGTTATGGAAAGAGTACATTGAACCAGTTGTGCCTAAAGAATAGAATCGTAATCCAGGTTGATCCTATGATAGAGTCCGTACATAATAGTGCAGAAAGTCTTACTTGCACTGTTCGAGCCCATGACCCTCTCTGAAAAACTTTTGAAGATAAGGGTAAAGAGTCCATTCCACATTGGAGGTAGGTTGGGCTTCTTGAACTTGGATAAAACGGCCAGATTTCCCATGTAACCTATCTGGTAGAACATCTGCAGAGTTGTAGAAGAAGAGTTTGACTCCAGATAGACCAAATCCCTACCTTGAGTAAAACCTAGCAACCAGCTAAAACGAGACCTGGAAATTGATGTTTTGTGGGAATCTATCTCAAAGGTAATCACCAACTCACCTTCCTGACAACTTGCAGTTGAATATGCCTTGGACAGATGAACTAAGGGAACACCTTCTAACATTGTGAGAGCGTGAGATAGCAGAGAGTGACGAGGACACTCGATTAAAGGTTTGAGGGATTCTTCATACTTGGATGAACCGAGATCAAGACTGAGATTTTGGTTGGGTTTGTTGCTCAGAAGCGCTGATCAGGCAGTTTGTTCAGCAACAGATGGGGTTCCTGATGAGGCAGGCATGGAAATCCTTAGAGAAGATGATGAACAATGATAATGTTTTTGCACCGGAGAGTTTTCAAAATCTTTAGAAGCGGTAGAAAAATCAATCGACGATTTCCTTTTATACGTCAGTATTGGAGAGAGAGATAAATCCAGTTGTAGATGGTTCCGTTTCCTTGAAAAAGCGTCTGAAAAGGTGTGTGACAGGCGTGATATCAGGTGGCGTAACTGTCAGGACTTTTGAAAAACACGCGCCCAAATTTTGAAGTCCTATCCCTTTAAAATCACCTCTTCAGTTCTACACATTCGTAATTATTTGCCATTTTCTTTTCTTCGAATCTGAAAGTAACCATTAGGACTAAGAACCAGATTTTTGGAAAATAACAAGGATTTTCGTATAAGAGTGTGCCAATAGATAAAGAAATAAAACAAATAATATCTTGGATGCTAGTAATGTCAATAAATCGACATGAAACCAGATGGATCCCGAGCAACGATCTCTTCCTTCAGAGTCAAGAGAGACTCATAAGTGTCTATGTGGTATGTTGTTGAATTACGATCAGCTGTTTGTTGAGAAACCGTGAAATACATCTTTTCATTAGGCTCGTAGGGTGGCTTACTCTTCAACCAAACTCTGAAACTCAACATGAGTCTGAATGTTCGGAAGAAGTACCTGTCTGATCAGTGTAGTGATAATAACAACTATGCTTAGGAAATATTTAAGTGACCGGGTAAAAAAGAAATCTCAAGAAAAAGAAAAACTGGATCTAATTGGAAGAAATATCTTAAGTCTAGAACATTTCATTAAGATCTCGCAAAAATAAATAATGAGATTTCAAGGTACGAACTACGAAGGTGGATTCTCGTCAATTCCATGGTTAAGAATCTAGAACATATCAATTGTTCATTGTTAATTCAGAAATTGGTTTTGGATTTTAGGTTTCACTTAATTCTTGGTGATAACGAATTTAAGATCATTAACACAGAAGTTGTGTAACTATAAACTTCAGTGGTAATTTCTGAGAGTCTTAAGGGTTACGAGTGTGAAAGCGAATGTGATATGGAGAATTATTAAAGGTGGTTTCGAAAATGTACCTCTGCTATATTACAAATGACCAAGCAGTCAACTCTTAACTCAATATGAGAAGAGTAAGGTAGCCCAACGACTTATGTGAATATAAGTCTGATTTGGAAGAAACATTCAGAGTGAACGTTTCATTAAGGCTTCAACACAGAGTCTCAGAGGATGGTCAACATGCAACAACATGCTTCTAGGGACACTTAGCTAGTACATAGAATCGAAGTTATATACCTACCCCATCTTTCCGAATTGAGATGACTTATTGGTACCTAAGATAATACAAATTTGAAATTAACTTGCATAATTTTCTAAAAAGATAAAACAAAAACAAGAAAGAAAATATTTTTGTATTTTGGATGTTTCTTGAAAAGGAAATAAAAACAGAAAAGAAAAATATTTTTAGATTTTGAAATTTTTCTGAAAAAGAAATAAAAACAGAAAATAAAATATTTTTGTATTTTGAGATTTTTATGAAAAAGAAATAAAAACAGAAAATAAAATAACGAAGATACATAATATACAAAGGATATATGATGTTCCGAATTCCTGATGAACATGGCATTTTGAACCATTGCGAGTGCTCGGACCGGTTCGGAGTGTGAACAGTGACTTGTGAATACCTCTGAGGTTTCAGACCGATTCGGAACTTAGGAAGTGCATTTCGATTACGAAGATGGTTTTGGAACCGATTATGTTTCTATCATTCCTAAGCTTTGAAGAATTCTATTGAAAGTTTGTTCAGGTAAGGCTTTTGTAAAGATATCAGCCATTTGATTAGCAGATCATACAAAGTGAATTTCAACATTGCCACCCTCCACATGATCCTTTAGGAAATGATATCTCAGTTCAATATGTTAGTCTTGGAATGTTGCACTGGGTTGTGGAAAATTTGAATTGCACTTTCAGAATCACACTATAAAGGGATTCTATTCATATTAATCCCATAATCCCTTAGCTGACTTTGGATCCAAATCACTTGCGAGGTACAAGAGGGAGTTGCGATATACTCGGCTTCAGCAGTTGAAAGGGATACACATGTTTGTTTCTTTGATTGCCAACTAACTAGTTTGCCATCAAGAAATTGACATCCCCCAGTTGTATTTTTTCGATCAAGATCGCAACCACCAAGATCAGCGTCAGAGAATGGATGGACAAAGAACCTTGAGTTCGAAGGGTACCAAATTCCAAGCGAGGTTGCTCGTTTCAGGTATCTGAAGATATTCTTAACTGCAGTCATGTGAGGTTCACGAGGATTTGCCTGAAACCTGGCACAATAGCAAACCGAAAACATAATGTCTGGATGGCTTCCTGTTAGATACATTAATGATCCTATCATTTAACGATAGAGATTGATATCAGTTGTCGGTTTGTCCAATGACGGTGTAAGCTTTGTTTCAAATGCAATTGGAACCTTTACCTTCGAATCTCCCACTATTCCGAACTTGGACAGTAATGTCTTCGAATAAGCTTCCTGATTGATGAATATTCCCTCTTGACTCTATCTAACATTCAATCAAGGAAAAAGTTAATTGGACCCATTGAGCTCATCTCAAACTTAGTTTCCCTCAATTTTCGGAATTCGACAGTTAATCTAGGATTAGTAGATCTGAAAGTGATATCATCAACGTAAATTTGGACGATCATCAGATGGTCACCATCTTTCTTGCGAAAGAAGGCTGGGTTGACCGAGGTTTGTTTAAACTTAGATTGTTTTAAAAATCAAGTTAGAGTTTCATACCATGCTCGTGGACAACCTTATGTAGAATATAACAGTGGTTTGGATAATTCTCGTTTACGAACCCAGGTGGGTGTTCCACATAGACAGTTTTTTCTAGTTCCCCGTTCAGAAAAGCACACTTGACTTCCATTTGATAGACTTCAATGTTCTTATGATCTGCATATGCTAGGAAGATGCGAACAGATTCCAGCCGTGCTACTGGTGCGAAAGCTTCTTCGTAATCTATTCCTTCCTCTTGACAAGACCCTTTTACGACCAAGCGAGCTTTGATTCTGATTACATTAGCTTCTTTGTCATGCTTATTTCGAAACACCCATTTCAGTCCTACAACCGATGCATCCTTCGGAGTTAGAATCAGTCTCCAAACCTTGTTACGTTCAAACTCATTGAGCTCCTCCTGCATTGATTGCACCCAATCAGAATGATCAAGAGCAATCTTAACATTTTTGGGTCAATTTTAGAAATAAACGAATTGAACATGAAAAATTCCATCTTGGAGAATAATTCAGCCTGCTTCGCTTTTTGTTGTGCTCTCATAAGAACTCCTGAAGATGCATATCCGATTATGTATGTTTTAGGATGATCCTTGGCCCATTTGGTTAGAGGAGGATAGTTTGGATCACAGGATGGATCCAATTCCACTACAAGAAAAAGTTGAAATAACTACGGAAATTTTCTACGAAAGTAAAATCCGTAGTTACTCTGCTACGGATTATGCTACGGAATGGCTTGTCGTAGCTATTTTGCTATGGAACTTGCTACAGAATTACATTATGTAGGTAATATTTGAATAACTACGGAATTTTGCTACAGAATTAAAAACCATAGCTATTCTACTATGGAATATATTACAAACTAGTTAGATGTAGGTATATTTGCTACGGAATTAACTACAAAATTGCATTCTATAACTAATATTTGAATAACTACATAATTTTGCTACACAATCGGAGTCCATAGTTATCATGCTACGAAATCTGCTAAAGAATTATAAGGTGTAGGTATTTTGCTACAACTGTTGCTACAGATTAAAGTTTGTAGTCAGGGCCGGTCCTGACGGTGGGCGACCCGGGCGACCGCCCTGGGCCTATGACTCAAGGGGGCCCAAAAATTCTAGAATATATAGTGTGTATATATATATATAACTTTAATTTATCTATATATTTCCTTAGGGCCCAAAATTAGTCAAATGTTCAGTCCAAAATCACATTGACCCAAGTCCCTAAAAAATTAATACGGCCCAAACAAATTAATATGGCTGCTAAGCCGCTTGATCTTTATGTCGCTGAAGTTGAACGTGATTTTGATTTCCATGAATAATGAATTATCAAATAGGAAATTAGGAACCATACCAAGGAAGGTAGCGGGGAATGTGGGAAATCGAGATTAGGGTGCCAGGTAATTGAATCGACACGACAATGCCTCACGTCCTTGATACTGAATCGTCCCATCGATTTCTCTCACAAATCACAGTCTTTAATCTCTAACGGCTAATTGTCTCGACTCTAGATATATTTGGTTGTCGGTTTCTCAATTCTTAAATCTCAATTCTCACTTTGTCTCTCACAATCTCACAAAGGCACGCAGCCGACAATTCTCTGTTGAAATCTCGTTTCCGGTTTTGTTTCTCAATTCTCAAATCATCGACACAGCCACACAGGGACAAGCCGACAAGGACACCAGGTCACCAATCACCATCAGGTAATCGACTAATCTTTCTAGTTTCTAAACTCTAATCTATTTCAGTTTCTCTATTGATCAATTCTCATTCAATTGGTTTCATTAGATTCAATTAAAGAGGAATTTAAGAATTAGGGAAAGCATAAGGCTGATGTTTGTTTTGCTAATTTAGAAAAATTTTGTTTCTGCTTAGTAATTCAGTTTCAATTCTCAAGTCGATTAGTTGGTGTTGGCATGTTGCTTACTTAGAAAAGTTTTGTTTCTTCTTAGAAAAAATTTTAATTGTTCATCTTTTTTGTTTTACTTTTTGGCTTAGTAACTAATGATAAAAGTTAACAACTTAACATACTGTTGGCATGTTGCTTACTTTATTAGTAAATACATTGTTTGATAAAAAAGTAATATTGTCATAATTGATGCAAATCATGCAATGTGTTTTACTGTTTTGGTAATTAGTGTCAATATTACGTTTTATTCTTAAATTTTCCATATAATTAATTTGTTGATAGTTTATCAATTGTTCATCGTTTGTGTTTTACATTGGTTTTTTGGAGTTGCGTTTATAACTTGGTAATTGATTTTTGATAACATTGTAATATGATGTTTTTTGTTATTGATTTTTACAGCTTGCTTTGATATTAGGCTTCAATCGGTCAACATATTTCACAAAGAAATCAAAGAAATCAGGTGTATTCTTTTTTTAAAGTAGTTTTTACTTTATTGTCAATTGTCAATCATAAAATGTTTTCTAAAAAACACTTATTCGGTAGTGAAAAATGAAAAAAACGGAAAATTGTTGAGGCTTCTTTACAAAAAGACAAAGGATCTATGGTTAAATTTTTAAAACCAATGAATTCTAATGAAGAAAATATTAATTTGAATGAACATGATACTAACTTAAATGAAAATGTTGCTAGTGTTAATGAAGAAAACATTAATTTAAATGAACATGATAATAACTTGAATGAAGAAAATATTAATTTTAATGAACATGATACTAATATAAATGAAGAAAATACTAATTTAAATGAATCTATAGATATTTTTGACCCTAGAAATTGGGATTCTCTTGATATTAAATCAAGAGATATTTTAATTGAAAAAGGGCCAATAAGAGAAATGAATCTTGTGTTTCCTAAAGATAAATTTTCTAGACATTTTTCTTATGCATTTTATACTAGAAAGTTAAATAATGGTTTGTCACGTGATCGAAAATGGTTAGTATACAATACAAATTTAGATAAAGTTTTTTGTTTTTGTTGTAAAATATTTAAATGTACTAATCAAAAAAGTTTTTTAACAAATGAAGGATATAATGATTGGAAACATCTTAGTGAGAGACTTAAAGAACATGAAAATAGTAATGAACATTTTGTTTGTATGAGTAATTGGAATGAGGCAAAACTAAGATTAGATAAAAACCTTCCAATTGATAACGAATTACAACAAGAAATAATAAAAGAAAAAGAACGTTGGAGACAAGTATTAAGAAGAATAATAGCGGCTGTGAAATTCTTATCTAAATATAATTTGGCTTTTCGAGGGTCTAATGAAAAACTTTTTCAAGATAACAATGGTAACTTTTTAGGAGTAATCCAAATGATGGTTGAATATGATGCTATAATGCAAGATCATATAAGAAGAATTGAAAATAATGAAACTCATTATCATTATCTTGGCTATAAAATTCAAAATAAACTAATTTCTCTTTTAGATGACACGGTTAGAAATTCTATCATTAAAATAGTTAAAGAGGCAAAATATTTTTCTATAATTCTTGATTGTACTCCCAATGTGAGTCATCAAGAGCAAATGACTTTGATTGTACGATGTGTGAATTTTTCTTCTAAAAAAATACAAGTTGTTGAATATGTTTTAGAATTTTTAAAAGTAGATGATACTTCTGGTTTGGGACTTTTGAATGAATTGTTAGATGCATTAAAATTGTTAGATCTTAATGTGGATGATATAAGGGGTCAAGGTTATGATAATGGGTCTAATATGAAAGGAAAACACCATGGGGTTCAAAAAAGAATGCTTGAAATTAATCCTAGAGCTTTATATATGCCTTGTGCTTGCCATAGTCTTAACCTTACGGTTAGTGATATGGCACTTTCTTGTGAAAAAGCTGTTTCATTTTTTGGAATCGTGCAACGCCTTTATACATTATTTTCTAGTTCTACTAAAAGATGGAAAATATTGTTAGATAATGATCCAACTTTAACCTTAAAATCATTATCTAATACTCGTTGGGAAAGTAGGATTAAAAGTATAAAAGCAATTAGATTTCAAGCTCCTCAAATAAAAGTTGCTTTGCTAAAATTATGTAAAGCATGTGATGACCCAAAGTCAAAAAGTAAAGCTAAAAGCTTACTTAAATCTTTTGGGAAATTTGAATTTTTAGTTGTTATGGTTATTTGGTATGAAGTTTTATTTGCTATAAATATTATAAGTAAAAAGTTGCAATCTAAATCTATTTGTATTGACACTACTATTAACCAAATAGAAAATATTATGAAGCTTTTTGAAAAATATAGAAATGAAGGTTTTACATCAAGTATGAATATTGCTAAAACTATTGCACTAGATATGGGTGTAGAGCCAATATTTCCATCAAAACGTCGTATTGTTAGAAAAAAGCAATTTGATGAAAGTGATCATGAAGAAGAAACACAATCGGTTGAAGAGTATTTAAAAGTTAATTATTTTTTGGTTGTTGTAGATATGACAATTGTTTCATTAAAAAATAGATTTGAACAATTAAAAAACTTTGAAAGTATTTTTGGGTTTTTAAATGATTCAAAGAAATTAAAGTCATTAAGTGAAAGTGAACTTAAAGAAAGTTGTATAAAGTTTGCTACTACTTTTTCTAAAGATAATGTTTCTGATGTGGATTCAAGTGAACTTTTTTCAGAATTGAAAGTGTTGAAAATGACTTTACCTAATGATATAATTTCTGCTGTTGAAATTTTGGATTATGTTAAAGTTGTTGATTGTTACCCAAATACTTTTATTGCATATAGCATTTTGTTAACCATTCATGTTACTGTTGCATCTGCAGAGAGAAGTTTTTCAAAGTTAAAGTTATTGAAGAATTATCTAAGATTGTCGATGTCGCAAGAAAGGTTGAACGGATTGGCAATGTTATGTATAGAGAAAGATATGTTAGATAAAATTGATTTGGATAACATTATTAATGATTTTGCATCTAGAAAGGCTAGGAGAAATATTTTCCTATAAATTAGTTGTTTTTGTAATGTTGTGACCATATTTGTGTTTTTTATATTAATAGTGAATTTTATAGCATTCTATTTCGAATTAATTTTTATTATATTTATGACTTTGGGGGTGCCCATTTTTTATTTTTGCCCTGGGCCCATAATATTTTTGGACCGGCCCTGTTTGTAGTTACTTTGCTACATAAATTGTTACGGAATCAAAATCTGTAGCTATTTTGCTACAAAATTTGCTACCGCATCTAAGATTGCAGCTAGCTTGCTACGACATTTGTTACGGAGTCAAAATCCGTAGCTATGTCGCTACAGAATTTGCTACAAGATCATAGGTCATAACTATCTTTACTATAATATAAAAACCAAAAATATTGTACAATAGAATTTTCTAGTATGCAATTTTAAGTCACCATGGCTTATTTTTATAGAAAATGTATTTAAATGGAAATAAACTTGTAATGCTCTATTTTTTTATGATAATTGTTTCAGAAATCGAATGTTAGCTAAATTAATAATTATATAACTAAGGAGATAAAAACGAATAAAAAAGATTCGATAAATATTAAGTGGCTAAATAATAAATAAAGAAAATAATAATAATAATAATAATAATAATAATAATAGTTAAGATGAAATAACATCCATGAATCAATCAAGCTTCTCCTATACTTTCTGAAAGAAATGCCCTTATCTCGATCTTTATTATAATGGAAGACAATGAAGAATTAAGGGCTAAAAGTGTCACAGTTGAAAACTTTCTGTGAAAATAAACTTATTTTGAGGGTATTCTCCGTCATTATGGGAAAAATCAGGGTCTAAATTGAAAAATCAAGGTTTTTCTTCATTATACTCGACTGGATAAATTAGGGAGGATCGGGATTGGATTTTTGGCAGCCCACAATTTCAAGAAACACGTTTATAAGCCCTAATCTAACCCTAATCGATCTAGGACCAAATTATGTGCATGTTTTCATTTGCCAGTCGAGAAAAGGGTCAACATGAAGGACAGTTGCGATCGGAAGGAGGGTACTATCGGACTTGGTGTTACCGGAGGTGCTACTTGTAGGGAAAAGGGTGTCGGGTGGAGTGTTCCAGTCTCATTCTAGCTATTGGGTAGTTCTTCATCTCTTTTTCGGATCTCTTTTTTATCTTTCCACTGTAAAACCACCAAGGACCGCCACTGGTAGCCTCTTACCGCCACTGTGAGTCAGCTCTTGCCACCACAGGCCACCATGGGTTGGTGGTTGTGGTATTTTGGTCCGGGGAAGTCCTAGGCTAAGACATGAAATGAAGCTTTATACATTTTTATTATTATTTTGTTAAGCCTTAACTTTATACTCCATTAAGTCATGCATTAAGACTTTTGAGTAAAGTTGTTTCGTATATTTTGGAAACCTCATATGTAGTCAATAATTATATTAAAAATGTTAAACTATAAACTTAACCATTAAGTCCTTAATGAAACACCAAAAATGAATGAAAAGCTAAAATGGGATATTTTTCCAATTCTGCCCTTCAACTTCAAAAATCCGTTTGAGGCAATCCGAACATCTAAAAAAATATGAGACTTACTTTTCTGGAATGCTTAGTATGTCTAGTTTGTTCAAACTTTGAATCAATTTTCCAAATTCTTGAAAGCAAGTTGTTGTTGGAGGACAGGTTTGCAAGAAAAGAGTTTATGGGTTTGGATCATATGACAGGCCCATTTTTATTGAAAACTCTTCTCAAATATGCATTTCACTACATAGTAGTTCGGAAAATCATCATCTCTATTTAAAGATCCAAAAACTAGAGGAAACCATACATAAACAAAGGATAGATTTGGGTGATGTGAAAAACATGGTCAATGATATGAGAAACACAAATAATTAATGATATATTTTTTATTGATTGCATGTTTATGATTTCTAGTTGAGTTTAACTATTAGATTAATTTGATTGGTGCAACGCCCCGGTTCATGGTACGTGAATTTATTATACTTTATTAATTGTTTCCGGTATATTTAACTATATTACAAAAAATAATAATAGGGTGGGGTAATTAGGGCTAATTAATAATTATGGACCTATTGTGCAATGGAATTGTTTTTAGGGTTAGAGGAGCCGTTATGTCAAACTTGAAGGGCCAAATGCTATGTTTTTGAAGCCTTGGACCCCCTTGATCGGACACCAACTTAGGGCAGCCCATAATCACGTCCAAAAGGCCTATTAAGCCTCAAAATTGCGGCCTAACCCTATGAAGTTAAGGGGGTGCCGTTTTTCTTTGTGTAGACGTGAGTGAGAAGGGAGAAAAGAAAGAACGGGAGTGGAGAAGAAGGGAGCATCGAAAGTGAAGGTTGGGAGGAGGCTACGAGATCTTCATCAAGGGAGAAACATTCATCATTCTCAAGTAACTCATGCAATCTTATTTTCCTTCTTTCTCCTCTACCTTTAAACGAAATCTTCACCACCACCACCACCGCCAAGCTGGTGGTAGTCACTGCCAGCCACCACTGCCACTATGGCAATGGGTAGTGATGTTCCAAGGTGTTTTGAGGGCTAAGTGGTGACATGGGTTGTTTTGGTCCCAAACCTTAAACCCTAGTTGGTATTCTTCCCATGAGGACATTCTAATTATTTTGATGTTTTATACAAGAAATCTCAAGAAAAGGGGTTGAGATTTTCATTGAATTCTATATCAATGAAGTAATCTACTGTTATGAACTCATTTTACTGATTATAAGCCTCATTGGATAGGTCTTAATGGGTTAAGAGGTCAAATTAACCCTAAAAAGACAAAGCTGTGATTTCAGGATTTTACCCTAATCTGTACATATCTTTGAGAGATGATATCTCGATCATGCGAAAACCTTTTTAGTCGAAACCAAAATCCAGAGTTTCGTTTTTGAGTCCTATACATTTCATTAGTTTTGACCAAAGGCTAGAAATGCCCCTAACTAGGGTGAAATCGACCATTTACCCAGACTGGTCCGTAATGAACTGTTTTGCGAGACAGTTTTGTAAAAATTGTAAAAAATTGTAGAAAAATCGTACAGCAGTGTGCAAATACTACTTTTAAAGCTAATGACCTGTTCTTAATGTATATAAAACAGTTTTCAAAAATAAGGTGTTTAAGCGGGGTAAAACAGGTCCCGAACAAGACTATAATTTCTATGTATAAATCTGAAAAAAGAAAAAGAAAAATAACACTCAAGCCATTATACTTTTGAGATATCAAAGTACCATAACTTAACTCTTTTTGGTCATTATTAGGAAGTTGAAGGTTAACCTGGTGTGAAGGGGTGTTTGTATTATTTGAAGGGTGTTTGACTAGTAAATGTGAGATCCTCACTTCATAACCTTAGAGTATTATATGCCTACTGTTAGGTCGAGTGAGACTAGGAACTATATGGTTGATAGTTAAACTAATACTTGTTGCATTAGTTACGTTTGATGTACTTATTTTTTATGTTGAATGTATATGCATGATATGTTTGGGCTCGATGGCGGAATACCGAGTCGATATTTTGGGTCTTGACGGCTGAATACAGAGTCGACGGACCGCAGGCCATTGTGCCAAGTCAGGGGGACCGAAGGCGGAAACGCCAAGTCTGTGGACTCGACAGCTGAATACCAATTCTTTATTTGGGTGTTGTTTGGGATTTGTTCCCAAATAGACACGGGATATATGATATTAATGTTTATATGTTATATGGATGTTTGCATATTTTGTTGGTGGCATGATAAGTAGGAGTAGGGTGTAATATTTCTAATGTTATGTTGTGTTGGAAGGCACTAAGCTTTGTACTTACCCTTTTATTCTATAAATGATTATTACAGGTACATCGGGTACCAACAAGGGTAAGGGTTCGACTTAACTGTACCCTGATGCGGTTGAAGATTAGGTCCATGTCATAAATTTTATTACGGATTTTAAGGCTTTTATTATTCTATTATAACCGAGTTATAACAAATGGTTTATCTAAACTATGTTTGGAATTACTAAGTTGGGGATTTGAATTTTATAAATTGGTTAAGTTATATTATGGATTGATGTTTTTTTTTACAAAATAAATGTTTCGAAAAATTTAAATTTATTGGAAAATTTTGGGATATTATAATTGGTGTTTTGGACAAAGTGAATTTTTTTTTTTTATGATAAACTATGTTTTTATTAAGAGTTGACGTAATTTCTTTTACTGTTTAATGCAATTTTATAATGTTGATTTTGTTATTAATTTGCTTTGGAAAAAGTCGATTCATTTTTGTATTTATTTTAATTAATTCTGTCATATTTTTGTAGTTGAATTGTTATGGATGTTGTTATGAAACATATTCTGTCAAACTTTTTCTGCAACAAAACTAGGTTGTGGTAAATTTACTATAACATATTTGATACATCATAGTAAATTCACTATGGAATGTTTGCTACAATATTACCCATAGTTGATTTGCTACGAAAATTAGCTACGGGGCTAGTTTGTAGTTAATTTGTAACAAAATTAGGTCATAGTAAATTTACTACGGAGTACTAGCTACGCCATTACCCATAGCGGATTTGCTACAGAAACAAGCTACAAATTTAGTTTGTAGTTAATTTGCGACAGATTTACTACGGATCGAGGCGTAGTTAATTCACTACGTACATGCTACGGAAATAAATTGTAGTTAATTTGCTACAATGTTGCTACGGATGTAGTCCATAGCAAGTTTTCTACAAAATAAGTCTGTTGTAAATTCCATTGTGAAGGTGCTACGGATTCCGTAACGAACCTTTACTAACGAAGAATTTGCCTACATAATGGATCTGTAGCAAATTCCGTCGCTAATCGATTTTAACTACGGAATATCATGTTTTAGGTACGGAAATTTTCCATTGTTATTTCAACTTTTTCTTGTAGTGTTCTGCATTCACGTCCTCAAATTCTGACTGGGCATCTGAATCCTTGTTTTCATTCTCATTCCCCCCCCCCCCCCCGAATGATGGATGTTGCTCATCATTCCGAATAGGATGCTCCCCTGGATTGGACTTCCATGGTTGACTGAAGGAGTTAAATCCTCCCCCTGGAATGGTGGTTCAAAGTTGACTTTAGGATCTGCATCCTCCCCATGAATAGGAGCATTTGTAACTTGTGGTGAAGAAGGATTGTCTGAGGCCTTCGGACTAAGTGGTTCGTTTCCAAGATCCTTCGCAGCATCATCAATAATCTTCTTCAGTTCATCTTACTAGTTATCTGTTGCTTTTGATTCCGAAGAGATCGCCTTTTCTGGCTTGTCAAACAGGTTCATGAATTCTTCGTAGAGGTTTGATAGAGGAATCGTCATTAGATTTGTCATGGGAAAGATCTTCTCAGATTCACGTTCGGATGTCTAATACTTCTTTAATCTCCGAACGTGACATAGTAGGTTTCTTCAATCCATTTTGATTTCTTGTTGAGAACCCGATATGCCTTAGAATTCAGAGAGTACCCCAGGAAGATTCCTTCGTCAGCCTTCACATCGAATTTGGTCTATTGCTCCTTAGATTTGAAGATGAAACACCTGGAACCAAATACATGAAAGAACTTTACATTAGGTTTTTGTTTATTCAATATCTGATAGGGAATGATGGAAAATCGTTTATTGAGGACTGACTGATTTTGAGTAAAGCAAGATGTTCTGATCACCTCAGCCCAGAAGTACAGTAGCAAGTTCGCAAAGAATAACATGGTCCTTGCTGCTTCATACAAAGATTGGTTTTGTCTTTCAACTACTCCGTTCTGATATGGAGTGTAAGGAGCTGAAAAGTTATGAGCGACTCCTTTTTCAGTCAGGATTCTTCAAACACTTTGTTTTTGAACTCCGAACCATTATCATTACGAACATTTCGGACTAGCTTTCATAGTTGAAGGTCAATCTGCTTGATAAAGTCATTAAGCTTGGAAGTGGCTTCTGATTTCTATTAAAGAAAATAAACCCAAGTGAATCTAGAAAAGTCATCAATAAAAACCAATATGTATATGTTACCACCAATACCCTCGATGATTGATGTACCACAAAGATCTATATGTAATAGTTGAAGTGGCTCAATCATTTTGGTGTTGATAATTGTCGAATGACTCTTTCTACTCTGCTTCCCAAGTCCGTAGGCAACCCAGAGATGTTCAATCTCAAACTTCAAAAGTGGAAGTCCTCACACATGATCACTAAGTACAAGTTTTTAAGGTCCTTGAAGTT